>NC_028637.1:87641718-87712529 GCF_001406875.1 Solanum pennellii
TTGAGGTTGTTTATTTTTAGATCTTAGAAACGAAAGAAGAAACTTTTGTCTATAGATTAAGCAGGAAAAAGTTTACGTCAAGCCAATGAATATAAAACATATATATATATATATATATAATAACTACGATCCATGCCCAAGAAGGGTCAGACGTAAATCAAAAAGACTAAAAAAGTGTGTGCGCTAAAGTTATAGCTATTTTTTCACGATATTAATGTAATTTCATTGATTCAGTATTTATGAACTTTTCTTGTCAAACGAATAAAAAGAAGGTTGATATTTTATGGTGCTCCTTTTTTCAGCTACAAGGCTAAAAGAGGGATACAACTAAAACTTTAGTCAAAATAATAAATGAATCTTTAATTAATGTAAAGGAATTAATGATCATATGTTCATTCTATCGTATAATTACAAATTTGTGCCCTTCATTCATGTACTAATTAATTTCCTATTGGCTTTTAATGTAAAAAAATATACCATGACAAATTGTCTAGCTCATGCATGTACATAAATAAAATTTCCATTTATATCCACATTATTATTATTATTATTATTCCATCTCATTTTTTCATTTTGCATAAAGTTCAATGCTTCTTGTATATTTAAATTTCCTCTTTAGTTAATTAAGCATCCGAAAATGGTAAATTAAAATTAACTTGTCCATAAGCAACCATAAGAGCTATCACATTAATTAGTACTTAATTACTAGTTATAGCAATCCACTTGTCATATAATTATCTCTGTTTCAACCTGATGAACAATTTATGCGCACTGAGTAAATTGGTTTGTTTTGGTTTTAATAAGACACTATAAAATCCCCAAATTGTTATAATATTGTGCCTCTCTTTTTCAACTTTTGATTTTGCTTAGAAAGTGATACTATTTTAAAAGATGGGTAAGGGTGTGAATAGTACTTTTGTGTATATTCTTGGTGCAATGTTTATGTTGAGTTTTGTGTTTGTTTTTGAAGCCATGTTGACAGTATTTTCAAGATTTTATTCAGATGAAATTGCCAAGAAATTAGTTCATATAGAAAGAAATACAACAAGAATAATATCAAAGCAACAAGAAGAAGCAAAAATAATTACTAGTAATTGCAACTTGTTCGAAGGAAGTTGGGTGATCGACGATGATGTTATCGATCCTTTATATAACACAACTACTTGTCCATTTATTCGAAAGATATTTGATTGTACCAATCGACCAGATCGTCAATATCTTAAGTATAAATGGCAACCTAGTTCTTGCAATTTACCAAGGTACGTCAGAATGTTGAAGATTTACTTACACATAATATAATTTTCTGATGAATGATGTTTAACTAATTACTCTTATTTTATCCACCATCCGATGTATAACACGATTATGGAGCCATATGTATCTTTATTTAAATAGTCGGTCAGATTCACCTTTTTTTTTTATTTGGTATATATATAGATTAATTTTAATTTTTTTTGTAGGTTTGATGGTAGAGAATTGTTGAGGAAATACAAGGGGAAGCAAATAATGTTTGTTGGGGATTCACTAAGTCTAAATAATTATGAATCATTTTTATGCTTGCTTTATGTTTCAGTACCTGAAATGAACTACAAGACCAAATTAACCAACCAAAGTGTTACTGTAATTTTTGAGGTAAGTAAAATTTTCATTTATTTTAATTAACAAAAAAAAACATGTTATAGGCTATTTTAGGTTAAAAGAAAACATTATTTGTGAGAAAAAAAAAACTTAATCCTTAAGAACGAGAAAGCAGACTAAAAGGTTATTCATAACCGACTCTTGCTGCCGGGAGGGAGGCGGGGGGCGTTCAACCACTTGACTCTAAGGAGAGGGGGCTTGTCTGAAATCACTCTAAAAAAATTTTCTTTGTGCGAACGGTCTTTCTTTCATTTTGGTTGCATGTCCATGACAATATTTTTTAAAAAAATTGAGATGAATTGATCTTCGCTATCAGTGGCGGACCCAGGATTTTTATAAAGTGGGTTTAAGATATAAAAAATAAATAAATAAAAATGCAAAAAAACGAACTAAAAATAAAAAGGGCATATTGGGATTCAATACCGGGTTGGCTAGGAGAACTTGAACCCCCTCAACCATTCGACCAAGCTTTAAACTTGTGTTAGTGGGGTCAAAATTATATATATATATATATATGTAAAATTTTAAAAACTGATTAAATGTACATGTATATACGATGTTATTTTTCAACGAAATGGGTTCATATGACCCACTTGCACCACTGTAGGTCCGCCCCTGTTCGCTATCGTATCTCTACGAGTTGTTGCAAACATAATTTGAAGGACACTTTTGACATTTTGGAAAAATAACTATTTTTGGATTTTTGCAGGATTATAAGGTTTTAGTGACATTATTCAACTCATTATTCCTAGTAGATGTTGAAGTGGAACCTAATATTGGAAGAGTACTAAAACTAAATTCCATTAAAAATGGAGAAATTTGGAAACAAGCTGATGTTTTGATCTTTAATACTTGGCTTTGGTGGACAAGGGGAAAACCAAAGCAACCGTATGTACTCTCAATTTATTCGCTTTTTTAAGTTATATATATCGATAGTAAGAAAATAATAGTTATCAGTATAGTTTAATTAGTAATAATAAGTAAGTATCGATTTTTCATGAGATTATCAGTTAATATGTATACTATTGAAATTTGATGTAAGACGTTAGTGTATAAAACTTAAATTTTAAGTAATTAGTATAAATTAATGACTATAGTAACACACACAATAACACGATACGGTAGCGTGAGTTTTTTGAATATTTTCCAATGTAATTATTGAATGATTGTCTAACTATATAAAAAATTTACACGATCAATATACAAACAAACTCAAGAATTAATTACTAGAGCAAGATACAAAAATAAAAAATAACTTTGTGCAATTATTTAACAATTGTTATGACAAAAATTGGAATAAATTGATTTAATTTCCTTATAATGTTTTTTATAGGTGGGATTATATTGAGAATGGTGGAAAATTGGTGAAGGATATGAATCGTATAGCTGCATTTAAAAGAGGATTAAATACATGGGTCAAATGGGTTGAGACACAAGTGGATCCAACTAAAACCAAAGTTTTCTACCAAGGAGAAGCTGCTTCTCATCACCAGTAAGATAATGTTGATTTTAATTCTTGTTGTTTGAAGGTTTAGGCTTGTTTTTGTTATAATATCAGTCGTATTTCTGTAGTTGATTTTATTTTTGATATATATTATTCTATGTTGTTTATTGTGTTCGATTATCACATTACTTTGTTATTGTTATTGTCTCTTTCTTGTTGCTAAGATTACTTCATTGTTTTCTACTTTTCTTCGTCTTTTACTTGTATTTGTTGCACTTGAGTTGATGATCTTTTGAAAACAGTTTCACTACCTCCAAGCGATCAGGTTTGTGTACATTTTATCCTCCTCAGACGTTACTTATGAGATTCCACTGGATATGTTGTTCGTTGGTGGATAAGGTTACCTAGAAGACCAGTTTAGGTTTAGATTTGCTCGGGTATGTCGTAGTACTAGTCGCATATCTATAGTTCTTGCTTTTGGTATTTATCATCATATGATGTTTTATTATACGGAAAATATACAACTACCTCCCTAGAACCTAGAATATGATTGAAATTCTAGATGACACACCTTAACTAAACTAAGGTCCTATTACCCCCCCCTCGAACCCATTTTTTTTTAAGTTTGTGCACTTTTTTGGCTTACGTGACATTCAAATATCTCCCACGCGCTTCAATTGCGTGGTGTCACGGAGTGCGCCACGTAAGACTAAAGGTGTAAAAAATTAGAAAAAAAATAAGTTCATGGAGGTACTGGAACCTTAGTTTAGTTAAGGTATGTCTCTGAAATTTCGGTCATAGTCTAGGGAGATAGTTGTGTTTTTCCTTTTATTATATATAATTCGTTCATCACATAATTTTTTTATTGTTATTGTTCCTTTGTTGACTAAGCAATGCTTTAATTTCCTAACTAGTTGCTATGATTGTTACATTGTTGTTTTCTTCTTATTTTACTTGTATTTGTTGTACTTTAGTCGATAATCTTTCTAAAACAGTCTCACTACCTCCAAGTGATTCGGTTTGCACACACTTCATCCTCCTTCTTAGACTTCACTGGTAGCATTCAACTGGATATGCATGTTGTTGTTGGTTGGTTGGTCGGTGGATAAAGTTACCTAGAAGTGAGTTTAGTGACGAAGTCAGAATTTTTATTAACAGTGTTCAAGATTTAATATATATGTATGAAAAATAACTTTTCACCTACATATATCATATGTTTTTTTTACCTAAGCTGTGTGTGTCTACGCCACTACCAAAAATATGTATTAGTGATAGACAATAAATACTCAATATAATAGTCGAGATGCATACAAGCTGATAACTATTCCTTATTTGTTTCAGTGGAGAAGATTGGGGTGATCCAGGAGTGAAAGGTTGCTCAAATGAAACAAGACCAGTTATGGGATCAATTTATCCAGGTGGTTTGCCTTTAGCTGCCCAAATAGTGAAAAAAGTGTTGAGAAAAAAAGAGTCAATAATATTCCTATTGGATATTACAATTCTTTCACATTTAAGAAAAGATGGACATCCAGCCAATCATAATGGCTATAAAGGCATTGATTGTACACATTTTTGCCTTTCTGGAGTTCCTGATACTTGGAACCAACTATTTTATGCTTCTTTATTCTCTATGTATTGAACCTTAAGGGGCTTTATTCGGAATTGCTTAAATACTATTCGTTCTGTCTCAATTTACTATGTGGTATAATTTGAATTTTTAAGAGGTAGTAAACTATTTAAGTTTGACTTTGAATTCGGATATGAAATTCTTAATTTTTTAAAATAAAATTTATAAACAACATAGAAAGTATTGTTGTAACTCATAACAATTGACAATTAAAAGATATATAAGAATGTTACGTCAAAAATAAACTTATTTAAATCTTGTAATTCAAAAGGTGTCACGCAGATTGAAATGGAGGAAATAGCAAAGTATAAAATAAATATAAATTTGAAACTTCTTCTATGTTTCCACTTAAATGATGAAAGATTACGAAAAAAACTACACCGAAAATTCGTAACACTAAAATAATTGTATGTATTTGCTTATATACTTAAACTAATTACTCCAACACTCGTTCGATCCTGGATAATTTAATGTGTGTTTGTTACGGTGGAGAAAATATTTTCCAAGCAACTTGATTAAAATTGTTTGGAAATGGGGTGGAGCTATGTGGCGGTTTAGACGAATCCATCAACTTTTTCGGAGATCTTATATTTGTATTAGAAAATTAAACAAACATATATTTAAATTAACTTGTGAATGTCCTAACAAACTAGTTGATCACTCAATGGTAAGAAATGGATCGTGATCGTGGAAACGATTCCATGCTAGAGTTGTGATTTCGATCTCCACCATCAACAAAAGTTTCCCTTTTTTGAAAAAAAAAACTAAAAGAAGAATGTTTTGTACTATTTTTTATTTTTTTGTCCAAAAATTTAAAACTCACAAACTCATAATCCTCGGGTCGCCTCTATAATGGAAAACATTTTTTCTGAAAAAACAAACTCCTTTAGAATAGGAAAGTGACTGAGAAAACAAATTGCATAAGTGACACTTATGTTTATTCTTCTTCCTTTCAGTTCCGACATTAATGGTTGTTTGCTACCTTTTTTTTTTCCTTTCAACTTTGCTATTTATTCTTCTTCGTGAATTATCGCTTCAAACGAATTATATGTCAAAATTTGAAATATTAAAAGGATTTCATATCTAAATTATGAGACTATTAGTGGTGATTTTAAGTTGATCGAGATTGAATTTGTTGATGTATACTTCATGCATAGTTAAACTATATTCAATTTTTTCAAGTTTATATATCGTTAGTATATAAATCATGTATAAGTATAGTATGTATTATATACTATTAACAAACTATTATATTATATGAAAAATTACGTAGATAAGCAAACTTATACTCCCTCTGTCCCTATTTACTTTGTCCATATTTCCTTTTATATTTGTCCCTATTTACTTGTTCATTTTAACAAATCAAGAAAGGACAATAATTTTTTTCCTAATATGTCCTTATTTAATTCTAGAAAATTTCTAGTACTACTAAGTTGTAATACATGCTTTTTGAAACCAGAAAATACATTTATTATATTTGGGGAGTTGCATAATCTTTTAAGTTAAGGGTAAAATTATAACTAACCTATGATAATAATTGGTGTCTTAATATGTGTGTCACTTCTAAAGTAGACAACTAAATAGGGACAGAGGGAGTACTATTTAATTACTCATCATAGCTATACTTTGCTATAATTACCACGTGGGCTGACTTCGAGTTTATATAATTAGTCAATGTTTGTATATGTATAATTCGTCAGGATATACAAATAAATATGTACAATATACAATTTTTTAGCCTATATACATATACAATTCACCTCTCTCGCACTATCTGCCCTCTCTCGCTCACCTCTCTCCTCCCTCTCTCAATCTCGCTCGCCTCTCTCCTCCCTCTCCTAATCTCGCTTGCCATTTATACAAATGTATATGTATAATATACAGTTATATACAATTATATACATATACAATTCACCTCTCTCCCACTCTATGCCCTCTCTCGCTCGCCTCTCTCCTCCCTTTCTCGATCTCGCTCGCCTCTCTCCTCTCCTCTCTCTCCCAGTCTCGCTCGCCTTTCTCCTCCCTCTCCCAATCTCTCTTGTCATATATACAATTACATATGTATAATATACAATTATCTAACCAATATACATTTACAATTCACCTTTCTCCACTCTTTTCTCCCTCTCTCTCGCCTCTCTCCTCTCTCTCCCAGTCTCGCTCACCTCTATCCTCCAAATAACATATAGTTACAAATTGTAATTATCAAACTATAGCTATGGAGAATAATTAATTATTTTAAGTGACTGTATGTGAAAGTTTCCCTATATTATATAGTCAATATATATATATATTTATAACTTTTAACTAATTCTTTTTATTATATAAATAAAAACATTACGCTAATTCATTATATATTTGAAACAACCCATTTCTATTCAAACTTTTAACAATTGAAAAATAAACCGGCGGCATAAAGTTTCGTTTCTTCTACCACGCCGGTGATTTTCCCCCAAATTCTCCGGTGAGTATTTTTATGTTTTTCGCTATGCTTTACTGGAGACGAATCAATTTTTATCTCAGAATGGAGAAGTATTGTGAAATTGCCTATTACCTGTTTGATAAAATGCATGAATTAACTGTTTAATTTACTTGTGAGATGCCTATCCCTTATTTGCTTTTGTTTGTGATTTTGTTTTTGGAATTCCTCTTTGAAAATTCCTAGTCGAGTTTATTTGCTTGTATTTACGTTACATTGAGATTTAGAAGTATCCAGAGACTGATCCCAATTAGTAGATGATGAAGAAGAAAAAGACTATCAGAGAAGAGATTATATAGAGAGAGTAACTGGTAATTGTATTCTTTCCAATCATTTTGAAAGAAGTAAATTTCTTGATGAATATTAGCTAAACTACTTTTGGGAGGAGGATTAGTATTAGCAAGCTAGCAGAACTAGTTTCAGAGATTAGTTCTAATGCATATTTCCTTGATGCATTAGAATCCCTTCTTTAGATCTAGCAAACTCTAAATCTTTCATCTTGAATGCCCTTTGCAGTGTAAGTTTTGTGTCTTCAATGAGCTTTAAACGATCACTTGTTAGTTGTTATAAGCATATCATCAACATAAACTAATACTATGGTGGGAACTTTTGTACTTCTCTTAATGTACAATGAGTGGTCATGCTGACTTTGCTGAAATTTGACCCTTGCAAGTGCCTCAGTGAGCTTGACATTCCATTATCTTGGAGCTTGTTCCAATCCATACAAGGATTTTATGAGTCTGCATGCTGTCTTAGACTCCCCCCTGACTCTTAAAACCTTGGGGTAGTTCCATGTATATTTCATCATGAAGGTCACCTTGTGAGAACGCATTGTATACATACATATGATGTATATGCCAATGCTTTTCTGCAGCCATAGCTAGAACAGACCTGACAAATTTCATTTTCACTATTGGTGAAAATGTTTCTTGGTAGCCCATCCCTTCCTTTTGACTATAGCATTTGGCAACCAACATTGCCTTAAACCTTTCAACCTCTCCAAACGCCTTTGTACTTAACTTTGTAGATCCATTCACAACCTACAGATTTCTTCCCTTCAGGTAGAGGAACTATATCCCAACTATGATTACTCTCTAATGTCTCAATTTCTAGTTTCATTGCATCCACCCATCTTGGATCTTTAACCGCCTCACTATAACTTGTAGTTCTACTGTGGAAGAAAATTTGGCTATGAAAGCTTGATATCTAGGAGACAGATGATCATAGGTAATATAGTTGGACATAGGATAGGGAGCCTCCTTATGTAAAGTCATGGTCACAAAGTCCATTAACCATATCGGTGGGTTCCTTTCTCTACCTGACTTTCTAGGTTCAGATTGAGAGTTTCCTATGGATGGAGGTTGAGCAGTGACCACTGGCTCCACATCTGACTTAGGTACAACCTGTGATTCTGAAGACTGTCTGAGTTGGAGCAGGGTGTCTCATAGATATGATTGTAAGGATATGATGGAAAAAAACAAGATGTGAGCAGTAGGAGATTGATTTTTGAAAGGAAAGGTGTTTTCCCTAAATATGACATCCCTGCTAACAAACAGATTTTTGGTGTCTATATCATAGTAATCATACAGAAGATATCCTTTCTGAGTTGTAGAATATCCCATATGGATTGCCATTCTAGACCTAGGTTGTAACTTCTCTTTGAGAACTTATGCATAACACAAGCATCCGAGAACCTTTAGATGAGTCAGATAAGGTCTTTTATTGTATAAAACTTCATATGAAGACTTGTTTTGCAGGACTGAACTAGGAAGTCTATTGATTAAATAAACAACTGCTAACACTCATAGTCCCGAGAACTTGATAGGTATTTGAGCCTGAAACTTAATGGCTCTAGTCTTCAAGAAAGTGCCTATGCTTTCCTTACAGCCGCTCCATTCTGCTGAGGGGTACTCGCACAACTTGTTTGATGAATTATGCCAAGTTTGTTGAAAATGTTACCGCATACTGAGTTAACTACCTCAATTCCATTGTCTGACCTTACTATTTTAACTAACTTATCAAACTGAATATGTACTTGAGTAAGAAACTGTTGAATCACTACACACACATCAGACTTTACTTTCAGCAAAAATACCCATGTCATTCTTGTAAAATCATCCACCACAGTTAAGAAGTATCTATGACCATCAAAAGTAGTAACCATATAATTACCCCAAATTATGGATTAGGACCCCACATTCTCCTGTGTGGTTTGCGAGCTATTGCACATGAACAGGGGTTTTACCCTATGCGCACCCAAAAATTAGTGGTTGTGGGTTTCCCTTGTCAAAAAAAAAAAAAATGATTCGGACTACTGCATGTTCTCTAGGTTGTGTCCATCTTCAGATCAAAATAATATTCCTTCACCCAAATTAGATGTTAGTGTTTTTGTGCCTCAAATCTCTTTTCTTCTTTTTTTTTTCTTTTGGCTTATGATATTTGAACTTACATGGTTTTCTTATTTGCATTTATTTCATTTGATTGTCCTAGGCTTAAAGATGGAAAGCAGTATAAAGGATGAACTATTTTTGTTCCTCAAATCTCTTTTCTTCTTTTTTTTGCTTTTGGCTTATGATATTTGAACTTACATGGTTTTCTTATTAGCATTTATTTCATTTGATTGTCCTAGGCTTAAAGATGGAAAGCAGTATAAAGGATGAACTATACTCTGACATTTTCGATATGTCAAATCTTCAATCAAGTCTTAGGCCGACTACCAATTCGGGAAACGATGATCCACATGGTATGAACGTCAGCTGATTGCTTCAAGCTGATAATGAAAATTAGAAATGCATTTTGCTATTAACATTTGAATATCAAATTGCTTACCATAAATAGAAGGTATGATGTGGTGCTCTTATTCCTAGATTGCATATTTGTTGGAATAAACATCAAACTGGAAGACTGAAGTTCTTCATTTAAATCTTAAGAAGTTTTATTCTAAAAGGTTTTCTTCACTGGCTACTTATTGCAGATCTGGATTGATTAACCATTGTCTTTCCCGTCTCCTTCGCCTTCCTTTGTTTGCCAAAGATTAATCAAAACTTAAAGAACTATGTTATCTCTCCTATCCTTCCCTATTTTCTCGTTTCAAACTTTATTAAATCTCTGATCGTGATTGTGAATAAATATGTTGGTTAAATGCTGCTAAGTGGAGATGTTCTCTTATCAATGTATAGTTTTCTTAGTTAGGATCTCTCCTGTACATAGTTTTGTTATTAGTGTTGACTGCAATTAACATCTAATGCCAGAGAGCGAGTGGTGCGACGTGTGGAGTGATAATGGAGATTCGTGCGATGATTCTACTGATAAACCGGATAAAACATCTGAAATGGACAGGGAATGGCAGAGGCGGCATGACCGATTCCACACTGTATCCTTACAAGTTTAATCTGATTGATAGCATCCAGAAAACAAAACTAGATGTGTCCCTTTTGGTTGCAAATTCAATTTGTATTTGGAATTCCTGATGAATTATTAGGTCGGATACCGTGATGGTCTTATGGCAGGGAAAGAAGCTTCAGTTCAAGAGGGGTTTAATGTTGGCTTTACGGACTCTGTATATGTTGGTTACAACTGGGGTCTTGTCAGAGGTATAACTAGGTAAGTATATGCATTGCATACATGGAACTTGGAATTCATAGAGAGTTGAGTTTGTGTACCAACTAGAAATTTTCTTCATGACATTTTGGATTTAAATTTGATGTTCTCTCCTTTTTGTCCCTCTTTGAAGCGCTTTGGCCTCACTTCCCAACGGCTTAATAGAAAGAATGGTTGGTACAAAGGAAATCCAGAATAAGTTCCAGCAGTTACATGACTCTGTGCAATCTCGTTCAACAGTGGAAATGCTTAAGGTGTTTTATGATTATCTTACAAGGAAATCGGAAGAGAGTGCTAAAAATGACAACTCTAGCACCTGCTTGGCGGATTCCAGCGACCTCAGCTCCAATGACGGTCTTCTTGAGAATTACCAGAAAGAGCTACAATCACTTATTAATGAATCAGGGCTTAAATTGCACTTAGATACAAAAGAGTAGCTTTTTGTTTTCTTGCTTTACTCGTTGAAGTCACTTCTAGTTTTCATCACAATCCAAGAAAAAAAAACATTACACTTGAATGCATAGTATTTAAATAATATGTTTCTATTTTCCAACATTTTATGTGTGGTTTTAGTTAAACATGTATTGTACTCTGAAGAGAAATTACTTTTTGTGCCTTTTTCCTGTCTTTTATCCTGAGCTTATGGTTGTATTAGTAGGAATAAGGGTCTAAATTTGTATTTTATGTTGTTTCTTACCTTTTCAGGTGATAGTTTGGTTGACTTCCATTTTTATGTGGTTAAGAGTGGTAAAACTCCCAAGGGTTTCATTTTTCTCAGTAGTTTATTTTTGTTAATTCCAGTTTGTTTGGAATCATTAGTTGAAGTGTTTTAAAGAGAAAGCTGAAAGTTTGTGATAGTAAATAACTTTAGCTAAGATGCAGTTGTTTCTTCCATATACATTGAGCAGTTAGTGTTTGAATTGTTTCTACTCTTTGATGAACTTTAAGATCTCTTCTAACCAATATTTGAGCTGTTAAATTCATTTTGCTCTTAATGATTACTGGTTAAATGCATGTCAAAAGCAATTTATTGGCATACTTCAGATATAGTAGTAGTAGAGATGATAGTTGAAGATAATGGTACCATAACATGTCAGGATACATATAAGAAATATTAGCCAACTATAGATAAAGCCATAGATTGAAGTACATAAAATCTTTCACAACAGTACTCAAGTATATGTGTAGGCATAATCCCCAGAAAAGCAGCACACTAGAAAGCTCCATTATAAATTACTTGAGATTCCATGATGATGTTTTCCACCATCTTATCCCAATTAATTCCTTTAATGCCGTTAATCTGAAATCCTTGCAGATGTTGGAGGGTTGTAAATAATGAGCAACAAGCCAGTTGTTCCTGGACGAAAGATTGTCTTATACTAGCTCCGAGCTGATGTCCACCTGTGCCACAATGAGAACATGTGCTTATTGTAACTCATCAATGAAAAATATTCTGTCTTATTTCAAGATTTCATCTAGTAGCTTGGTTATGAAATGTAAGGACTGAATTGTGTTAAATGGTATGAGTTTTGTACTGACCTTGAACTTGCATCAGTTGCAAGCTTGAATTGGTCTAGGATGTGTGAATCCTGATGTGCTGCGCCTGAGGTGAGGTTCCCATTTAGATGTTGGCAAGACTGTTTCAAAAGCCTCCACGAGCAATGCAACCTTTCTCTTACGAGCTGGTGCAAGTTTGTCCACTGCTCGTCGGAGTGCAAAATCAAGCATCCAGTCCTCTGCATTTTTCCTGTCATCTATCATCTGATGCTTGAGATCAACTTTCTCTGCATCTGGATCTGGCTCCAGTGGCAGGAAATTCGGTGGTCGTGGATTGAAGTCTCTTGACTCCTCTGGCTCCTTAGAGTCGTTGCGCCTGGCTATGCCTCTCAGGTTTTTGTACCTCTCAGACATTTCTTCACTCGAATCATATTTTGCATGTGTCTTATTATCTTTGATTTGGTTCTGCTTTTCCACGCATGCCTCACCTGTTTGATCTGCTTCGACACCAGAGGCGTTTTCACTTCCATCTTCAGCTTGATGGCTTTTATCACTCTCATCTTTGATATCAGCCTCTACTACCACCAACTGTTGAGCATTATCACCATGACTATTTTCACTTCCTTGTTCACAGCAATCTGTTTTTGTTTCCGTCTCTTCCATCTTGACGACAATGTTTTCATCCAAATGTTTTTCATTATCCTTACATGTTTCATCTAGCACTTCATGGAGATACCAAACATTGAGCTCTTGATAGCCTGTGAGTGCAGCTGCATCGTCATCTTGAGGAGTTACGGATTCCTCGTGAGGAGTTGAAATTTCATCTTCTAGACAGAAGGTTTCTTCAGCCTTAACAGCAGCCTGATAATCCATTGTTGCTGTCTCACTATCTTTACCATCCAGAATGAAATTGACATCTAGAGAGATAAGTGTAGTGTCCTCAGACACTTCAACACACTCATCGATGTCAAATTCTGTATGCAAACAGATAGATTCGGAGTCGTCACAAGCATAACTTGTTCCAGAGATGATACTTTCTTTATCAAAGAACTCTTCCAGAGTTTTCTCAGATAGAAGTTCAGGATTAGATGATTTTCCCGTGAACTCCTCGCTGATGACTGAATCATCAACGAATGTGATGGGATCTATATCATCTGAGATTGAACCAGTTTCGTCTTCGCTATATGCATAGTACTTCTCAACATCCCAGTCCATATCAGAAGCTTCAGATTCCAGCTCTTCTGCTGTTGGCTCTATCTCTATTTCAGTATGCATACTCAAGGATTTAAAATCCACTTCTTCTTGAACCATGTCACTAGCACCTTCGTTCGGACACAAGGCTTCTCTCTTTTGATCAAGATTGTCCTCGGTATCATCTGCTGCCACTTCAGTGCCTTCACCCGAAGGTACATGATCAGTGACAGAAGAATCGATGATGTAATAATCATCTACCGAGTTGGTCTCTTCCTTTTCATTGCTATAAATTTCGACGAAAAACTCCTTCTCATCTTCATTTGTCAGAGGAGCTACCTTCTCTGTAGTACTCTCTATTTGTTTTTGCACATTATCACTCAAGCTTAATCCACGATGATTAGCTCGACGAGGAGAGACACATCCCAACTTGAAACTCCTCTGATTCTTCAACGTACGCCTTCTTGCTGACAAGAAAGACTTCAATGGAGGCAAAGGAGGGTGATGATGACCATTAAGAGAACAATATGTATATGGACAAACCTTGAAAACAGAAGTTCCATCTGATTCTGTTCCTCCAGGACTAAGTTCAAGGTATGAAGGAAACTTAACTTCTTTCAAAGTTGATGAACATGTAGCCCTTTCTACTTGGAAATCATCATACATAACAATAGGGGAACATGATGAAACTCTTGTTGGTTTAAAACTAGGAGTTCTAGCTAATAAACTCCTTATTGGTTTATTAACAGAACTAGCTGAGCCTAACTTTGAGTTACTTGAATTCTTTCTACTACAACTTTGTGAATAAGTTTGAGGGCTCCTTGAACTTACCTGAGATTGCTCTTTTCTTGCAACAGAACTGCTTGTGGACTTCATATAATTTGGAGTACATGTTGATTGCTGTTGTTGCTGTTGCTGATGCTGACGCTTCGTTGGTGTCGATGAGTTAGTAGTACTTGGGGGTGGTTTGCCTGGTTGAGGTACATATTTTCTGAAATTTTTTGGTGAGTGGGAGATTTCATATTCTAAGAGTTTGGTTTTGCCTGATTTCTTCATCATCTTTTTCTTGAGTTCAGCTTTTCTATTCTTGATGGTGTCATGGTTTTGTAACATAGGAAAAGATGGTTTGTGATTCATTATTTGGTTGTTGGCTTTTATATTATGATCAGTTTTGATACTAAGTTTGTTGAGGACTTTTTTTTGCACCATCTTAATTTGGTTTTGGGTAAAGAAAGATATATTCTTTTCAAGGATTTATGGATTTGAGGTAGTGTTTCTTCTTCTTGAGATAGAGAGTTTTACTTCATGAAGAAAGGCAGTTTTTGAAATCTCAACTACCAGAGATTCCAAATGGTGCATTTGCCTTTGGTTTGTAAGCAGCCTTCTTTTTTTATGTTCTTGTCTTGCTTTCTTTTGTGGGTGTAGGTGGGGGTAGGGGTAGGATTGGGGGGTGGGGTAGGGGTCTTCTTGCTTTTTGGTGTTCGCTTTGTCATGTGGGAAATTTTTAATGTTACAACACCGACATACTCTATGTAATCTCACAAATGAGATCTGGTAAGTGTAGAGCGTACATAGAACTTATTCATATCTCAAGCAGGTAGAAAGACTGTTCTCGAAAGATAATTGATCAAGTGTAGCAAATCAAAATATTTACAAAAAAGAGGGAATAACATATCTAGGGTGTAGTGTGGGTGGGGTAGGGGTCTTCTTGCTTTTTGGTGTTAGATTTGTCATGTGTGAAACTTTTTAATATTACAAAAGCGACATATTCAGTGTAATTTCATAAACGGGGTCTGGTGAGGATAGAGTGCGTTCATATCTCGAGGAGGTAGAAAGTTGGTCAAGTGCAACAAATCAAAGTGTTTATGAAAAGATGGAATAACATTTTCAGTGTAACTCCACAAATGGGGTATGGTGTGAAGATAGAGTGTACGTAAAACTTATCCATATTTTGAGGAGGTAGAAAAATTAATTTTAAAAAATCTTTGGCCCACTATAACAAATCAAAGTATTTATGAAAAAAGAGAATACGACAATGGAGAAAACATGTTAATTAATAACAAAAAATAACAATAAGATTAAGATAAGAATTAGATGCTGACCTGCACTAATTGGGAGGTCATGGGGTCCTTTTGTATTCTTTAATTTTATGCTAATTCTGGTTTGAATTATTGTGATATATGTGACAAATCAACCTATGGCACTGTCTCAATTAAATAACTGATGGATTATTTGGTCCAAATTATGATTCAATTTTCACAATATTTTAATCATATTTTTTACTTTTTTATTTGTCTTATATAATGTTTTTCTTGAGTCGAACATTCTAGGTAAAGACATATTTACGTATATCCCATCCTTTCATACCCCATCATAAAATCACAATGAATATAATATTATTGTTATCACTCACATCATTATCAGATCGATTGCAATTTCTTTTTATTCGTGAAGAACCTGAAGTATTATATTATTTTTATTATTTTTGAAAAAATGACAATGATGAACTTAGTTGGACAAACCATATTGGCATAAATTATGGGAGCATAACATATGGTTTAACTGATTATATAGATCTTTAATATGCCCAAACCCATTTTCTTTTCAAGTAATAAACCTTATTTAATTAATCATATTTCTAATTAAAAAAAGCTAAAACATTTATATCAACTATTAGAAAATATTAGAGATGATGTTGATGGTGGAGCAATATTATATTCTTTTTTAACTTTATTAAAATAAAAAAGAAAAGTAAAAATAATGGGATTAAGACAAATCTTGTATTCTAGGGTGATTTAGTTGACCATTAAAAAATATTAATGGACTTCTTTTATTTATTTATTTATTTATTTTACTTTTCCAAAAAAAAAAGAATTAGTGGAAATGGCCACAAATTTGGTAGAAAAAGGAATTTTGAGCAAATGGTCGGCAAATAAAAGTTGGGATTATCTTTATTAGACCCCACCACCCTACCAGGAGGAGCGTCTTTGTACACCAGATCTTTTCGGACCTCTTTTTATCGGTTTTCGGTTCGATATTCGTATTGAAGTTTAGTTAATTTATATTTATATTAAAATTATTGTTAAAATACTTCGTATTAAATATGATTTTATATAGGAAAAAAAGATGAATATATCTTGAATTATCGTAAATAATATGTTGATACCCTCTGTGATACTTTTGAGACGTTGATACCCCTGTCGTTCAAAAACTAAAGCATATATGCGTAAAACTAAATAGGGACACGTGGCACAATATTATTCGTCGATTCGACATGTAATAACTGTTGGGTCGACGATAAGATTATGACACGTGTACGTCCGTTAGTATAAAGGATATATATGCTCTAATTTTTTAACGACAATGTCCCAAAAGTATGACGGAGGGTATTTATATATTATCGATGAAAATTTTGAGGTATATTTGTCTTTTTCTCCTTTTATATTTAGAATTCAAATTAAAAGCTTTTTTATGAGAATGAAAATCATTTATCAAAATATTTTTGTGAGAATGAAAATATTATAACTTTTAGCGGTATGTTTTTTCTCTTTGCTTTCTCTTTAAGGAAGAAAAATAAAAGTTAAGCTTTAAACTAGAAAATGACTGCCTATATATTTTTCTTTAACAGTAAGCATGTTTGGTTTTTAATTTGAAAAACAAAAGGTCAAATTTTTCTCCGATATTATTTAAATTTAAAATAGAGTAATTTGACGGAACTTCTATTTGATTTATTTAAACTATAGTAAATTATGACATTTTTGCGAAGAATTTAAACACACGTTATGCAATGAATGAATGAATTAAAAGTCAAACGAAAGATGAATTGAACAATTTTAAAAAGTACAAGTATAAATTAGATTTTTTTTTTCCTTTTGATCATAGATTTATTCTTTAATATTTGATTAAGTGATTATATATACGTAACAGATTTGAACTTATTGCACTTACACTAAAATATGTAGTTTAATTAGTTTATTTAAACATTAAAAATGAAATTAAACGAAAGACTTGTTGATTATGCATATATTAAGTTATCATTTAAGCATTGTTATTCTAATTTTTAACTATCAAAAATAAATTATTTGATTTGATATAAATATAACATACGAATTTATCTTTAATGTAAAGTGATTACTTCTTTTTTGGGGTCCCTAACTATACTTTCTCTGCACCGCCCATGCTTTAAAATGGTGGATATAAATGAAAATCATTTCTTACTACAAGCAGAGGTGTAACTAGAATTACGAGAGTTTGAAAGTTTAAATTTTAAAATGAGAGAAATTTTTGTTGATAGTGGTGTTTAAATCCACAAAAAATGTGTGAAAAATATTTTTTACCACCATTACATGCTAGTGAACTTTCAATCAATTTTTTTACGGGATCACAAGTTAAATATACATATGTATATTTATATAATTTTTAATACAAATACAGGTTTCACGGAAAACCTATGAACCCCATCTAGCTCTGCTCCTCTTGCGACAAGTGCATGCATGGTGCTGTCAAGTCTTTTAGTCAAATGTATACATGACTTTTGAGTTACTCTTCCTTCTTTATCACTGTGTTCTTTTTAGGTCATGTTTGGATTAATTTATGTTGATTTCAATTATTTTATCAAATATTTGTACTTTCCATCAATAAAATTTATCCCAAGTAACAATAACATTCAAGTATATCCCAAACTCAATCTCCAGATAACTAAGCCCACAACTTTATTACAATCATATCATATATTACTAAAAGCATGAACAAAAAAAGTTGAAAGTTGAATTACGATTTTACCCCTTCTATAAATTAAATTATTATAAAATATTTAAATGTTTGATTGTATAAGTTCAATTAAAATGTTAATGACTTTTAGACTTCCTAATATTAATTCCTAATTAAATATCTACTTTATTAATATTTATCATCTATAATCGATATGTATATAACAATTTTAATTTTTTTTAAAAAAATAATCTCTACTTGCTTTACTTTTCCTCTTCTGACAACTTTTTCCTTACGCCCTCTCATAAATAATATAATTGTGTGGATAAAGTACTATTCTTCATGATAAATAACGAAATTTAATAATTTAAAGGGTGCAAATCTGTAAAATGGAGACACACACATTGATAATGTCCTCTTGATTATTATTAAAAAATGACTCTAGATTCATAAATTTAAATTCATTGATGCTTAATTACGTGATAAGAAGTTTAGTTGTTCTTTGTACATGGTTTGCTAACTTCAATTATCTTTTTCTTATTCTTCATTTATTTATTATTATTTTCTAATTGCTTATTCAACTTTTTTACTCTTAACATCCATAACTCTCATCTTTTCATATTAATAACCTCCAAATATTTAAACTAAAATTTTATGATATCTTTTGATATTCCTTCTAATTAATCTATATAAATTCAACTTCTTTATCTCATGAAACCCCTACCAAGATTATTAGGCTATAATTTTTATTCTATAGTTAATGTAGATGAAAAAAACTCTTAAATTTTGATAGGATATAAAAGAAATCGATGAGAACTTAGAGAGTTATGTACTAATTTTGTACTTATTTTTTCATCTATGTATATATCAGTCTTATAAGAATAATGTTTACATTGTATTTTTTCTCAAGTCTGTTTGTCTTTGTCTTTTTTATTCTCTATTAGACTTCTAATTTAGTTTTTTATGTTTTATTGCCGTAAGTCTTTATTCTTATTTTGTAATTGTTATATTTTATTATTCAATACAATTCACACACACACATTATTCTAACGCATCTATAAAAATTCACATGAAACACACGTGCGAAGCATGTGCTCAGAAACTAGTATTATTATAAGTAGGAAGCTCTCAACTTAAAAGTTGAATTACTATTTAGCCCTTACAACAAATTAAAAAGTAATTAAATTTTTAATTAATATTATTGAACAATATTTTCTGACAATTAATTTGAAAGTTGAAAAGACTAAATCAAAATGTCAATTAATTTGAAAGTTGAAAAGATTTAATCACTTTATTATGAAATTTGAAAGGATGCATGAAAATGAAGAGTAAATCAGTTATATGTACGGAATTTAAAGGGTTACATCACTATAAATAGGCTTATATCTTTCTTTGTATGGAATTACACATATTCATCATTTTGGATTGTTACAAAGAGAAAGTTTTCCAAGCTGGATGAAATTCAAAGAATGAAACAATCTTAGCTTCTTGGACAAATATGTTTGGTGCCTTGATAGGAGAATAACGGTTTGAGATATCATGATCGAAATATTAAGAACAAACTCCAGAAGACGAATCACCAGAGTTGCTATTTATTCATGGTTATATTATTACAAATCTGGCATATGACTGAAAACATCTACCATGATGATCACCTGTATGGAGATAATCTCCCCCCCCCCAAACCCGATGGTCCTAGGATATATATATATATATATNATGGTTATATTATTACAAATCTGGCATATGACTGAAAACATCTACCATGATGATCACCTGTATGGAGATAATCTCCCCCCCCCAAACCCGATGGTCCTAGGATATATATATATATATATATATATATCCCTTGGGTAAGTAACAACTGTTTTTTTCGGTAACATTTTCATATATGTATTTAGCCAACAAAGATTGAGTCAAATTTTATTTTCATTTAAACGTGTAATATACACGTGCAAAGCACGTGTCGAGAACTAAGTATATATATATATACTAGGGAAAACATGCATTTCAGTTGCAATGTTATTTGGTGATCGAGTTTCAAGATGCTAAATGCTATACAAAACCTATATTATATACCCTTTTTAAGAGCAATTAATAGCACAATAAAAATAGGGAAAAGAAGAAATATAATGTAAGGGATTGCTTGTTGGATTGCACCATCTTCTGCTTCATCCTCTTTCAGGGAATAATTTACTTTATCCCTTATAAATGCGTCGAAATAATTCTGATAACCAGTATTCATGGAAGAGAATGTTGAGCTAGTTACCTTCATCATTTCCATGGCCTGCCACCAATCAAGACAAACAATCGAGTACACAGTAGCAACAAGATGACCTAATTTCGCTCAACATAAGTTTACAGAATTTCTGTCTTATCCGGAGTATTTTGTGTAGTATATATATAATTCTAGTATTACAATATAAACCATTGGATCTAGGGAAGATTCTAGTGTAGTGTGGTAAACATGGTCGGAAGTTACTTAAGGTCACACGTTCAAATTCTAGCTATGATAGTCGTCTAGCATTTCTTTTAAAAAATCCCCTTGTATAAATTCCTGTCTCTGTCATTTCAATAGCCAACAGCCCAACACTGTCATTTGAGGGTGTGCAATATCTAATGTAAGAGCAACAGGCAATCAAAGCCCTAAAAGAAACCTAAACTTTCAATCGGCTGTCCAAAATCAAGTTTGTAATTAAACTTCAACCTTTCAACATGTCTTTACACTCTAGGTAGATGCACAACATGAGCTGCCTGAATAGCTAATGATTACCTGAAAGCTGAACATGAATTGTCTTGCTTTCTTGCTAACTCCAGGATTAGGATGAGACTGAAGCTTCTCGTACATTGAACGAGCTTCATTGGACCTGTCCATATATGGTGAGGAAATGAATGATCAGTCTTAGAAGCAGGCACAAGGTCCATGCAGGTGCAAGTTCACACTTGATGATTTGAACATTCAAGCATCACAAAAATCATAAAATGACAGAAGGTTTGTTGCAAAAACGGCCATTCCACGCTGAAGTTCTAGAGATGCAATTCCCTCAGGATTCTGACATAATTGCATGGGATAAACACTTATCTTTTATGTATTTTTCATGAGTGTTGGTTCTGGGAAGGAAGTCGGCAAATGTTGGTTTTGGGAGTGGTTTACTATGCATTTCAAAGACAGAACAATTGATTAGCCAGTAAGTCAATTAAGTACAAACACGAAGGATGTACTAAGGACCACTTTTTAGAAGTAACTACCAGGGATTGATGTATTAGAAAGTTGGTTAATTGATGTCTAGAGATAGATGCTCATCACATATAAATTATCAAACCATATGCTTAATTGACCCTTCTTGCTTAACTGCTAGAAAAACAGTAAAGACACTAACCCTTCGGGGTGGCCCAGTGGTTTGAGCTTGAAACTTCCATGTTGGAGATCTCAAGTTCGAAACCCCTTGCCAGCAAAAGCAAGGGGTTTCCCTTCTGGGTCGAGCTCGTTGCACCAGGCTTGCCTAATGCGGGTTACCTCTCCTATGAGGCTTGCGAGCTATTGCATAGGAGCGGGGTTTTACCCTGTGCGCACCCAAAGGGTAGCGGCTGCAGGTTTCCCTTGTCGTAAAAAAACAATAAAGACACCTAAAAAATAGGTCGCAAAAAAGAGACCTCATGATGTCGTTTTACCCCTCAAAAAATTTTAAAAGAAAGAGACTTCATGAGTTGGTTAAATGATAATATAACAAAGGTTGGCGACCTCATGAGGTTGATTTTATTGGTCAAACAAAAATTCTAAAATAGTGACCTCACTAGGTGTCTCTATTTTAATAAAAATACAAACTCAACTCTCATTTGTGTAAAACAGTTGTCAACCCCATTCTCACTCTCAAAACCCTCATTCTCACAACCGATTGTCAGCCCCCACTGGAAGTCTCCCCCACCCCCAAGCACCTCTGTCATTGCAGCCCACAGCACCTCCACCGGCAATGCCCCTTAAATCTGTCCAGGTAAATGAATGCATTCTTCAAAGCTATGAATTCTATGTGATTTGTCTTCTTTTAGGATTTAGGTGAGTTTTGCAAGTTATCCATTTTGCTTAATTTTATTCTTTGTTGTTGAAATTGGGAAGTGAAAAAATATCAGGAATGAAGAAAGAGGGAGACTCAATTATCTTCCTCATTTTGTCTCTTGTTTGATTGAGAAATCTGTACTAAGTTTCCCTGAAAAGAGATTCCAATTTCCAAAAATTGAACCATACAAGATTTGCATACAGGTCACTCTCGATTTTTTTTCCTTTTCTCTCAAAGGAGAAGAATGAAGGAAACAAATTTCACTCATTCCAAATTTAAATACCTTCAATGGTCAATTGGAGAAAATGGTCAAAATGTTGAATTATTACTTAATTTAGTGTTTACCAAATTTAAATTTTTGTGATCTTTGTGTAGATCGATCGTAGTTGGATGTATGAAAGGACTAATTTTGGTCGAATGGGAATGAAGCCTGAATTTGTAGAAGGTGTTGATGGTTTTGTGGACTATGCAATGACACTAGAAACTTTTCAACTTAGTAGCTTGGTCAAGTGTCCTTGTAAGAAATGTAAATGTATGAATTATGAAAAACCAGAGATTGTTAAGTTTCATCTCTATCGAAATGGGTTTAAAGAAGACTATACAGTGTGGACTAGTCATGGAGAAATCGATAATAGTTTTGATAGATTTCAACACTATGTTGTTGGTGAAAGTAGTAAGGTAGTGAAACCTAATGTCCAAAATTATAGAATGCACTACATGGTTAAGGATGCGTACGGGATGCATTCTGATTTTCAATTTCGCGACCATGTTGAAGAAGCTCCCAATGATGAATCTGGAATTTTCTTTGAAAAATTGGAAGTTGCTAGTCGGCCTTTATATGAGGGGAGTCCACATCGGGAGATCGATTCGAGGTTCAAGCAGATAAACGAGGTTGGCAAGAAGGTCCAAGCAACTACTAAGGGTGGCTCTCTACACCCAATTGGGGTTCAGAGCCAAGGGAATGTGAAGAGGAAATTGGTAAGTTCATTTTCTTAAGTTATATATATTGTAGGTTATTAATATTTAATATTCTTGATTAATAACTAAATCAATTTCATTTGTAGGAAAAGAAACTGGGGAGGCCGGTAACTCAGGCAAAGGCATTGAAGACTACACGTAAAAGGAAGAAGAAAAACCCCGGAGATCCAGACGTTTGGGTTCCTCAACTGACCTACGTAAGCCAATAATTTAAAGTTATAATGACTTTACTTCCTAAATTTATATTCTAATATTATTACCGTTATATTCAGAATCACTACATGCAATCCTTTGAGGATTACCGTCAGATTCAACTAGATGATAGAAGAGGCATGCCACTGAGCCAAGAGAAAACTGAGAGAATGTGGCTAGACTCGGTTGGTGGGCATTCTTATGACATACCCCAGCAACCCTTTCATGAATTTCATTCGGAGGTAGAAGGCCCAGGTAGTCCAGGATGCTTGGTCAAGGGAGAAGATTTTGGAACAGAAGATAGCTAAGGTATGTAGCCAACTCAAAGTCTCGCGGGCTAGGGAAAGGCAGAGGGACATAGAGCACGCAGGGCTAAAGGCCCAATTAGATGCACTACTTGCTTTGGTTGCTTCGGGGTGGATTCCCCCTTGTCGCAGTGATGTAGTTTGCCCTCCTCGTCTTTCCCAGTCTCGACTAATCCAACATCAAGTATATGGTCAGTACAGAGGTTTGACCGATGAGCACAGCAGTGATCAGGATCATGTGGCAAACATACCTCCTCATTATTGAATTTTAGAGTTGTATTAGATAATCTAAACTATGTACTTTATGGTGGTGTTTAAGACTTATTATGTGTTTTCTGAATGAATGAGAACATTGAAGTAGTTTGAAATCTAGTACAGCTTACGACTTCTATGCTTTTTCCATTCAATTTCGAAGTACTTTAAAGTTGATTTTCGAGTAGTCTTGATTGGAGAATATTAGCACATGTATTTATTGTAGTTTGATTGACTGTTGGCAGCTCTTTGAGCTTGATTTAGCTAATTAGAATGTACATATTATTTAATTGAATTAAAATGGATGTTGTGCAGCCGCAAAAGCAACAATCTGCTACCAGTTTGGTTTTTTTTTTCAGAAAAGAGACCTCATGAGGTCATTTTTCTGCAGTTAAATTTTTCACAAATGCAGAAAAGGGACTTCATGAGGTCTCTTTTCTGCAATTCAATTCCCAAACAATGTGTAAAGGCGATTAACAGGCTGTGCTGGTGTGCCCTTTCAAGAGGGACCAAACACATTGAGGTAACAAGAGATCTTCATCTCTATACTAACGGATGAGTTAAGTTTTTGATCTTGTTAGATCTATACTAATCTAACTTAACACCCTAAATTTTTGTTCCATCTTATTTATAGTAGTCAGAATGAGTAGAAAATGGCTCAGTAAGGAATATGGGCATGGCCACATAAGGTGATTAACATATTAGGAATCACTCTGTTACTGCCCTTTTTCTAATAACCATGGTATCCGGGTCGCTTAGGGCCTTAGGCGCACCTCTATGTTATTGGCCTTAAAAAAGCATATGAGCAGAACATAAAAATCATGAAGAACACCAAAGAATATTACGTTAAGAAAATGGCAAATTTATCACTTGAATCCACAGTTTTGTAGGGGTCCAGTATTCTAAGCTGGCCTCTCTTTTAAGTTTTATCAATTAGTTTAACAAGATGCTCAGTGAAATTCTCTCTTTCCTTTTTAATTTCTCTAGGTGAGCAGGAATTCTTAAGCATAAATGCTTCAACTACTCTTATTAGAGCAAAGGGCAGGCATTTTTAAGAAGTTTAAAACCTAGGACATTAGAGAATCACAGATGACATACCTACGAAGCGAGTCTTGACAAATAGACCACTGCAGTGCAGCTAATCCATGAAGCTGAGTCTGCACAAATATTATGCCATAGATTTCAATGTCAAATGTACTGAAAACGAGAAGTGTCAATTGCCTTCAGGCTTTCTTATATTAATTTTCACTTTTTTTTAAGAACGGGATAACACAAAGTTAAGAAGTATAAAAGTAAGACAAATGTAATCTAGTCTCTCATGAACCACAGCATTCATTCTGTAAGAAAGTAAATCTAAAGTTTTTACATCATATGAAAGAGAATCAAAAATGTGTAAGTAACAACCTCAGTCCTTATTAGTTATGTGCAAAGCATATCAATTTGTTTAAGGCCTCTTTTATCATAATAATATTAACATATGCAATCCTTATCCCCAAAAGATATTTAAGTGTGAAGTTGGATCTTTTCCTTCTTTTATGGTGGAAGGACGCGGGTCATTTACAACAGAGTGCTGAGCGAGTTGGCACCTTTACTCAAATAACATAAAATGAAGTTGGATAAGATGCATCTAAACAATTCTTTCTTTTTTTCTGGTTTAAGATGTGAAAAGGAAAAAAAACAGATACATGCGTTAATTTTAAGTGTTGAAGTCCATCTAGTACAAGAAATCACCTGAAACGGCAACTTATTCATAACTTTCTCATAAAATGGTAGTGCTTCCTTGAGGTTGCCAAGGTCCATGAAAGAGTCGCCATCCTTCAGTGCCTAAGTATGACAGCACTAAAATTAAGAAGTAAGGCATACTTCATGATTCTTAAATAAGAAAGGATATAAAGACACATTAAGAATGTATTACTAATTGAAACACTCTTCCCTTTCAAAGGACTCCTTCAAGATATGTCAATTATCTTATCTGAATCAACCATAAACACAAGTATCTGAACTAGATCAATTCCAGTGTACCTTGCTTATAAACTTTGGTGGAGGCATAGGGGTAACCCCTTCGTTGAAAAAATATACATACATAGGGCCTAAAATGATCTCTTTTTTTTTGCATATATACAAGTTGAATCTCCTTGGCAGGAGATTGTTTTTTAAAATCCCCTTGTTTGAGTTTTTGGCTCCACCACTGCTTGTAAGGATGGAAATTTACAGGAAATTTATTTCTAAAAAGGTATGCTTCAATCGATTTCAACCATGTTGATAAATCGTTAGTTTATTTACAACTTGTGAATTCAGGAAAAGCACCCATATCTAGCCCCTTAAATGCATTATTTGATTTAGTTTGCATTTGAAGTCTTGGAATAGAACTTATGTATTTCAGGTCCATTCACCTGACTTTCTTGAAGTCTTGGGATTCTCCCCTAGTATTACATTCTCTCCCCCTCTCGGCCTTGTTTTCATTCCTTGAAATACAAATGAGAATGCAAGACCAATATCACTCTATTTTCTTCACATGTACATTTCCAAACCTTTTGGGTCTTTCTAACCATAGTTTTGCCAGTAATGACATGCCTCTTCTGTAAAATCAATCTTATATGCACCTGCCATGCATATCATAGCAGCTGTCACTTGTAGGAATTTCAGAGGTAAAGCATATTTCATAGGAATTAAAGTCACAATTGGCCACATCTAGCATTTAGCTCTTGTACTTCTGGTTTATTTCCAAGTTTACTATAATCTACAATGGCTGAGTGTGCAAATATATTTAATTAACCACTGGAAAGTGAAGACCACAAGATTATCCAATCGAAGAAAAAGTTACACAGCTCGGAAGGTGCGCTTAAGTTTTTATGAGCTCTGAAGGCCAATATCCGTGAAGATCTTTAGCTTCATGTCCGATGGTAGCGTGAATTTATTCCACTCCTCAAGGGCCATGGCCATGATATAATTATTAAGTCTTAAAACCTTTAACTTCGTTCCATTTGAATGGATTTGTGAGAAAAAAGAGCACATCAGTTCCAACTTCCAAGCCTCCGAAGACATTTAATTCTTTGCTCATTCATTTAAGTGACAGACAACGCGACCAGATATCCCTCTTTATTTCAAAATGAGACTCTGCTTTATGTGTATTCAAAGTAGAAATGATTGACAGAAACAATTAATTCCACTATATGAAGAAACAAGTTTTGGTGTGACGTGACCGATCAAATTGTTAACAGCATGGCAATTCATAGAACTGAGCATGGCATATAACAACTTTATATATATGCTGAAAGTGTAAAGTTATGAATAAATGATGAGATTTCTGTATCGTTTCTCAAGATCAATATAAGAACCGAATTAAATGCATTTTCCATAATGAAAGAAATTTGATGCATCCATAAACATGATATAAAAACAATAGCAGTTAAAGCATACCTTCTCACATTCAAGTTTTAGGTTTGGATCAATAGTTAGGCCTACTCTGCTCTTGTAGGCAGCAAGTAGCTCTCTCGTACGTGCTTGTTTGGATGCCTTCTCTTCTGCTGATTCAAGTACCTCTCCTGGACGTATAGTTCTTCCACCGCCAAACTGATCTCCAAACAAGCAATAAGTTTATTCATAGTGTTTTGCTTAAATGACTATATTCATTAGTTCAAGAGATCATGGAATTCGCCAACTAAATTTTGATAAACAGAGACAAAGCCCAACATAATAACAAGAAATAATTTCATTCTGTACAGTGTACCCTATATAGCATCAAAGGGACAGACAGTGTTCATAAATGGTGTTAAACATAATGCAAGAACCCGAAGGAACTTAATTTTCCAAACAATAATCCTGTTAATTCAATGAAGAGAGGATAGAAATATGATGTCATTTATCCAGTTTTGCATAGCTTTCTATGTTTATCTTTCCTTTAGCACAAGCATATTTTACTACTAATACTTTTCTGCTTTAGGAATTAGGAAGAATCTTGGTCAAATTAGTTAGGTTCTGTAATTGGGAGTTAGAGCTGAAACTAACCTACTGCCACTCCATAAAAAATTGAATTCAGGCATATTAAAGAAAGCATAAACTTCTGCAAAAGCATTAAAAGCTGCTACTTCCGTGGCATCATAATGGATAACTAGAAATGAAGCATACTGAGTAAGAAGACAATGCATAATAGAAAAAGCAAAAACACAAGTCATAATAGGCAACCTACAGTTTTAGAGATGTCATTCGGTCTGGGGAAAACTCCCCAGGTGGAAACCTTTGGCTTATAGGTATCCATGTCATCTTCTTGGATGCGGCTTGACTTTGAAGTCTCGGTATCTACAAACTTACTTGTGTCCCCAACAAGTATTTCTACGTCAGGCAAGTCTCCTCCAGGGAACGAGTCGACTATTGGAACCAATCCAGCAGGCAGTCCCCTGCTCTTCTTATTATCAGAAAAACCAAGCCCCACAAAATCAATACTTGAGATCGACAACTTTTCCTTCTTTCTAACACTCTCTTTGGGTAAAGCATTTATGTCACTTTTCTCATTCTCTTTTTCGATGAAGTCATTTTCCCCATTCTCTTTATTAGATCCTACACAAGTCAATAATTGATGATTACACAATTCGGACAACTTTGAATTTGACTATGGATCTACTACCAGAAATGATTTCAGCATTGAATGTATTCCTAAATAATCTCATTTTTCAATTACACCATTTATTTTCCAACCACCACATATGGGTCCGAAAACATGGAACTCAATGCACATGATCTTATATCACTTACCAGTGAGGTCCTATCAATTAGTATTACACAAAGAATCAGTTTTAAATATTAGAATAAATATTTGACAAAGCAGAACCATCGATACCAAAAATTCACAGCCTTCAGCTCAATACAACTTATTATTTCAGACAGCAAAATTCATTATTCTGTCTAATTTCATCTTCAAGAATGCTGCAGGATAACATTGCAGTACCAAATGAAGGATAATAAAGCCCTTCCCCTTTGCACAACAAAAGACTAAGCTCGTTTGGTTCACATGCTAGTCATCCTGAGATTATAATCCACAAGTTCTTTATGCAGTAAAAATAATAATAAAGGGATTATTATACATGTAGAGATAACCTACTTTAAAGAAATCTTTGTGTTTAGATATTTGACTCGCATATTACCAATACGCATGTTCTTATTCTAATTATTTAATACCACTAACCAAACGCTGCATTAGTTATGCAAAGGTAAATCTTTACTATAACACCAACCACACACTGCATTAGCTATATGCAGGGATCCTCACCATCCATCTATACAAATGTCAAGCACATCCATGTTGCTTTAAACTTAACCCCACAAAGTGGAATCCGGGGAGGGTAGTTGTAGGTTGACCTTACCCTACCTAGGAGATATAGAGGTTGTTTCCAATAAACCCTCGGCCTATGTTGCTTTAAACTCGAAAAAGTAAAATTGCTTCAACATCACAATGGCTTTCAAGTTCTAGCTTTATCTAAAATGCAATTTGACACCGACTAAATTCATCATTCAAATTGAAATATTGAATAATAACCAGAGAGTGGAAACTTAAAGAAGAAGATATATGTCTCACCTTCTATTACAGTGTTACTGTTCAATGCAATTTTTTCATCACTGTCATTTGCTTCCGACACTGACACACCATTTTGGGCAATCGAATCAGCTGGCTTAATTTCTTTCTTATACGCCTTGGCTTTTGCAAAAGCGAGCTTCACAGGGTCAGTCTCAGCAATCTGTTCATCTTTTGAGTAATTAGGTGATGAAGAAGAAGAAGAAGAAGCTGAGATTTTGATAGTCCTGAAGATTTTGGGCAATCGGTTTGTTAAAGAATTGATGGCTGAGAAAGAAGAGAAAACTTGGGAATGAGGGATTAAGGCCATTTCTTCTCTATTTTGTAAAAGTTGGAGAATTGGCCATGGAAGCTGCCATGCTGGTTTATACAGATAAGAGCAGATTTTGGTTCATACTATTTCAACCTCATTATTTCTTATTTTTTATGGTCATTTTAATTAGCACAACTTGTTTATACGATATGATAATATGATATGAAATTATTAGATAAAATTAATATTTGAATATGTGATTTTATATATTGGACATATACTTTATATGGAAATTTCATATCATGTTTTGAAATTTTTTAATTTTACTCATGAATTAATATTTTGCTAAAATAGTTGCACGTTTATATTGTTATTTATTTCGTATGTAACTAAAATTTATAATTATATCACTATTTTTTAAAAATTCATTACTTTTATCAACATAAAATTAATTATTACTTTAAATCAATTCCTACTTAATCATTTATATTCATCAAATTTATTATTCTTTTATCAACCAAATTTATTTATACCTATATTGAGTGAATGAGATTGACCACAATAGCTTTGTAATAATCTATTATGCGATTTTATAATTTTTTTTGTTTATTTGATTAGATTGAATAAATAATTAAGATTATTTTAATACTATTACAACTTATGAATTCTTGTGTCCACAATAAAATATACGACACAATACTTCAAATCACAAAATTTCAAGTTTATCTCATGATTTCATATTGTATGATCAAACGGGGCTAGAGAAAATGTTCAAATATGTTATCCTACTTTTATGTTATCAGTTAAAAAATTAACTTGTTTGTGTTGTAATCGTCCAATAAAGTATCAATTCATGTCATTATTTTCAATAGAAATTGTATCATAGTTAATATATATATATATATGTATATATATATATATATATATGGGTAATCCAAGGATGGAACTATCACATGCTATTTTTTGTTTCTCCTCTGGCTTGTACTTCATTACATGAATAATCTAGCATTAATTTTACCTTTGAAAACAGAATTAATGCGATTAGAATATCATTAGTGCCATTATAAACACGGGACATATCAAGAAAATGACAATTTATTTCAATTCTTTATCATAACAACATATTGCTTACTAATGTTGTCTCATAATAGTAAATAATTCTTGGGTTATTGAATGATGTGCTAGTCGTGACACTCTTTTATGAAAAAATAAACAAAATTTACTTTAGTTATTTTAGGCATATTATCACTCACCTTAGTTTCATAGAACTTGCAGAGAGGACTTTCATAAGAGGCAGTTGATCAAATAATGAAGTTCCACAAAAATAACAATGAATCACGAACAAAAACAAAAAAAAAAAATATAATGTAACATCCATCAACCATACAAAATGGTATACTACATTGAGAAGAAAAAAGAAACAAATTCAAGAACTAGGTAAGTCAAAAAAAAAAGATGTCAAAGTTAGTGATTCCTAAGAAATATAGAATCAAATGTTTACATACTCATCAAGTTTGATTGATAGTATGCATGAAGAATACAAATAAGAATAAATTTTAAGAAAATATGTGACCTAGACATTAATTATGTCATTATAGGCAGTGTAGGTCCTTTCGAACGCTTGTAAATATAGTATAATTTAATACATTATTTTATACATGATTAAAATGTAAGTTATATGGTAACTAAACGGCTCTTTAGTGTTTGTGTCAGCTCTTAGGGGCTGTTTGGTATGGTATAACTTGTCTTTTATTCATGTATAAAACGATGTATTAAGTTATACAATGTTTGGTAGAAATTTTTGTTTAGGTAGAAAAGTCAACATAACTTATACCATTTTTTGTTATATTTTTGTAGTCATAATTAATTCTAACATAACTTATAAGGGAATCTATGTATAAAATATGTAGGGTAGAAGGTGGAATAAATTATGTGGATATTAGTTATACATGCATTTAAGTGATAAATTACATATTTATTCTATTAATTTATTTTATTGTTTTTAATTGAAAACTTTATTGTTTTCCTATATATAAGTTTGTTCTTGTTTTTTTTTTATATATATATTTAGTCTATTTTTATTTTTTTTAAAATTAAGGAAAAATTATATAAATTAATAGATTTTAAAAAATAATTACTGATTTTAACGATACTTTTTGTTTATTACCATTTATAACAATATTGTGATAAATCTGTAATGTGTATTAAAAGTGAATTATGTATGCAATGTATCTGAATTTTTTTTTTTTGAAATATATTATGTTTGTTTGGTAAAAAAATTGTCACATTGTATTATAAGTATATTAAAATGTGTGCTAAATGTATTATCCATCATTAAAACTTGTATTATATGTGAATAATAAATTATTCTTTGTAATATGTATTAAACTTGTATTATAAATGAATTAAAAGTGGTCTAGTGAAAAAAAATATTATTGCTATAAATGGTAAATATTTTTTTATTATAGTATATTTATGTAAGTTTCTCTTTTTTTAATTAAAAACTTTATTGTTTCCTATCAACATGTGTTGTTTTTTGTTTCTAATTATATATAGATTATTTTCATTTCTCTTTATATACTTATGTTTTGATTGATTTATGCAAATATAAATGATTTTTTTATATTAGAAATTGATTGTATATTTTTAACGATACATATGCTAATCAAATATTAGCATTATATATTATTCAATGTATTTCACTTTTTATTAGTATGTATTATTATTTTGTAAATAATATATATTAATAATTTACAACAAGTTTAATATTCAATAGTTAATAGTTCATGTATTGTAATCTCTAAACCCTGCATAGTTAATACATGCATAATTAAACCCTCCTTAGCTAATACCTGCATAACTATAACCAGTAACCAAACATCCCCTAACTATATTACTATAGTCTATCAAATGAGTACAGACTATAGCTTACCACGGGCCATGTCCCACTAGTAATATTAAGAAAAATTATGTGATTAAATTAATTTATACAAGTTAATTATTTAAAATAGCTATAACTTATAAGAATTACTTTTCGCCACTAATATATAATCATATTACGTGGTCGACATTCATAATTTGTATAATTCTATTTTTAATTGTATAAATTTAGAATTTGTATATGCTTATCCTTATTATTTGTATACGAATTATTTATCTTGTTTGTATATGATTTATTGATACATTTTCTTTGTATAAGTTTTGAATATTTCTAAACGTATAAATATAGAATTTGTATATATTTATATAGAGTAACTTTTATATATAGCAGACATAAAAATCATATTTGTATGTTATAACTAAAATCTGCATAATTGTGCTCCATAACAAACATAAATATGTATATTTCGCTATACATATACAAAAGAAAGCAGTTGTATAATTTTGCTATACATATACAAAAGAAAGCAGTTGCACAATCTGCTTTGATGTGAATATACAAAAGATCGATTGTATAATCTGTGTTTGTATAATGCGAGAAATAAAACTAGGCAGGGGAAGATTGTATTTGAATAATCATAGGTGTGTAGGATGAAATTATGTTCATTTGTATTTGTATATACAATTTTATCTCACTTTATACAAACACAATGTATATATTTGTGTTCTTGTACAAAGTGAGAGAGACGAGTGAGCGAGTGAGATCCGGGAGATGGAATAGAGGGGAATGAATTACATAAATACAAACGCATTTATATATTTGCGTTTTTGTATTAAGTGAGAGAGACGAGCGAGATCTAGGAGAGGGGAGAGAGAGGAACGAAACTGTATGCATATATATAATTTTCTCTCGCTTTATACAAATACAGGACACATTCTGTACATTTGCGTTTGTATAAAAGCGAGAGAGGCGAGGGAGAGAACGAGAGTGGCGAGCGAGATTCACCAGGAGAAGCGAACAATAACAATTTGCTATATAATACAATTAAATCAAACTATGATTACAATATTTAATTTAAATTAATAGTTTGCTATTATATACAATTTTCTTATTTATATATTAACAAGTAAAATATGCAAACAAAAATACTCATACGCCATAGCAAACGAAACTATAGTTATCAAACATATTAATCTCTTTGAATCCATTTAAATTTGGGTTGGGTCAGGCCGGTTCGGGTCGGAACTACAAATTTCAAGTTAGCTCTGCATTTTCTTCTTCACCGCCTTCACTTCTTCTGAAGTGACTGCCAATATCTTCAAAAACCCCAAAACTCTCTTTTACCATAAACCCTGTTCTTCGTTCTCCTCTCAAATCTCATAGAGGAATTTCTCACCGCAAGTGTAATTACAGCAATTATGACCAAGGTATACGGAACTGGCACCTACGATTTCCGGCGCCACCGGGTAGCTGAGTACCCGGTGGAAGCATTGCCGCAGACGGCGGAGGCTCCACAGAAAATGCTGCCTTCTATGACTGAGAAGCCGCCGGAGTCGAAGCCCGGGTCGAACATACCTAGCTCCATAACCCTTGCTGAGATCCAACGTGACCGCTTGACTAAAATTGCAGCTTCCAATTGGGCGAAAACTGGAGAGAAGAAAGCCTTTAGTTCTGAGCTTGTTAAAGAAATTTATGACACGGAGCTTACTGTAAAAGGTTGGTAGTTTGTTTGCGTTTCCCATTTATTTAAGCCTTCTCGCTTATCAGAATGTTAGCATAGTGAATTTTGACTGTTAATGTATCTTGTCCTGTTTTAAATAGGAAAAAAATATTTGAATGTGAAATACTCACTTGTGTTTTATTTTCTTAAAAAAAAGTGAAGTATCATGAATTCCATTGAAGTCTAGAAGTCAGTCAAGACAGGACTTAAATTTTTATACTGATAAATAATATAATTGGATATATATGAGGTTCTATGTTGCTTATGGTAATTATGCACGTGCAAATGCGTAAATTTTTGAATGATCATCTTCTGTGATGGTTTGTGTGAAGGGGGGAGAAAGCCGGTGCCATTGCAGAGGGTGATGATATTGGAGGTTAGTCAGTATTTGGAGAATTATCTTTGGCCCAATTTTGATCCAGAGGCTTCTTCCTTCGAGCATGTGATGTCAATGATACTGATGGTCAATGAGAAGGTATGCTGTTGTTCTACTACTGCTCTTATTTGGGTTACTTGGTGTTTCTGGTTGTCTGTTAGGGTGTGCTCAGAGATGGGAAGTGATTTTTTCTTCTTACTTGGTTATTACATAGTCAAGATTTTGCTTGCTGCTCTGCTTATCAGAATCATCGATGTCTTCTTTTATGATCGTGTTCCGGGCCAGCTTGTGCCCACCTTAATTAGTTCCACGGGATACCTCCTACCAATACAAGTACGGGGTAATTTGTTCATCAGGGCTCAAACAAATAAGAAAAATCACCTAGTGTTCTTGTATCTGCTGGGATTTGAACCTCATGAGGCTCAACCCATCAACAATTGTTGATAGAATCTATTTCTTTGTTTTTTCCCTTTTTAGGGATAGATCAAAGTGTTTATTAGTACCTTACTAAGTTGGTGTTGTCTTTTGCAATCGTTATGCAGGAAAATCTGCTTTAGCCCTCCAAATATTGTAACTTAGTGTCTTTACTGTTTTGACCAAATGTGTAAGGTCGACAGCAGTAAACTGTTTACATGACAGATTGAATGCTTGATCCCACCTAAAACAGTTATGTGTGTGTGTGTGTCTCTATATATACACACATACACATACAGCATATATATAAATTTATATGTATGTAGATATTAAAGCAAAGCAAGTTGCCTATTTCAAAAAAAAAATATAGATATTTAAGCAAAGCTGTTACGTACACAAGTAGTGGGTGTCCTGTCCATTATTTTGCAAAAAACAACTTATAATATATATATCTTCTACTTAAATTGTCTTCCTTCTGATAGCATCCCTTGCTCCGCAACATGTATAGAACACCACTTTTCTCCTAACTTTGAATTCTACATTGATTTTCATAGAGCCCTATTGTCACCCCATGCACAAGAGACAATGGTATGATTTCATTGTAGTTTCCTCCGTGTTTGGGGTTTCTCAAGCAACCTAATTGATCCTTAATAAAGTTTGTGTGTGTATATGACCTCCGAAAGAAGCTTCCACTTTCAACCTTCCTGTCCTATTAGGGTCTTCTAAAAGAAACATCCAGGGTCACCTTTGTTCCGCCTTATTAATCAGTTAAGCTTGAGTGGCATTCTTGTAGTAATTCGTAACAACAAATAAATTTAGGAAATCAGCTTTCAGCACGCAAGGTACAACCCAGTTAGGGCTTTTATCATTTTTAGCTTCTGGCCGATAGATCCTGTGTAATTGTTTCTTCACATGCCTATCTGCACATCCACTTTTCCAGCACTGCTCAGTTATATAAATTTCCAATATAAGAATACCCAACATGCCCACACTGGTTGGAGGTGTAACCCTGTCCTAACTCCCATCATTAAAATTGTCAAAAGAATCTTACAAGACATTGTTAGCTTTGAATAAAAATGCAGTTTGTCAAAATCCAAGTGAAGCTTAATAGTGGAAATGTTTGGTGAGAATAAACTCTGTCCCCCAAAGCCAAAAAAAAGAAGAACATGGAATGAAGAGTTTAAAGAACACATTGAAATAACAATTCATGAGAATAGAATACTTGAAGTCTTCTTTTACTCTGCACATCTATGGGTAATTTTGTTGCATTGTGCATCTGTTATGTTATTTTCAAATTGGAAATTGGTGTCTCTGTTCACTTTCTTACATTTCAATAGAAGGGAAGTTGTGTTTGACTTACAAGAAGATCAAAGAAGGAACAAGTTGAGTTTTGCTAGTCAGGTGGTCGTGGTTTCTGGATTCATTACCAGAAAATTTAGCTTCTGTCATGTGCAATGGTTATAAATAAACAGGTTTTGAGTCCTGCAAATACTTACGAGTCACTGTTTACCGGATTTCTTTTGCAACTTGTAGTTTCGGGAGAATGTGGCTGCATGGATCTGCTTCTATGATAGAAAGGATATGTTCAAGGCATTTCTTGATAGGGTTCTTCGGCTGAAAGAGGTTTGTTTTTGTCTTGGGCTAACATATTTTATTGGTTTAATTTTTAAAAAAATTCTTAAATTCAATAATATGAGCAATTTTTACTATATAATAATATCTTTTTTTTTTGATCTTTTTATCTTTTTTAAAATTAAATTTTTTTATTTTTGGTATGAGTTATCACAAAACATTTTGAAACAAGGTAGCTTATGTTAAGGGTGAGTCACCTTCAGGGAATTATTGTCTATTTTAGGTGCTCTCCACAGATGTTGCTAATTCATTTGTTTCTTATTTCACATATAATCACATATAAAATATATGTACATAATCGCATTTTCATTTAAGTTGTGCAAGTGTAGTTTACGCAGGAAAAGAAAATGACAACAACTACTAGTGCATAGTTCAGTAAGAAACAGAGACTTTCCTGCTGTATGTAACTTTACTGGTAATTAGTATCTGTCGAAAACTTTAAGCAATTGTTGAAATCTCTTGCTTAGTGATAAAGAAGAATTTATAATGGTCAGCATCACCTACTACTTTTTATCTTGATAGATGGCGTGATTTTGCTTGGTATATTCATTCTATCATGCATATATAGTGTTGTAAAATTTCATGGGAGCTTGTTTAATGAACAACTGGAATGCCAGAAAACTGTTGTTTCCGATCAGCTTGGTCTCCAGGTTGCTGTTTCTTTCTCTTAATTGATCGTCAACATGTGACACATTCATGCGTCTCACATCATGCTAGAATGTGATTGTCACATTGTTTTTCTTTTCTCAAGGTGAACAGACATGAACTGTTCTTTATCTAAGATAACTTTCTGATTGTGTCTGTTTCATTTGTTTGAACATTTGTGTGCTTTGATAGATTGTGAAAAATTGATGGTTGTTTATTAGTGCTACGTTTCTATTCTATTCACTGCTTTACCTAACAGTTTAAGACCTTACTGCAGGGTAGAAGCTTGACAATTCCTGAGAAAATTAATTATCTACTTTTCATGATCAATGCTTTCCAGGTACATCTACATCCTTATTACCGTACTTACTCTAATTTTCTGATCTATTTCCGTTCACTTTGTGATTCTGACTTTTTTTCTATTTTATGCTTTTATTTCTCTAATTTTAGATTTTGAATGTTATGTATTATGAATAAACATATGTTCCCTGTTCTACTAAGCATATGAGAATGCTGCATCCATATTTCTTCTTCCTTAGTTTTACGAAATTATTCTTAACCTATGTCAACGTTGAACGTATCTCTGACTCATATAATCAAATTCCTCACCGTAAGAAATGCACAGTTAATAGTATGGTTGTATTTGTTTATCTCCTTATTTGGTGTCGGACAATGCTTCCCGAGGTTCATTTCTCAACACGGTATAAATAGCCCAAATCCATCATGAATGTTGGTAAAGCATAATTTTCTTTTTATCTTCACCGATAAAGAAAAACAAATATCTTTTTACCTGCAAGTGTTGTTAGGGTCTGAATTGCTTTCTTGTGGTTTTTTTTCCATAGCTGCTATACAATTACATTCCTATTTTGTTTTCTGAGAATGTTATTGGTGTTACTTGTTTTTTGGTTTGATTAACTATTTATACTTTTTGTTCATTTAGAGTTTAGAAGACGAGATAGTGAGTAAAAAGGTTTTGAGGTTAGCCGGTCTGCAGTGTTGGCATTGCTTGTCATATGGTCGATTTCAGGTAACTCTTACTATGTTATTAAATGGAGTATAATCTTCCTCATCCATGTTTCTAATTTTATTATTTTTATTATTATTATTGAGAATAGATGGAGCTCTGTGTTAACCCTGATCTTATCAAGAAATGGAAGAAAATTGCAAAAAGAGCCAAGGAGGCAGCTAAGAGAGGCGAATCTTTTGATACCTCAACCATGCTAGAAGTGAATTTCCTGAGACATTTAATTGAGGAGTTTCTTGAGGTATCAGATAAGGGACTTGTCTGTCCACCATTCTTTTCCAGCTTGTTTTAGCAGAAAAATGCTGATGTTTCGTTCTCCATGATCAGGTTCTTGATTGCAAAGTTTTTCCTGAGCCAGACGATGAGGTCGATAGTGACTTAAATTTCACAAGTGATTTTGAAGGTGTAAACGATGCCTCTGTCCTATATTGTGAACGGTTTATGGAGTTTCTCATTGATCTATTGAGCCAACTGCCAACTAGAAGGTAATAATGCTCTCTGTAGTAAAGCAGCTTCCAATGGAGAAAAAGGATGATGGCTATGTAGCCCAAACAATAAAATGAGTGTCATGTCAGTGTGGAGTCAGATTCAAAATGCCAAGTGCTTGAAAATTAGGAACATGATACCAGTCCATTACAATTTTTAGTTTTGTGTAGTGATATACCGATAAGGCATTTTAGTTTAGATATGTTAGAAGTCTTCTAGAACACATAAAAACAATTTATGACATTATTTTCTTTTATTTAGTTTTTTGTTGTGCTCCTTTTTCCAAAGCTTGGTGAGTTCTAAGTTTGACTGACATCACTACCATAGTTGTATTTGCTAGTATATAGCAACACCAGATTTATTTAAACTAGGAACTATTTTCTCATTATCGCCTTTTCTATTTGGTTGCAGATATATAAGGCCTGTTGTTGCTGATGTTGCTGTGGTTGCAAAATGTCATTTAAGTGCTCTTTATAGGCACGAAAAAGGAAAGCTTTTTGCCCAGCTGGTTGACTTACTTCAGTTCTATGAAGGGTTTGAAATTGATGACCATTTAGGGAGACAAATGACTGATGATGAGGTGATTCAGGCTCATTATGATCGTTTCCAGTCATTCCAGCTTCTTGCATTTAAGAAGATACCGAAGGTCCGTTCTGATTTCTGTTTCTTTTGATGATGATGATGAGCAGCTCTGTATATTGTTTCTCTTAAGATAATGCCAGTCTTTGTGGACAATCTAACTGTATCACATCCAATTTGTTTACCTCTCTCGCTCTACTCTGTTTCTGTAGCTACGGGAACTTGCATTGGCAAATGTTGGGGCAATACACAGGCGCGCTGATCTATCTAAGAAACTTTCTGGGCTTACTCCTGAGGAGCTGAGAGATTTAGTATGCCGGAAGGTTTGTGAATGACTATTTACTATCTCTGATATATGACGGTGCATTATTTATCATGTAAAGTTCTTCTATATAGAAATTGTAAAGAGTGCAAGTTCATTCACCCGTTTGGTTTTTTCCATGAGGAAAAATTTGTGTATACTCAGAATCTACTGAGAGACTAAGGTGCACTACTTGTATTGTAAAAGTTAGTTGTTGGGTGCTAAAGCTGTTGGTGAAGGGAACTAAAACCCTACAGTGATATTCTTCAACGGTGTTGATAGTAATGTTTGTATGGCTTCTATTGTTGTACATCGTTCCTCAAATTGTGTGAGAATTAGATTTCAGCAGAAGTTGTGACACCTAGACAGTGGCTAAATCAACTATCTGACAGTTAATGACTCAGCACAGCATTCAATGTTGAAACAACCAAAATGCATATCACTTTCTTATGGAGATGTAAGATTCAAAGATAGATTAGCCCTACGGACTAATTATCTCTGTAAACCGCTGATTTAAAGGCTAGTGGGACTACAAGTTTACAACTATTCTTACTTGTCTTTACATGTTCTCTCTGGTGAACCTAAGAAATGGAAAACAATCTTTTGTTTACACTGTTTGACTTCCTTCATTGATTTGATTTATTGGGTTCTATTGAAGATACCAACTCCTCCTTGTCTATTTCCATTTTGGCATCAATGCATCTCCAGATTGTTCTTGCTAAATAGTTTTTTTCCCCAGATGATTATACATTTCATTTAGATTGTTGCCCAGGGTTTCTAATAATGATGAACTTGGTTTGTTTTGAAATGATGGATGCTTGTTTCAGGGCATTGAGGTCTATTAGGACCAAAAGAAAGAAAAGAAGATATTTAAGGCACATGACTAGGAACTTCTGGACACCTTATATATCTGTATGACAAAAGCTAAAACCTGTTTGTTAGAAAATATGTTTTTTCATTGAAGTGGATTTTCGATCATTGCTGTTTGATGTGGTCTTTGATCTGTGCACTCCCTGTCTCCCTCTCAAGCAGACCTTGTTATATTTGCAAAGAATATAGATAACTGTTCCTTCTACAAAGAAGTACACACATTTCTGTTGCTGTATGCTTTGAGAGATATCATGTTGCATAGTGCAATCTTAAAGTGCTAAGTCAGTGGTGCATTGTTGGTGGCCTAGAAAATGCATTTTTTACTTCAAACTTGCTTTCTGGTTATTATTGCTACCTGTTTATTATACCTGCATTTGCTCTCTATTTCTATGGTAGTTGTACTTGCCTAACTCCACGATATAACAAGAGTAATTACCTCCTGCAAGATTGTCGTTTCTTGTCTTATACTTCCGCCTTGATTGCAGCTAAAACTGATATCAGTTGATGATCCATGCTCAAATAGAGTTGATTTCTTAATTGAAGTAATGGTATCTTTCTTTGAGAGACAACAGTCACAGAAAGAGGCCATAAATGCTCTTCCTCTTTACCCTAACGAGCAAATAATGTGGGATGAAAGCCTTGTACCGAGCATCAACTACACTGGGGAAGGATGCCTGGCACTTCCAAAGCTCAACCTACAGTTTTTGACACTTCACGACTATCTTCTTAGAAACTTTAACCTCTTTCGCCTTGAATCGACTTATGAAATCCGTGAGGACATCCAAGAGGCTGTGCCACATCTCCTTGCTTATATCAATAATGAAGGAGAGCCAGCCTTTCGAGGTTGGTCGAGAATGGCTGTGCCAGTTAAAGAATTTAAGATTACAGAAGTTAAACAACCAAATATAGGCGAAGTAAAGCCAGCTGCTGTAACAGCAGAAGTTACTTTCAGTATCTCCAGCTACAAATCACAAATAAGGTCAGAATGGAATGCACTTAAAGAGCACGATGTTCTCTTTTTACTGTCTATTCGTCCTTCATTCGAGCCTCTCAGTGCTGAAGAAGCTGCTAATGCAACCGTACCACAGAGGCTTGGTCTCCAGTGTGTTCGCGGCTGTGAAATAATTGAGATGCGTGATGAGGAGGGAATCCTGATGAACGATTTTACTGGGAGAATCAAGCGGGACGAGTGGAAACCCCCCAAAGGAGACCTTAGAACTGTTACTGTTGCAATTGACACAGCACAATACCATATGGATGTTGGTGATATAGCAGAGAAAGGCGCAGAAGATATTTATGGTACATTTAATATATTGATGAGGAGGAAACCGAAGGAGAATAATTTCAAAGCCATCTTAGAATCTATAAGGGATCTGATGAATGAAACATGCATAGTTCCTGATTGGTTGCATGATATATTTTTGGGCTATGGAAATCCTTCTGCAGCACAGTGGACTAATATGCCAGACCTCCTTGAGACAGTAGATTTTAAAGATACCTTCCTAGATGCTGATCATGTTAGGGAGAGTTTTCCTGATTATCAGGTATATATTGTTTTCTTTCTCTTTACCATTATGCTGGTATGTTCATTATACTCTCTATATCTTTCTCTGTTTCCTCATCTTCTTTGTTCTAGGTTTGCTTCGTCGACCAAGATGGCTTAGAAAACTTGCAACCAAGCCCCCCTTTTAAGATAAAGCTTCCTAGAAATCTCAAAGGGAAAGCTCATGCCATCCCTGGAAGTGAGAATTCTACTACTGCTTCAGTTGATTCTGCAGGCATGCCAGAAGTTCATTCCGAAAGAGACAAGCTTATTGTCGAAGCATATATCCCTCCTGATCCAGGTCCATATCCTCAGGATCAACCAAAGCGGAATTCGGTTAGATTTACCGCGACACAGGTATGCATCACATCACATCATAATTCCCTAAATTCTTAAATGCTGTCATCTGTTTTCTCATATAGCAAAGTGAAATATGAACTGGCTTTATAGTTCACTATAAGTTCAAAATGACGTTATAGTAATAATGAATGCTGTATGGGATTCTTGAGCCAGCCTGCTACTTTCACATCGAAGTGAACATGTGTCATGGGTTCTTCTTTCTTCTATTTTTGTTGGATTACACAAGCGGTTGTGGTATAAGGTTGTTCCCTTCCATCTAACAGAAAATCACTTGTTTCTGAAGAAGGCTGGATCTAATATGTGCTTGTGAGCTCATAAATCTTGCATTAGTCAAAAAGTTCGCCAATTTAATTGCATGCAGTGCTACAACCCTCAGATTTCAAGTACAGTGAGACTGACATATTTGCAGATCAAATTTTAAAATGCCTACAAAGTGAACAAGTGCTTGACATGTAATGAAATTATATCAATGTGGAACTTGAATTTGGTTTAGTGCAATATATTTTACCTCCAGCATGTGATACTTATGCGGAATTCAGCAACTATATGGTGCCTCATTAGGTAAAATATACTTAATTCGGATAAGAGATAAGACGTAAAACCCCCTGAACTACAGTGAAATTGCTATTTACATACCTAAACAATAGTCCTATTACTCCCTAAACTTAATTTTTCCACAGTATTATGAACTTTAAATCCCTGGAATTAATTTATTAATATTTTCATATTATTTTAACCCCTGAATTATTTTGGTCCAGCTTTTGTTGTTGCCTAAGTGCAGTTTTTGCTGCTGTCCAGTTTTTGGTGGAATTTTTGTTTAGTTTTGGCGCCATTTTTTCTGCAATTTTGCTGTAGTTTTGATCCAACGGCATGAACAAGAACAACAACTTGCAAATTTTATACACCAAATAAATGAAGGGAACCTGTAAAATATCAACTTTACAAGTATGATAGCTTTCATAAATGGAGGAAACCTGTGCAAAATGTCAAAGAATGATTATAGATATCAAAACCAGTGATGCAACTTCAATGATATAAATGTAGTGCAGGTGCACTTAATTGTGCAATAACGTCATCCTAATAGACACACTGGAAGTAGTTTCCAAATGTGCAAATTCTGTTTTAATTTTTTTTGAGAACAACTTGTATTCTATTCCAAAACAAAAACCAGAATTACAACAAATTACAGGTTCCTAATTACAATTGTGGAGAGTACCAGGAAGATCTTTAATCCTATAGCAAAATTTACAAGGAACCTAAAACATCTTTAACTGATTCTAGATCTACCATGTACTCCTGTTTACACCAAAAAAGAAACAAAACTAAGCAGTTAGTTGTTCCACTCAGGATTTTTTTATTTGGCCTGTGACTTTTGTGTTGGTGAGCATAATGAACATAAAGGTTTCATATAGTCGGCTCTGACTAGATAGGGAGTGAGGCATAGGGGGAATGGTTGATTTAATGAGATTGTATCTGTTTGAAAGGCCAGATGTAAAGCAAAGTAAAACAAATTTGTGCTCCTCTCACGCTGTTGTTGTCTTTCTTCCATACGATCAAATCAAATTTCTTTGACCTCAAGTTATTGCTCTCTTTCACTCTCCTTGTAGCTTGTCTATTTTAAGATTCAAGTCTGATTGCTTTAATTTGGTTTAATAATCTGATTGTCCCACTAAGTTTACTCTGAAATTCTTGCTTTTTTTGGCATATGTAGGTTGGAGCAATCATCTCAGGAGTTCAGCCGGGTTTATCCATGGTTGTGGGACCCCCTGGTACGGGAAAGACTGATACCGCTGTGCAGGTTTTGAATGTTCTCTATCATAATTGCCCTTCTCAACGGACCCTGATAATCACTCATTCGAATCAAGCTTTAAATGATCTTTTTGAGAAGATAATGCAAGTAAGATATTTTCTGGATCTTTGATATGAGTTTTATGCATTTAAAATGTGATATTTGCTGCAATTTTTCAATCTTATTGTAACTAATAATAATGATGTTCCACTGTGCAATTACTATAGAGAGATGTGCCAGCTCGCTACCTTCTCCGGCTTGGTCAGGGAGAGCAAGAACTAGCAACTGATCTTGACTTCAGTCGTCAGGGGAGAGTAAATGCCATGCTTGTTCGGCGGCTGGAACTGCTTAGTGAAGTCGAACGCCTTGCAAGGTCCCTTCAACTTCCTGAAGATGTTGGTTATACATGTGAAACTGCGGGATACTTCTGGCTGCTTCATGTATACTCGCGGTGGGAACAATTTTTAGCTGCTTGCGCTGCAGAACAAGATAACCCAACCATTGTTCAGGATAAGTTTCCCTTTAAGGAATTTTTTTCTGATACTCCCCAGCCAGTTTTCACGGGTCAGTCTTTTGGAAAGGATATGCGTTCAGCTAAGGGGTGCTTTCGTCATTTGAAAACAATGTTTCAAGAACTCGAAGAATGTAGGGCATTTGAATTGCTCAAGTCCACTGTTGATCGATCTAATTACCTGATGACCAAACAGGCAAAAATTGTGGCAATGACCTGCACTCACGCGGCACTTAAAAGGAAGGATTTTCTTCAAGTGGGTTTTAAGTATGACAACTTGTTGATGGAAGAAAGTGCCCAAATTTTGGAAATTGAAACTTTCATCCCGATGTTGCTTCAGAGGCAGGAAGATGGCTATGCTCGGCTTAAACGCTGTATTCTGATTGGCGACCATCATCAATTGCCCCCTGTCGTGAAAAATATGGCTTTTCAGAAGTACAGCCACATGGATCAGAGTCTCTTCACAAGATTTGTCAGACTAGGGATACCATATATTGAGCTCAATGCCCAGGGTAGGGCCCGGCCAAGTTTAGCTCGCCTTTACAATTGGAGATACAGAGAACTGGGGGATCTTCCTTATGTGAAGGAGAGTGCGGTCTTTCATAAAGCAAATGCTGGATTCTCATATGACTATCAGTTGGTGGATGTGCCTGATTACAATGGCAGAGGTGAAAGTGCCCCTTCACCGTGGTTCTATCAAAATGAGGGAGAGGCTGAATACATAGTCAGTGTCTATATGTATATGCGCTTACTTGGATATCCCGCGAATAAGATATCGATCTTGACTACTTATAATGGTCAGAAACTTTTGATCCGCGATGTTATAAACAGAAGATGTGTCCCTTATGACTTCATTGGTCCTCCACACAAGGTAATTATACTTTTTAATCACTTTTAGCCGTATCTGGTTGTTCCAATGAGAAAGCATAATTTTCTCTAGCTTATTTTTCTTTGGCATATTTCTTGGGAATAAGGTGTGTGTGTATGCTGTGGGAGAAGGGGTGGTTCTGCTGAAACATGCTTTTAAGAGCTGTGGATAGTACCTCAAATGTCATGAATAGTATAACATGTGAGTCTGTTAAGGCTGAATAACCTCAAATTTTATAAATAATGCAAGAATTTGAAGTGTCTGTATTTTGGAATGAATGCTTTCCTCTGTCATTTCAACTTTCCTCCCCCAAGGAAGGAACAATGGGGAAGTTGTTAATAAATGACTTATAGTTTCTCACTTTGAATATTTGTTAATTTTTTGGGACAGGTTGCAACTGTCGATAAATTTCAAGGTCAGCAGAATGATTTTATCTTATTGTCTCTAGTCCGTACGCGCTTTGTTGGCCACCTCCGTGATGTCAGAAGATTGATTGTTGCGATGTCCCGTGCTCGTCTGGGTCTCTATGTTTTTTGTCGACGTTCTCTTTTTGAGCAATGTTATGAGCTTCAACCAACGTTTCGACTTCTTTTAGAGAGACCTGATTGTCTCGCCCTAAATGTTGAGGAGGCCACATCTTTGACAAATCGTCCTGTTGGAGAAACTGGACCAGTCAGTGTTGTTAGTGGACCTGAGGAAATGCAGGCTATTGTGAATTTTAAGATGCACCAGGTCTATCAGGTACTTTTCTCTGACTGCAATATATGGATAATTTATTTGGTTGACATGGAAGCCTTGAACAATTTGCTAGCTTAGTCTTGTGGATTTGATTGAAAACCTTGGTTAATGGAAGTAGTCTGATTCCTTTGCCGTTGATATCTGGGGACAATTGCCACTTTGGGTTTATTTTGCATGAGTTCCTTCGCAAGTCAGCGATAAATAATAATACACTGTAGGTTGGTGTAATCTACTGTGACATGCTTGAATGCCTTCTATGTTCTATGAAACCTAGAGAAGATGGTCCATGGTGGTAGTGTCCCGCGTTAGGATGGAATGGTAGCAATGCCGTAAATGTTAACGATCTGTTCCTTCATCCCTTATTTGTGTAGTGAAGACATTTTTTTTGTGCTTAATACCGTCTGCTCAACTCTACAGTTGAGAGGCCCTTCACTTCTAAATGTTTGTCTAAATGCTTCTCAATTTAGAGCTTTTATGATTATATTATATTTCAAAGCAGGGTTCAAGCAGTACTCTGCTTATGCACAAATTTATTATCATGTTAATTTATTTTGTTAATAATCTGTTGTTTGACTTGTATCTGTATCTTCTTCACAGGCACGGATGATGAGCCATATTGAGTATCCAGCTCATCCAGAATCTGTCCCCGAGCCAAGTGTTGAGCAGAATGTGATGTCCCTATCCCATAGTATGGATTCTGATAAGACCGCTATGGAAGATGGCACAAAAGATACTGGGCCTTCAGAATCAATGGAGTCCACGAAGGTTCCACCTGATGGTGGAGAGATGCTAGTTGTGGGCCATTCAAATGGAGAGGTTGATGGTGAGGACCAAAGAGTTGATAGTGGTGAACTGGGCACATCAACTGGGTCCATAGAGGCTCCACATGATGATGCAGAGATTTTAGTTGCGAGCCAGTCAAATGGAGAGGCTGATGGGAAGGACCAAAGAGTTGATAGAGATGGAACTGACCTCGAGAACTCCTCGAATGTGGAAAGCAAGATGGAAGAGTAATATCAACTGCACTCCAAGTTTGCTTCTCTAGACCACCATGGAACTTGGTTGCCTGGGAAATGTAAAACTATGATCTTTGATTTGTTAGCGGCCCTAAGATGTATTGATCTTTAGGAAGGTTGCCTGGTCGAAAACCAGATATGGTGGAACAGCTGCAAACGCAATGCTATGTTCCCTGCCATCGACTTCCACAAGCGACATGGTTTAAAATCCATGAGTAATTTGAATACACAGGCTGTGACCTAGTTGACGAATATGTGAAAGCGAAATTGTGCTGTCATGGGTGTGTAGTAGCCCATATCATCGGTGAATCTGTAATCAATTATTTGTAACGATTGGAGGTTGTATTGGGACTAGGCTGCACCAACTCAAGACTTGTTCGTCGTTCCTCGGTTGTCTTTCTGGTGAACTCATAACTTGTTGTAAAGTAAATTGAAATGTACAACTGCTCGAATCGCTTAAAACTAGATTTCAAGGGTTACATATTTTGATGTTAAAGTTTTGTTTTACTTGTTAGATCTCTTGCCTCTGTATCTGTATTTGTTTCTAAAGTTTTTATTGAAAAACTCTGGACACATTTATTTCAATCCAGTTTTTAGCATCTAAACAGATATTTTCATTTTCCCACTTTATAAAACATTTAGTTGGGGTAACTTGAATTGAAGTATGTAGCTAAAATTTAAGAACATATCATATGATGCAAATTTTTGTAGAGGAGTAAACATTCTTTTTGAATCTTCTTCACAATTTGTAATTTTTTCTTTGAAAGAGACGTCTAAATGCATTCATATGATAATAGAATTAATACTCTCCCCGTTCGGTATTGTTTGTCATGTTGCATTTTTCAAAAGTCAATTTGACTAATTCTCAAAGTTAAATTAGATATTCTAAAATTATATGAAAAGTATTATAAATTGCAATTTTTTACATATGATGAAAAAAATACATTTTGAATTGTTAGTCATTGATTTTTTAGTTTGACTCTAAAAATAGAAATCTCAACAAATAATATCGGAGGAAAGAAAATTAAATTAAACAGAAAAAATGCTCTATCAGCTTCAATTTAGTTGTTTTTTTAGTCTGTCCCAATTTTTATTTTATTTTTACAATTTTTTGCAATTTTAATTTTTCACGTAACATGTTTAGTTTTCAAGATTAATTAATATTTTAATTATATTATACACTTTTTTTAAATTTAAAATCAAAAGATCAAAAACTTTTTTTAATCTTCTAAAATTTAGTATTTAATTAAAATCAAACAAAGAGCAGTTAATATTTCAATTTTCATATGTTTTAAATGTCATGTCAGATAACGATTTTACATGAAATTAAATTTCTTTATAAACAAATATCCTGGTCAACTGCTTATCCTATGTACACATTATTTCACACCGCCGACGGCCGGCCGGCCCCGTCAAATGGTCTGAACGCCGCCCTCAATCAAATGCCTTTTTTTTATAAAAAAAAAACAATAAATATTAATAAAGTAAAATATATTTTCCCTAATCACCCTTAGTAAACCTTATATTTAAGAAAACATATCGAAATTGAATCAACAAGGTGAAGTTCAGCTAGCCAACCAATTAAGTTTCTAAATTTTTCTAGTAACATTTTTAAAAAAAAATTAAGTAAAAAGACCATTTATTTTGAAATAAAAGAAAAAGATAAAAACATCATTTATTTTAAAATAAAAAAAGAGAAAAATACTGCTTATTTTAAAATGAAAGAAATAAATAATTTACATTTATATTACTCCAACAAAGTAGGAAAAGGTGGAGGAAAATCAGTATCAAATTTTGTGGAAAGTTTGGTGTTTACTTAGACTTCCTCTTTTTCCTACTTAATAAAACTCCATTCAAACATGCTCTGTTACATTTTATTTAGCTTAATTCGAAGCATTAATCAATTTCATAATAAATATTTATTATTAGTTATATAAGAAATAGTATTACTTATAGCTAATATAATTTAATTTATAGGACTGTTGAAAATATAACCAAAAGAAGGACCACACAATAAATAAAAAAAGAAAAAGAAAAAGAAAAAGATAAAAAGAAAAAGAATAGGTTGAGTGTGTAATTTGCACATTGTACAAGTCATTCAAGAATATTTAGGACTAAGTCAAACATTCAAGTTTATGTTACTCCATTCGTTTTGATTTGTTTGTCTTGTTTTGATATAACGGAGTTTTAAAAATAAAACTTTTGAGTCTTGTTGCCCTTTTAAATCTTTCCGATCATATATATTAGACATGTAACGTGAAAAACTAACATTTATTTTTAAGCAGACATGACAAATTAAAACGAAGAGAACAGAGAGAGTATTATCATTATTGTGATGTATGACTTCACATCCATACAAAACATATCCTTCATATCTCCCTCTTACATGAAAAACATACTATAAGAAATTTTCAATATAATTATTGAATTTTTTTTTATTTATTTATTTTTAAAATGACCACATGTAATACAAAAAACAAAACAACACTTTCAAAATTCAATATATTAAGCAAAATTAGCCCTTGTAATACACGTCAAATGAACTAAAAAGATGAACAAAACAAACAAACTAATACTGTTAAAGACTTGAAACCAAGTCTTTGGTCTTTATTTTCATTTTCTTCTTTCATACTTCAAAAACAAAACAAAAGAACTTGAGATGAGTGTGAAAACAAAAACATTAATCATACAAGTGTGTACTGAGCAACAATCAATTACAACCACAGATGACAGTATGGATTCTCCTCAAGAACATCTCTCAGAGTTCATGGAGAAACTAAGCTCAATTCTCACAGACTTGAAAGATGATAAAAGGGTAGTTATGATCAGTAATCCTCATATTCAGAAAGCAATTGCATCACTTGAAGTCGATTTTCGACGTGCCGAGTCTGTGGTGAAAAGCAGCAGAATTTCATCTACACATGATGAGAACATTGAACAAGTGATTCAGACTCTTGCAAGGGGTTTAGGCCTTGTGCTCTTTGCTAGTCATGATGTTGTTGAAAGTAGTAAGAAGGCAGAGATTGAGGTGCTGAGAAGAGATATGATGAAGATGAGTAGTGTTAATAAGACTAATTTGATTCTGAGTTCAGATGAATCCGAGTTCTCATCGTATGATCGAGGGGTAGTGGATGAAGACGATAGAACAACTATAGATGTCGATGGGATAGTGGAAGAAGACGATAGGATAGCTTTAGATGTCGATGAGATAGTGGAAGAAGACGGTAAAATAACTCTAGATGTTGATGATGTTGTTGTTCAAATCAAGTATGGAGATGATGAACTTCTTAAATGTGCACTTAATGGATTAAAGTCATTGGTTTTAGATGGTATGATTACTAAAGAAGGGGTTCATCATGAAGATATGATCCCCGTTCTGTTTAGTCGATTGAGTTCAAGTAAAACAGACCACAGATTGATTATACTCCGAATACTACAAGCCCTGGCCGCTCAAGATGATGAACATAAGGTACATTTAGTATTAGTTGAGTCTAAATATTGAGAATCATGAAGCTGAATGTTTTGAGTGGTTAATTTTCACTTTGCTATGCAGGAAAAGATGGCAGAAATGGGGAATTTATCGATACTGGTGAAGTCGTTGGGTCATGATTTGGAAGAGCAAAAAGAAGCAGTGGGGCTGTTAGTGAGTCTATCAGATGTTGCTGCAGTTAGGAGAAGAGTTGGGAGGATTCAAGGGTGCATCCTCATGTTGGTTGCAATTCTTAATGGGGATGATCAAATGTCGTCACATGACGCTGCCAACTTGTTAAATGCTTTATCAGGCAATACTCAATATGCTCTTCATATGGCTGAGGCTGGCTATTTCAAGCCTCTTGTACACTATTTGAACCAAGGTATATTTAGGACACTTCCATCAATAAGCTATTTGATTAACTGTTTACGTAATATATATTTCTATGTGAGCGATTGCAGGATCAGATATGAGTAAGATTCTAATGGCAACAGCGCTTTCAAGAATGGAACTCACAGATCAAAATAGAGCTAACCTGGGACAGGAGGGAGCCGTTGAACCGCTAGTCAAAATGTTCACCTCTGGGAACCTAGAAGCTAAGCAATCGTCTCTAAACGCGTTGCACAACTTGTCTGCCTCAAAAGCAAACGTTCAACGTCTGATAAAATCGGGCATAGTTGCTACTCTGCTACAGCTTCTTTTCTCTGTTACATCGGTGCTCATGACTCTAAGAGAGCCAGCATCTGCAATTCTTGCAAAAATAGCAGCTCAATCAGAAGTTGGCATAGTACTAGTGAAACAAGATGTTGCACAGCAGATGATTTCGCTCCTTCATCTGACGAGTCCAGTAATTCAGTGTCACTTGTTAGAAGCACTTAATGCCATCGCTGCTTGTCCGAATGCTTCAAAGGTCAGAAGAAAAATGAAGGAAAATGGCGCTGTTCGCCTCCTCTTACCATTCCTAACAGAAAGCCGCAATACAAAGATTAGAAATGGAGCTTTAAATTTGATTTACGTATTGTCTAATGATATGCAAGGTGGGGAGCTAATGGAGCAGCTAGAACAAATACATCTGAATACATTGATCAACATCATATCATCATCATCCACGACGGATGATGAAAAGGCTGCTGCTGTTGGCATACTAAGCAACTTTCCAGTGAGTGACAAGAATGTCACAGACATGTTTATGAAAGCAAACCTACTGCCCATTTTGGTTTCCATATTGACATCAACTACTCCAACAACACCACATTTACTAGCTGAGAATGTCTCCGCAGTACTAATCCGATTCACCCTTCCATCAGACAAGAAACTACAACACTTGTCTGTCGAAAACGGGGTGATCAATGTTTTAGTAAAGCTCCTCACATGTGGCTCAATAGTAGCCAAAAGTAGAGCTGCAACATCACTAGCTCAACTATCTCAAAACTCACTGACTCTACGAAAATCAAGAAAAACAAGATGGTTTTCATGTGCCCCTCCACATCCTACAGACACATTTTGTCAAGTACATGATGGGGATTGCTCTATAAAAACCACATTCTGCTTGGTAAAAGCGGGGGCAATGCCCCCGCTAGTCCAAATATTGCAAGGCAACGAAAGAGCAGCTGACGAAGCTGCTCTAAGTTGCCTTGCAACATTACAACAAGATGAGATTTGGGAAAATGGGAGCAACTTGTTAGTGAAAATGTCATGTGTACAACCAATTATGAAGATTCTTGAAGAAGGGATTAGCTTAAAAGCTCAAGAGAAATCTCTTTGGATATTGGAAAGGATATTTAGAGTGGAAGCTTATAGAGTAGAGTATGGTGAATATGCACAAGTTGTGCTAATTGATTTAGCACAAAATGGGAATTCATTGTTGAAACCTACAGTGGCTAAATTATTAGCACAACTTGAGCTCTTGCAGCAACAATCTAGTTACTTTTGAGACAAACCAAAAAAAACTTCTTTTTTTTTTATCTCAATTATTTGTTGATTGATTGAAATGTTTGAAATTTGTATAGTAAGTGTTCATACAGATAAACTTTTTTATGATCTCATTGTACAAATTACAGGGAAAAAAAAAAGGTTAATAGAGATGAATGCAACTTGTTGTCTTCAGAAAGTACATTATTTTAGCATTTTGGTTTCTTATCAATGTCCTATTATACCCACATTAAAATCTAACTAATTCATACAGGCTTATTAAAAAAAATTCATCTTTTTATATATAAACTCGAAATCAAAACCTCTACTTAAAAAACAATCTCTTATCAGTTACACAATGGTTAATCTCAATGAATGGGTGAGGCTGAAATAGTGTTAGTGACAGATGAAGTAAATTTAGAGACAGATAGAAGTTCATAACAATGGGAAGCTGAGATAAAAAAGAGCAAGCAACATGTATTATTTAATCGTATAAATATAATTATTTAATTCACTATCGAGTTATCGATTAATCTGCAAAGAAAAAAATTAAAATAATTAAAAATCATTAATTCGATAATAGAAAAATCAAAACTATTATTAAAATCGCTAACCTAATAATTCATTGCGAATAAGCAAATAACTTTTTTTTTCATTCAGATTATCGATTTTAGTTTGATTTTGAACGATTCTACGAATAACTTCAGCAAGAATAGTCCCTTCTTGTAATAGAGTACTAGTATTTTTAATTCAACTAATCATCATATATTAGTGATTATCAAAAATGGGAAGGTTTAAAGTGCAAAGTTGGATTACCTCCGCATGATCGTAATGATATGGAAATATCTTTCGTTGTATTTTTGAGACATTAGTGTCGTGGTGCTTCTGCCATTTAAAATAATAAGAGCATATATACTCTTTATACTAACGACATCCACGAGTGATAATTTTATCCACATATTCGATATTTATTAAATATTATTTCAATGAATAAAATTATGCCACATATCGCTATTTAATATACCATTAGAATCAAAAATATGTATATTTTAATTTTTAGATGACAGAAACACCGATATCTCAAAAATGTGATTATTTTTTTTTTCTCTTTAATATTGTTATATTGTTTGCGAGTTGTACTTCACCAAAATAGTCTCCAATTATAGGCAGTTTATGCATGGTGTTTACGTCGATATCTCCACATCCGCCACGTTTTCATGTGTATATATGACACTCACTATACACATTGCTCTTCTCTGCAAAAATGAAAAACGAAAAATTAGAATAAAAATGAAGTTAGAGAGTGTTGTGGTTTCAGCAGCCATTAATTTTGGCTTAGCTATTTTCATTCTCTCTCTTTTTGCTTTACTCAAAAAACAACCGTTCTATGCTTCCATATATTATGCTCGCCGACTCTACTTAGGCCACCGGAACCTTCCGGATTCCGACCACTCGGTTTTTACTTTACGGCGATTGCTTCCGGAGATCGACTGGATTTTTCGGGCCGTTCGAGTTACTGAGGAGGAGATTCTACAGAATTGTGGACTTGATGTTCTCGTCTTCGTTAGGCTCTTCAAATTTGGGTGAGGAGTCGTCGTCTAATTTTATGAATTTCTCTTTTTCTAGAAAATTAGTTCCAAATTGCTATATATGAATTTCTCTTGTTTCTGGAAAATTAGTTCAAAATTGAATTTCTCTGTTTCTGGAAAATTAGTTCCAAATTGCTACAGATGAATTTCTGTTTCTGGAAAATTATTTCCAAATTGCTACATATGAATTTCTCTGTTTCTGGAAAATTAGTTCCAAATTGCTATATATGAATTTCTCTTGTTTCTGGAAAATTAGTTCCAAATTGCTACATATGAATTTCTGTTTCTGGGAAATTAGTTCCAAATTGCTACATATGAATCCCTCTGTTTCTGGAAAATTAGTTCCAAATTGCAATATATGAATTTCTCTTGTTTCTGGAAAATTAGTTCCAAATTGCTATATATGAATTTCTCTTGTTTCTGGAAAATTAGTTCAAAATTGCTATATATGAATTTCTCTGTTTCTGGAGAATTAGTTCCAAATTGCTATATATGAATTGTTTTAATTACAGTATTAGTTTTCTTTATATCTTAGTTACAGCCTTCTGTTTTGTTTTAGTTGATTCTCGAGGATAAAAAAAATAGAGACACACTAGTGATTAGGAGAAAAAAACTAGTGATTTTAGAGGTTTATTGATAATGAAGATCATGCAGAGATTAGCAGCCCTTATTTTATAGTTTTCAACTTAGTTTATGTGTCCTAGTTTAATTGAGCTAGCTAGACTAATAAACGGATTAAAACTCACATTTCTGCTTGGAACCATTTTTCAGGATCAGATTTTTTCTTGTTTGTTCTATTGTTGGGCTTCTGGTACTTCTCCCGCTAAATTATACTGGGAGTACTGGACTGAATACGAGCTCTCATTCCATGGATGCTTTCACAATATCTAATATCAGCAGTGGCTCTGACAGGTTATGTTCTCAACACTTATTTACTCGAGTTGATGCATATAACATGACTTACCTATGCTAAGTGTTATCTATAACCTGGTTTATCAGTCCTATGAACGGTTCATAAATCACATTTCAGACAAACTTTTAGGTCTTGAATGCTAAGTTGCTAATACAAATGCTGAGTTCATTTCTTGTTACAAAATCTGGACAGCTGTTGCATATTGTTGTTTAGATTCTGAAATGACATTACAATCCAGATGTGCTTTGAAAGAGTCCTGTTTGAATTTTTATTCCTAAAAGTTATGAAGTTTAATTAATGCAAGAATGGGAAGCAGTAAGGTTGGTATAACTGAGGTAGGGAGCTCCCTACTTGTGTTGTTGTCTTGTCTGAAAGACTTCAAACAAGAACCTTAAGGAGATACCTGTCAGTGGGGAATGTCTTGCACAGTAATCTTAAACACCCCTTTTTGACTCTCATATACCAGGTACCTTTCTCATAAGATGTCTGAATGTCCAGCAATGTGAACATATTTCAAGTTCATTTTGGCTATTGGGAATTGAAACAAGTTTTTTAAGTTTGGAGGAGCAACCAAAAAGAGACCTGGAGAAAGAGAATAAAGTGTACCAAAGCTATTAAAGAACCAAGTCACTTGACTTTTTTAAATGGTTTAAGGAAGGAATCAGGAGTTAAGTTTTGTTCTCATTTTAGATTGAGAAGCATTTGACTGTCTAGATAAGGAGTTAATACTAGTTATTTTAGGGTAGAAACAAATTTAAGTCTTGTAATTCATGTTTGCTTGACGAGCTCCAAAGTTGCAGCCCTAGCCCTATAGGGGTGTCAAAGAAGATGGATTGGGCTAAACGTGGGGATTAAAATGCGTTGAATTAATAAACGAATTGAGTCATAATCCACCTGAAGTTTCTTTGAGTCAAAGATGTGTGGGTTACATTGGGCTAAACATTGTCTCATAAGCCAACCCGCGCAACTTGTAATCATTTTTTATTTGTTTGTTTGTTCTTCTAGTATTTGCTTAATTACCAAATTAATCTTACTAAAGCCTTTTCTTTTATTTCTTATGACTATCGAACAAAATAAACTTTTTGTTTTTAATGGATCAAAACTGACTGGATATGCAGATTGAAGTGGATGCTTTTAGATGGGTTAACTTTAGCTATGCCTAAAATGAACTGCCAATGAATATAACCGATTCGGGAGGTTGGACGTATTATATCCTCATGGGCTAGAATGACACCTCTACCAGTGCCTAAACCAGAATTATTGGATTCAAGTCGAGGTTGACTCCAATCCTTAAATTAAGAAACAGCTACCTAGTACATTTTGATGTTTTCGAGTCTCAAATGCTTTGTAAGCAATAGTTTCTACAAGTAGAAAAATGTTTTCTCCTATTTTCTTTGGTTCTTGAATCTTCTAAAACTCAATTTCTAAACTTGCTCACAGCTTTCAAGCTATATGTGTATAAAAGTAGTTAAAATGCTTTAGACCATGAATTGTGTGTATTGCTTGTTAGATGGTTAGATGAGGATTATGCCATAATACATCATCACTGTTAAAGAACTCTCTAAATAATAAGTCTTTAACAAACTAGAATACAGTGGCCTCTTATTTGAAGCTCCAAGAGTGGTGTTCATCAACTATAATTAATTTTTATTAAGCTGTTAATCATAGTAAAGCTTCAGGACTAAGAAAGTACTGAGATATCAAAAATGAAAAAACGAAAAAGAAAAACCAACCCCTTTCTGGTCTTTTGTTTGATAAGGAAAATGGAGTTCGAACCCAAGACGTTGAAGCGCACCCCCCCCCCCCTCTCTCTTATAGTCTTGTTGGGTCTGTAAAAGCTATGTATTAATTCTATTTCATTTACAAATTCTTCTTTGCACCAAAAAAAAAATGTACCTTCCGCAGAGTCCACCAAATACATGCTGGTATGGTTCCACTCCGCTGTCTTCCCTCTAATCCATTACAACATTGTGATAATTGAGCTGTAGCTTTGGGCATCACCTATCTAAGACCCAATATGTTCAGAAACTGCACATTCATGTTGCAGTGGATTAAAAAATATTACACTTTCTGTTCATTTCCACAGAAGTGACACCTCCTGCCCAAAATGATGCTTCTTCACTGAAGATTATCCTGTGTTGAACATGCCTTTCTGGCCACCGGTTGTGAAACAAGCCACTTTGAAGGGAGCATGCTTTTTTCAGAATTGAATCCATGGTCACTGGTTGTTCTGAGTGCCAGCATGTGAATAACCTTTGTAGCATGAATTGACTGTAAAAATGCTTTTGTTACCATCTTTAGTTTAATGTTGTTCTATAAATTTTCTTGCTCTGTTATTTAGTTGGTTAGATAGCATCAAATTTTATAGCCAATAGCCATCTTCATTTTTGTCTCTTGGTTGAATGCACTCTGTTACATGGTTAAATTATTGAGTTCCTTACAAAATGGACTCATTTTGCATTTATTCTGTCATTCACAGGCTTTGGGTGCATTTTTCTTTCTTGTGCTTCGTCTCGTGTTATGGAATGTACCTACTTTACAAGGTAATGGCCAGCTTGTATTCTTGAAGTCATGCTTTACACTGATTTGACCACTATGCTTCTGAATATCGCTGATAAGTTGTGATATTTGAAAAAGTTTGCTGTCTTTAATGTGATTGTGTTGCCTTTAAAAGATATTGAGTGGAAAGAGAAAGATAGTCGGTCATTTCTGGTGCAGCCGAGAGTGTTATGTAAAAAAGGAACATCGTAGATGTAATGGTTTCATAACCTTCTTTTTTTAATTCAAATTCTCTTTTACAGTAATATACTGATATCAAATCCGTGTTCTTAGGGATAATTTTGGAGACCTCCCCTCAGGTTTGGCTACATAACACTAACCTCGTGGTTCACAATATTATGTGTACTTCTTTATTTTGAATTTTTTGTAACAATTCTTATAACCCAATAATTATTAATATAAAAATTGATGATTGAACTAAATTCCCCTTCCTAGTATGATTTTGTTCAATTAATTCTGTAAACACACTTCAAACATTCATTTGACCGTGTTCCATATCACCCCCAACGATCCCACCACTGCCACTCTGAAGTATCTGTCCATCACTTTGCTCAACTCAGATCACATTTTCAACTTTGCCACTGGTTGATCTATTCCCTGTGAAGATATCCTCAAAAATGTCCAATTATACTTGTCAATATTGCAGCTCCAGATCTCTGTTATGGATGTTAAACCCTCATGGTAAAGATTCCCTTTCTATTATTTAAATTACTGAATAAGATCTATGTACCATTTTAAGTCAAAGAGTTCATGATTACTAGGCATATAAAAAGTTTGCCTTGTTATGTGGAGCAGCAAATCGGAAAGATATACCAAGAAATCAAATTTTGATGCATAAATGTACCCCAAGTGCAAAGTAATTAAATTTATGTGATAACGAAACAATTCATTTAAAAGAACTTTTAAAATGTGCTTACAAAATAATTAAACAAAAAGTATATTATATTAATAAAATTATCTTAAAAGAGCTGCAAATATTTCAAAATTAGGGAGGAAAGCGTAATATCGTGAACCACAAGGGAGGTTAATGTTATGGAGGTAAATTTGAGGGGAGGTCTCTGAAGTCAATTCTTATATTTTCCTATAGATTTTTCAGATATATAGAAACGCTTCTAGTTGGCAACCTATCCTACGTGGAATTGTTTATATCTGTGATTTGGTGAAATCTTTCTTTATGGAAATAGTAGTTACTGGGTCATGAAATACTACTGTTACAACTTCATGTTTTTCTTGGGAGTTTCGCATGGATATAATCCATAAAGTTGTATACATTAAAATTTTCTGTATCATGTCCTCTTCAGGAGTACAATGACATTTTTATCAAAAGGATTCAGCAGATATGTAACAGAAGGTGCGAGCCTGAACAATTCACCATTCTGGTTCGAGAAATTCCATTTTGCAATGAGCACAAAATTCGTGGATGCAATGTAGACCACTTTTTTTCCAAACATCATCCATATTCATATCAGTCATTCGAAATCTTATATGATGGGAAGCATCTGGATAAGCTTCTAGTAAGGACAATATACTTTGGTGCATTCAAGTCATTTACCTTATTAATGAAAGCAGATTAAGAGCCTGAAATTTGGATTCCATTAGATAGTTGTGTATTGGTTCCTTATAAATAAGTTGCAGGTAGAAGTATTGCCTTTATTTCTTACTAGTTGTAGTTTCTTTTATGACTTGTGTAGATGATATCTGCTATTCTGAAAATGGAAAAGTTTATCGTTCTTTTCCAGCTTTCTTGGTCCCGCATGACTGAACAGTCAAATGCTCCTCTTTTCACTCTTCAGACAGTTGACACTTCACAGTACTGCAAGAATACAAAGTAGAGCAGCGGGATCTGTGTTTGATGTCCTGTCCAGCCAATATGAATTAGTTCACGTTATTTGTCACAGTTATCTTGTCAAGTCTAGTCGCAGCATCAAATTTGGAAGGCTGGCATTAATTTAGTTGTACTGTATTACTGATAAATAATAAAATGTCACTCAGAATATTAAGTTAACTCTTATTAAGGAATATGTCACTCATAGTATCATTGATATTCAGATATAGTCATATAACTCTGTGCTTCAGTGATTAGCAAAGATAAATAGTACTACATGGATTCTATGATATTCCTTGAAGATGAGGGGTAAGGATAGAGAATCAAAGTAGGTGGCTGCTTTCATGCGATAGATGTGAAAATCATATGTACCTCTAAGAATTTCTTTCCTCCGTGGTTCAATCTTTATACTTTTTACCCTCATCATGATACTGACAGATGGTATGGATCCTAGTGCCAGGCAAAGTCTCTCACCAAAAAGATTGAGGACCTGAGGCATCTTTCTTCTCTTAAGAAACATAGTAGATATGATGCTAAAATAGAGCAGCTGGAGGACATGCTTCAAACCCTTGGTCGTGAAATAAGACGTGTACAATGCAGAATGACGATTGAGCAGAAGGTTAGTATTCACTGCAAAAGTCTGATGGTAATGACAGTACTAAAGTTTAGAACGTTTTGCTAGCTTATTTTATTTTCTGCCTTTCAAATATACTTTCTGTGGTTCCCCTCATAATATGCTGCCAAAGAAGTCCAGCCTAGCATAGTGATCTCTTAGCCCTTGTTGTTAGTTTATTAACTGGGGTAATATGTTAAGTCTGTGGGATATATCTAAAAGAAAACTGTGTTAAAATATGTCGTCCACGGAAGATAAAGAAAATTCTAGGGTAAACTTTGTATGTCTTATCGAGCATAAAAATGAAAACAGAGAGGGGAAAAAGGGGATGGGCCCCTGATAGATAAAGTATGGTTTCTTTCCTGAGCTTGTGCTTCCAGGTTACAGCTAAGAGTATCATAATTTCTGGTAATTCTTGCTGTTTGCTTTCATCAGAAATTGATGTCAATGATTGGATCACAATTTAAAAACACTATCTCAATTTCACTCAAGATCAGATGAACAATACGGACTAAGCTAATATAAAACACAATATAGGATCTAAATAGTGATACTAACTTTTTGGTTAAGGGTTAGTTGTGATTATGTTTACATTAGGTCTGATGTACCCCGAGGCATGGCAGAGCCACGTGTATTGAAGGGGCGTCAATTGACACCCCTTCATCAGAAAATTACATGGTATAACTAGGTAAAAAAAATCTTATGTATATATTATATATTGACTCTGCATGGCTTCTTTGTTGATTTACTACTTCACTTTTTGATACCTCTTAATAAAAGTCTTGGCTCCGCCACTGCCCCGAGGAGTCTTTTGTTATATGATTGAAGGCATAAGTGTGAGATTTGGAGAACTTCTGGTTTTAGAGAACTCTTATATCGCCGTACAGGACAAATTACTCAATGAAATGGTTTTGGATAGAAAGGGATGGATAACGATTGCTCATGTCCCATCCAACTAGTTTGAGGCGAGGCATAGTTAGATTGATTGGTTAATATAAAAAGGGATTTGCTTGTTCAGGAAATTATTATCACTTGCCACTTGTGAAGACGGGCCTGAAAACATTAGGAATGCACCAGTTTTTCTGTTACAATTTTGATCTCATATGAATTAGCCACCATGATGTGCCAACATTTTGAGGTATATGTCCATGTCATTTGGTGTATTTGCCTTCTTAGTAGGAATGAGGAAAATATTATCTATTGACGGCCATTATTGAGATCATTATGGAGGTCTAATGAAGTGCATGAGGATTGCTTGTGATCTTATGTCATGGAATGATTCCCTAATGTTATTTTAACAGTTGAACAATTGGTTTAATTTGACCATATTTTTATTGCTTAGGAATTGCCTGTGGCTTTTGTTACATTTAGTTCACGATGGGGCACAGTTCTAGCTGCGCAATCTCAACAGCACACAAATCCACTCCTCTGGATCACCGAAATGGCTCCAGAACCGAGAGATGTGATCTGGCAAAATTTGGCAATTCAATATCGTCATTTGCCACTGTACAGGATAGTTATACTTGTTGCAGCATCACTACTTACCATCTTCTTTGTGTTACCAGTCACAGCTGTTCAGGGAATTGCCAAATATGAGCGCCTGAAGAAATGGTTTCCTCCAGCGATGGCTGTGGACTTGATGTACATACTTCTTCTCTTAATCATTTCAGCCTTCTGATTTCTCGAACATAAAATGTTTCATGCTGTTATATCTCATACACTCCAAGCACAATTAGTATTTGAAGTCTTAACTTGTCGTGAAAAGAATGTGGTGGGGAAGAGAATATGAGGGTCAGCGCTGTTAAATTCTCTCTGTGAAATTGGCATCAGGTCCCAAAATCACTTAATTGGGAACTACATAAAAAGTACTTTCATAACTTCTGTTATCAAGAATATTTCAAATGTTGTTGTTTGATTCCCTGAACAGTTATGGAACAACATTTTTTTTAAAAATAGATGATAAAACACTGTACGTTTGGGATGGAGGGAGTAGCTTGTGTCACATCAAAGTTCTTCCTTGCATCGACTCAGATCAGAAGACGCAAATGGAGTTCTGGAAAAAATTGTCTTTGTTCTTTGGTGGCTCATTCGTTGTTGTTTATCTTATTATCTTTTCTTTCCAAATCAGATAGATCGTTTTTTCTTTCCGCCTTTTGGTTTTTATTTTCTCTCTTTGTGGGGAGGGAGAGTTGAGGTGGAGTACGGGTTAGTTACTGAATCCTCCTAGGTACAATTGTTTTTTAGTTGAAAACTTGTGTAGCAGGTTGCTGATCTTCAATCCTTTTTAAATATTGTGGCAGACCGGGGTTAAGATCCATCGTCACAGGATATCTTCCTAGTGCCATTCTTAATGGTTTCATATACATTGTTCCATTTGCCATGATTGGGCTGGCAAGATTAGCTGGTTATATCTCACGGAGTAAGAAGGATTTAAATGCATGCAACATGGTTTTCTACTTCCTGGTAGGGAATGTATTTTTCTTAAGCTTGTTGTCAGGATCTTTACTAGATCAAATCGGCGAATCTTTCTCTCATCCCAAGGATATTCCCAACCGCCTTGCTAGTGCCGTCTCTGCTCAGGTGCAAAACATGTTCTCTCTCTTTTCATTTAATATCTTTTTGTATCATGTGTCAGAATATTGAATATCTGATCGGAAAAGAGGGATGGGAACACGTTTTCAGTTGATGCTTTAATTTTTACCTGACTGTAGCCTAATAAAGAACCTATAGGGCCTATCATAGTCTATATTTTACTTTAATCTTTGCATTTACTTTTTTCTTTCTGTCCTTTCAGGCAGATTTCTTCGTGACGTACATCCTGACAAATGGGCTGGCAGGATTCTCATTGGAGATACTTCAGCCAGGATTACTCCTATGGGATACTCTAAAATCTTACACATGGGACCGTGGAAAGAAGAAATGTCCTTATGTTTATTCACTACCTTATTATAGAATTGTCCCTTTTGTTGCTCTCTGCATGCTGATTGGGATTGTTTATGCGGTGGTCTCACCTTTGATTCTTCCATTTCTAGTAGGCTACTTCCTACTTGGATATGCGGTGTTCATCAACCAGGTGAAGTTTCTCTACATGAAATATTTGTGCGTTAAAGGACAATCTGTTTATAAGCCTGACTCATATGACTTTGTCCATATGTGTAAGTGTAGTTTGTACTTTCTTTGCTCTGAGGTAGATCTCCTTTACTGGTCAAAGCTTGGATTAAACTGTGAACAACTTATGTAACATCTTCCTGTGTTCGAGGTCGTCTTTGATAATATGTTGTGCTACACCTACTGTAATATGTAAATAACATTTTAGATTAGTGAAGGTGTTCATGTGTACTTATTCTTCAGATTTAGCAGATTTCTGTGCTTTACCTGCTAAAGTATACCTGCACCACTGATACATGCATACATGAAGCAGATCAACTTTTTGTGTTTTATAGGACTTCCTTTTCAAAACTATTACAAGCCCTAAATTTTCACTGTCTGCATTTTTCATTTTTTTTCATTTCGCGAAACGGTGGTAGTTCTTATTGTCAGTAACTAGTTTTCTTCTGTTAAGGGGATTGCTACAAGTTAAGTTTCCTTATTAGCTGTTATTAATCTGTCTTTTTACACCTCTTAAACTACATTGTTATCACCCAGGGTTTAAGTATCCTGCTGACAGTAACGTATATATTTTATGGACTTTATCTGGTGCTTCTGTATTGCAGGTTAGCTCAGATATTTTAAAATAATTATGGAGGGTGAAGTATAATGAAATGTTCTTTGTGATGCAGATTGAAGATGTGTATATAACTACATACGAGACATGTGGTCTGTATTGGCCATACATTCATCACTACATTATAGTTGCAATCATACTTATGCAAGTCACAATGATCGGTCTTTTTGGATTGAAAGCCAAGCCTTCAGCTTCGTTCTCCGTTATCCCTCTCATGGTCATCACTATTCTCTTTAACGAATATTGCAAGATTCGATTTCTTCCTACTTTCAACCAAGTTTCAGTTCAGGTAACTACTCTTGTTCATTGATACCTTCCAGAAATTCCTTTCCCCTCCCCCTCTCAAAGGAGAACTCCAGGGAAGCCGCTGAAAGTCACATAAAGAACACTGCAAATTCTAGTATCCTTCTTGCTGGAGCTTGTGGGAAGTTATGAGCTGATGTTATGGTATTTGTCATCAGGATGCCAAAAATAATGATGATCTTGACAAGAAGGATAGATTGGAGGAGGAGAATGTCCGGAAGGCTCTTGATGCTTATTCTCCTCCATGTCTGCGGCCTTTGGACCTCGGAATGGAAGGAACGAGTTCTACGAAGCCATTTCTATCTCCAACATAGAACACGTCGTCTTTCGTCCTTTTCTCTTTTCCTCCCAGGTTTGCTCGTACTCTGATGTTTTGGACATTTTTGTTAGGAGTGTTTGTGTCAACACCTACATTGTCAAATTACGCCACTTGAAAGTAGATATAAATTACACTACAACGCTCATCCTGGTTAAAGCGGCCATTTTAGAATTTTCTGTTTGATATTTTTAATCAGATGGACAGCGGATTCGTTTTTCTTTCTTTTATCGTCTTACCACTATGTATTGTAGTAGGTGTTTTTCAACCCATTTTTTAGTTCAATTGACGTTTGTATCAACCATAGCTTTACTTCAATCAAAGTTTATTTTTCAAATTTGTCAGGATATTTTACGTAAAACACTCTTTAAGTTTATGTTTCAATTTAACAAACACTCAACAACTAATAAAGTGTCCTAGTTTTGGTTCAAATTTTGTAGAAGTATTTATGTGCATTCTCAAGAGTTACACAAGTAGTAAGTTAATAGTACAAAATATATCGTTTCTTTTAATTATATGTATTGAACTCAAATAGTAAGCGTGTGACATTTTATGGTTTATATGTGTACAATTAAAAGAGATTACATATCTTAGGTGGTTAGCTTAGTAACCTAACAGGCACTTTAATTAGGATTTAAGGAGTTCAATCGATGAAAAATTTAATTCGAATGTCTAAATAAAATATTCTAATAAGTTCAAAAATCGATTATGTATGAAGCTTTTTTAAATAGCTTTATGATATGATATACCAGTGAACAAATTCATAATAACGCCAATTTCTTCAGCTTGCATCCTTTTAACATATATCGTATTTCATCATTTTGAATTAAAAAAGAGAACTAAAATGGAAGTCTAACAGGAAGTATAGAACGACAGAGGTCTTAACAAACTTATTCAAATGTAATCATACGTTTCATTAAGTGAAATGATGCAATGAAGAAAAAAAAAATTAAATCCAAAAAATTGAAAGAGAACCCAAAAAGATACTAGGGTCATGTCTCTTCATTTTTTTCGCTGTTGGATGTATTCCTATTTAATTCAGTATTATATATATATATATATATATATATATATATATAGAGAGAGAGAGAGAGAGAGAGAGTTTTTATATCAGATCAACTTAATTTATGATAGTTGAACTATTTAGTTTATTTTTATATGAACATTCGGAGATTATGGTTAACTGTTAGACGTTACACATTTAATCTGTTAGACGTTACACATTTAATCTATTTTTATGTGAACATTCTGAGATTTATACCAAATCAATACAATTTACAAGTAAAAATTATACGTTAATTAGTGATGGTTAGGTTTTAACTTTTAAGTCTATCATGACATTGTAACAATATTATTGATCTCATAATCATTTTATGCGACTTGCTTTTTTTACCTAGTAGGTTTCTCTACATTCATTTGAACCATTCTTCATCTATCATTATCACTTTCTTTGAGGACTAAATATCCAAATTATACGCAACTCGCAGTCAAAATTTTGCAAACAATATTAGTATTTCTTTTTGTTTGTTTATCTGGAAATTAAATTGGACGAATGAACATGGGTAAATCAAAACTAGAATACTGCATTACCTTAATCAATACAGCACACTCAAGAAGGTACAAACAATCGATGACAACGAAAGAGCAAAACATCAAACAGTAAAGACCATATGCGCAAGGCAAGTAAAATTCTGGAAGCCGCGAAATCAGTTGGATGGAGGAGGTGAAAGTGTAGGAATGTTTGGAAATGATGGCATGTTGGGCAGAGGAATATTGGCAGGCAATGGAGGCAGACTCATTTTCGGAACAGAGGGCAATGTAGGCAACGGAGCTGCTGTTGGAAGCGTTGGCAACGATGCAACACTTGGCAATGGTGGCAATGTGACTGCTGTTGGCATGTTTGGAATAGCAGGGAATTGTGGCACTGTAGGCTGAGGCAATGAAGGGATTGTAGGCAAGTTGGGAAGTTGAAGTAGGCTACGAGCAGCATCACTTGTCGTCATGCTTGATATGAACAACAATGCTATGATCAATAAGAGGACTGATCCATTGTTGAAAGCAGCCATTGTGTCAATTTGACAAATATTACTTTGCTTCCAAGGAAATGAAGAAATTGAAGTTGTGTTTTAATTTGAGTGGAGACTGGAGATTGATCATTTAGTAAAAGGCTATATATAGAGAAAGTTATTGATAGACTATCTCTTATTATATAAGATACTTTATTGTTAGCTCAACTTCCTACATGTAATTATCTTTTCCTTTTTCTATATCATGATGTCTGAACCAATTTTCACGTATCACCCCACCAACAACAAATACCAAGTAACACAGTCCATCAATGGTAGAACAGATGGAAAGAATCTCCTAATATTTTTGTCTCCGCTGGAATTGATGTCACTGACAGAGAATGGTATTAGTTTTTTTCAAAAAAGAAATGATTTAATCAATTTGAGTGAATTATCCACCACCAAATATGGTTGATCCAAACTTCATCTGTGCATAACTACTTTCAGAAAACATCTCTACCAATAAAGATCAAATGAATGTTCCTAAAAACAACATTTGGGAAGGTCAACTAACAACACAGTAATTAGAATTACAAGTCTAAGCTTTCTCACCAACATCTCACCAAATCCTAGTACCCCTCTCAAGAACTTTCCCTATATATATATATATCCTTCACTAAAGACAATCTCATCAAATCAAATCATATCAAAACACACTTTAACTTCCTTTTAATCAAAACAATCTAACAAATTATATAACAATGGCCGCTTCCAGCAACCGCTCAATCCTCTTGTCGATGATGGCATTATTGGCCATATCAAGCATCACTACAAGTCATGCTGCTCGTAGCCTACTGCAACTTCCTAACTTGCCTACAATCCCTTCATTGCCTCAGCCGACAGTGCCAAAATTGCCCACTATACCAAACTTGCCAACAGCAGTCACATTGCCACCATTGCCAAGCGTTGCATCGTTGCCAACACTTCCAACAGCTAACACACCTTTACCTTCTTTGCCAACATTGCCCTCTGTGCCTAAGATGACTCTGCCACCAATGCCTGCCAGCATTCCTCTACCCAACATGCCATCCCTTCCAAACATTCCCGCAATTCCAAATATTATTCCTACAAATTCACCTCCTCCATCCAACTAAATACTAATCTCGCAGCTTCCAACCACATTATATTTACCTATGTACCCAATAGATCACTACCACATTTTATTTTTTTGCTTTTCCTTGGCATCTTAATCTTTATGTGATTCTTGACAATGTATTGTATCATATTATATTCTCCAAATTCTATACATTGATTGTCATTTGCGTTGATACAATGCAATGCCTACTACTGATTCATGTGAATATGCCCGATATAGTTTACACACGAGATATGATCAACCGTGTATTCATTCATGCATATTTTGAACAAACTGAATCATAATTATAAACATGGGAAAGCTAATTTATTTGAAAACCCTAATTAGAAAAAAGACATATTTAGGACACTTATTCAAGAACTAACCAAAATACAACATTCTTACAAGGTTTGATTGAATAAAAGTCAACTAGTGAAGTAATGAGTTCATAGTTCCAAATATCAAATATACATACCTAAATCCAAACAGACATGCTTGAAGTTGAGGAATCGCTGAATCTAACTTCACACACCGATAATCTTAAGTTAGCAAATGTGTGTACCGATCAAACAATGAGTCTAATTTTTAGGCATTGCAGTCTTCCACCCCAAAGGTATGAAGTTAAAGACAAGACAAGCCTTACAATGAACCCAAATGTCTGAATTTGGCACTTCTTGTGCAGTTCAAACTTCATACATTCAACAAAGTTAATCTTCCAAGACCAAAGGTCTGAAAGTGGCAAGCCAAACTTAACTTCAAACTCAGTGTCTGAAGTTAGGATACTCTGTGTGCAATTGGAACAAAACTTAATTGACAATCTTCTAGCCCAAGGGCAGGGAGGTTGGAAACTAGAAAACCCGAACTTTGGTACTGAAATCGGCTGATTTCTAGTTTAAGCCAACAAAAAATTAGGGTTGGTCTACTACATTTACAGTGGTCACCAACTAACTATCACAAGAACAATGACAACAATGAAGCAATTGTAAATTGAGCACAATATCAGCAGCAAGTAAGTAAATCTTGCAAACAAGAAAGCAAATTGGGAATTTGAAACTAACAATATCATAGCACTGTAAAAGTTTCAGCAAGACAAAACAGACATGGCAAAAATTAACTAGAAACCTCCCAAAACCAAATATGGTCTTTAAGCAAAACACCGAAAGGACACTAACAAAAACATTAATGCAATTACCGTAAATGGTAATCCATAGTATTGAAGATTGAAATCAACGGTAAGATTTCTGGAACCTAGAACGAGCACCACGACCACCAAACTTCTTCGGCTCACAACGCCTAGGATCAGCAACAAGGAGAGTCCTATCATAGCGAATGAGAATGTCCTTAATCTCCTTCTTCTGCTGCTCATCCACAAACTTCTGGTAAAACGCAACAAGTGCCTTTGCAATAGACTGACGGATAGCGTAGATCTGAGAAGTGTGACCACCTCCCTTCACACGGATACGCATATCGACTCCGGCGAAGCGGTGACGGCCTAAGAGAAGGATTGGTTCAAAGGCCTTGTACCGGAGGATCTCCGGCTGAACAAGCTCGATTGGGACACCGTTAATCTTGATCAAACCACGCCCACGCTTGCAGTGAGTCACCGCCACTGCCGTCTTCTTCCTCCCGAAGCATTGGACGGATTCCACCGTAGCTGCGGCTGCTTCTTGCTTCTGCATTTTTGCTGATTCTCAGAGCGAAAACGGGAGAGTGAGAGGCTGAAGAGTGCGATTAGGGTTTATGAAGTAAAATAAATCTGGGCTTGTGAAAACCCTTTTAATTTGGGCTTCCACGAAATACTTTATTGGCCCAACTCCAAAAAGACAACATGAAATTAAATATGGAAAAAAACCATAAATTAATATATTTTAAAAAATAATTAGTGATTTTAGCGATATTTTTTGTTTATTACCATTTATAGCAATGTTTTGTTGAATCTGTAATATATATTAAAAGTGAACTATGTATGCAATATATATGAATTATAATTGTTTTTTGAAATATATCATGTTTGTTTGGTAAAAAATTGTCACATTATACTATAAGTGTATTAAAATTTGTGATAGATGTATTATTCATCATTAAAATTTGTATTATATGTGAATAATAAATTTTTCTTTGTAATATATATTAAACTTGTATTTTAAATTAATTAAAAGTGATCAAGTGAAAAAAAAATATTATTGCTATAAATGGTAAATATTCTTTTATTATAGTATATTTGAGTAAGTTTCCCTAATTAAATTTTTGCACGGATCGTCTCTTTATTTCGTGAAATTTTTTAATTTTTTATCGTAGGTATTTGGAAGAGAAAAATTAGAGATCGGCTCAAAATATGAAGAACTGTGTAAATGACCCCCCTCCCCGAAATGGTTGAAGGGCATAAACACTCGAATATAGGATTGTTGTTTAAGCTAAAGTTGATTGTTTAAAACTTTTTCTGGCATTTTAATTTGTTTCACTTACCTCCCTCATATTTGCAATGTAACGATTATCATCTTTATTTTAACTTTTTGGTAACAACTATTTTATTTTATTTGTTACTAATGAAAGTGATAATACTTTTGAACTAATTTTTCTTCCCTTAGATCATGATATTTTAATTAATTGTTATTTTATTATTATCTCCTTTGAAGAGTTATTTGTTTCTTAGGAATATTAAAATGATATTTCCTTCAAAAATAAGACACCAAAGTATAAAAAATTTTATGTTTGAAATTTAGCAAATTTCGAGCACCATTGTCTAAATTGTGGCCTTGCCTAGGGCTGGCAGGGGGACCGGGTTGGCCCGCCCCGGCCCGCCCCGGCCCGCGTCCCGTCCCGACCCGTCCCGAACCCGGCCCATTCCCCAGGGTTTAAGGGGATTAAGGGATGGGGGATGAGGGGACCGGTCAGGGGCCGG
>NC_028637.1:87717009-87736676 GCF_001406875.1 Solanum pennellii
TATATATATATATATAAAAGTTAAGACAGGGGGCAGAGCTATGTGTAAGGAAGGAGGTGTCATGACACCTAGTGAACTCGATTGAAACTTCGTATGTATAAAATTTCATATATATAATGTACGACATATATTAAGTTTGTCACCCTTTGTAACAATTAATGATATATTTTAAAAAGCTAATTAATTTTTAAAAAACTTACATATTTTAGAAAACATAACTATTCTATCTTTACGATTCCGCGATACTTTTAATAAATTTTAAAATACAATGACATTTTTCTATTCTTATAGTAAATTTTCCCCCGCTTTTTTTCACCTCTCACAATATTTTTTTTTAGACCCCTTCCCCCCTCCCTTAATCACCCTCACTTGAAACAAGAGAGAAAATTTTGTCTAGATCTCCTCCTACAATCTTTTTCTTTTCAATTTTTTCTCTACTTTTTTCAACAATCGTATCATAAAATCAAATTTTATACGAAAAATATAGACTCAAATTAAATTAAAGAAAAAAAGAAAATCCCATGTAAAATAAGAAAATCTCAGCATTCAAATCGGAAATAATAGAGAAGAAGAAATTAATACCTTATACAGAGCCACGAAAACATCAAATAACAAAAACCAAACATTTAATATAAAATATACATACACATATGTACTTAAAATTAAAATTGTGAAATACAAACGTACAAAAAGATTGTCATAATTTCCGAACGAATTACGAAAAAAAATCTTATCTGTTATCTGCTTACTTTTAAGTTCGATCATCTGTTTCATTATCCACTTCAAACATTTGCAGTGTCCTCCTTTGATATACTAGTCTAATCTAATAATTTACGTAAAAAATATAATTATTTCATTTCCATTCGTTGTTACGATGTTCCATATTCAACTAGTAAACTTGTATTTTAGGTAGTAATAATTTAAAAATGTCATTGTGTAAAATAATTTTAGGAATATTTACTTTCATGTCTCTTCCCTTTTGTCAACATTTCGAAAGATCATATCCTCAAATTTTCCCTCTCAAACTCAATGTACCGCAACAATCACAAAAAACCTAGTACCATCTGTTTGTGAAAATGCCTCAAAGAAGCTCCACAGATCAAGAAATGCCAACACCTACTCTCAGAAGATCTCCGCGGCTTAATGCCGCTGCTGCTGCTGCAGAAGTCATCAAGAAACAGATTGAGGTTTCAAAAAGCCCCACAAAATCGACTGCCAGGTTGCGAAGATCTTCAAGATTGAGTATTGGAACTCCGCAGAACAATGGTGAGGTTAAGAATTCAGAGAGAAGGGTAACTCGTGGTTCTGCTCGGGTTTGTGTCGCCATTGACGATTCAGTTGAGGAAAGAAATGGGGTTGTTACTAGAAGTGGAAAAGCTCGTGTTTCTATATGTGTATTGGGTGGTAGCATAGAGAGTCCTGCCCCATTGTCTGAAGTAGCGGGATGTGGAGAGGACGATGGCAATGGCGGGTTGGGAAAGAAAGAGGCAGGCTTGAAGAGGAAGAGAACCCAAGGAATGGAGGAGAATCATGTTGTTGTTAATGGGTGGACCAATGAACAAGAGTTGGCGTTGCAAAGTGCGTATTTTGCGGCGAAGGCAACACCTAACTTCTGGAAGAAAGTTGCTAAGATGGTAATTTTTGCTACTAGTTATTTCCTGTGATTTTAAAATTGGTTTGTGTTTTATTTCGCCTTTCTATAATTCTATTATCACGGCAAACTAATCAAGCTGAGCATTGAGCATTTATATACTTGATATATAGGGAAAATTGCCTTTACATTTATGTCTATTAGGCCTTTTTTGGTAGGAGTGATAAGGAATAACTAATTCCGGGGTTCATTTTAGGATGAGTTTATCACGTGTTTCGTTTGGATAAAATGCATGTGATAACTTGTTCCCAACTAAACGAGTCCTAAGTATCAAAAACCAGGTATAATCTAGGATTTCAGGTATGATACAAATTGTTTGGTTGGATGCTTTTGGTTCTTATATTCGGACCTACTGTGATCTTTGTCTCTTAGATTGTTGGATATGTTTAAGCATCATCAGTATCAATTTAAGAAGGAAACGATTTTTGCAAATGTAGAAGCTGATAGGTTGGGAATGGTCTAATCAATTTTAGTCTGAATTGTGAGCTCTCTTAGTTAAGTTGGATTTAGCTCAGGAGAAGCTAAGAATGTCACGGAAGTTTCAGATAGTCTTGTATGGTCTTAAGATGCAAGATCACTCAACATTTAACCAATTTCAAATAGCTGCTTTTACTTTTTCCTCCTCTTTCAAGGGTTCGGCTTCCCCTCCCTCCCCTCCTCTTGGCAAGCAAAATGAACCTGATAGCCTTCTTGCTGCAAAAGATTTGCTGTATAACTTTAGTACCAGACAAATTGTCCAACTCTTGGCTCTTTACAAATGTGAACTGGGAATTTTATTTCTTTAGAGAAGAGAAACAGTTGATGGGTAGAGACAATCTCTTTCCATATTTAACATTACTAAAATCGCCCATAAGAAGACGATATCCTTATGTAAAAGATACACAATATCAATCTTAGATCAAGTACAAGTCTACAACTATATTTTCTCGTGTCTCATTCCCTTCTCTATTATCATCCGTGCCCTTTTCATTTGTTAATAAGACCCAATATTTTGGACCGCGAAAGGCGATAAAAGGCGACAAAGGTTTGCCTTGCCACAAAGCAAGGCGAGCAGCGAGGCGCTCCCCTTTTTGAAGTGCGATACCAAAAAATTAAAACATTTAATTGAATATATAAATAATCAAAATCTCAATAGCAATAGCATATAATCAAATATTTCAATTCAAAAACTGAAAATAGATAGTACATACATAGAACTTGAATGAGAAAAAAACAGAACAAAAGTCAAAACAGTGAGGAAAAAAACACAGGTAGAAGTCACTCTAAAGAAGGAAAAAGAAATAGAGGAAGAAGAAATACGTATTGGTGACTTTGGAGTTGCCGAAAAAGTTTAGCTAGTCGTCTGAGTAGTCTTGTCGAAAATCCTAAAATTACCTTTTAACTTTTAAAACCCTAAATTTTTCGCCTTTTTTAAGAAAATACAAAAGGCAACACCTTTCTCGCATCTTGCCTCTCGCCTTTGTCGCCACGGCGTCGCCTTTTGACAAACCCCTCGCCACAAAGCTAAAAGGTGATGAAGGGTCACCTCACCTCTCGCCATTGGCAAAGAGGCGATCGCCTTTCACAACACTGATAAGACCTAATTCTCCAACTCTCTCAGTGGCTTCCTTCCCCTACCATGTCTACAACTTCATTCTTTTGCCTTCTTGCTATGCTTCATTTTGCTTGGACAGTCAATGTCATCTAGTCCACTATGAACTTCTGTCACCTTCCAAATTGCTCCATAATGTTCAACCCTCCGCTGTTTGGTTGGTTCTTATTGAAGAAAGAAAAAATCTCACATCGTGGTTAATGAGATGTGTGGTTTCTTTCTAAGGCTTGCTCTATCCTCTCTGTGAGCTAACTATTGGGGTGTGAGTTAGGCTAGGATCCATCTCACTTGCCCCAATAGTTAGTTCAAAGAGAGAAGGATAGGGCTAGCCTTACAAGAGATCACTCATCTCATTAATCACTGATATGAGGAAGATTGTCCAAGCCTTATAAAGAGATCACTCATCTCATTAACCACCGATGTGGGACTTTTTCATTCTTCAACAATTCTTAATGGAAATGCTAAAGAGGAAATTGGATTTATTTGCCGTTGGAAGAGGGAGAAAAAGAGACAGATGGAGAGGATTCGAACCCTGAACGTCATGCATAGTTTTAGAGGAGTTTACCACTGGGCTATCTCATTTTCCTTGTCATTGAGGGGGTTCAAAATATATATATTCACATAATACAGAAATTTTACCTTATATGGTGTAATTTTTTAACGAGGGGATTGGGGTGAACCCCCTGGCTTACCTGTGGGTCCGCCCCTACACCTAGGGTAAAAAAGTGGAAGAAACACAGTTCTTCTAATTTGAGATTTTGTCCAAGTAAAAATGAGTCCTGTTTACTTCTAATACGGTATTCGAAAACTGAAATTCCATTAATGCTGAAAGGAGAAATTTCTTAGTGAAGTAGACGGCATTCTACAGTGGCATGAATGGAGTTAAGATAATCTTTACTCAGACAAATGGAATAAGGAAAATGATACTGTAATTATTTGTGTGATGATTTTATTTTCCTTATGCCATGAAATATCGAAATAGCAAGATAAATTCTTGCAGGAGTGAGAAACCAAAAGAGACAACAAGCATTATTGGGGAAAAAGGAAGAAACCACAAGAGTGATCTCTAAAGAATAAAATCAATGCCGTTAAAGCCTCAGTTGTCAGAATCTAAGTTGGCGAACTCTTCACTTTGGGGGCAGCACCCATGTCGACACGACGTGGGTGTGGGATCCATACCGGATATGGTCACAATTTTGGGTACTTTGACCAAAATCAAAAGAGAGATTTGAGACAGATATAATAATTGTGGATACAACTTAAGAGTTAACAGTAAAGAGATGCATTTGTACTCTATAATAATTACATATTCTAGCTTGCACCCAAAATTTATGCATTCCTTTCCTTCCAAATAGTCCATCATAATTTAGGCACGTCTTTTATAACTCTATTTTTTGATGTTTGAATTATTTTTAACCGAATCCTCGCACCCGTACGTAGATTCATACCCCCTGATCTTAAGATTTAGATCATGAAGGATCCGACTTGTAGATCCACACCCGTATCAGACACCCTCAGCCTCACCCGAGTCCAAGGAACTTAGGTCAGAATTAATTGAGAATTGCTACAGATTGCATGCGAAGACTGACTAGTGGACTTACTTCATCTGGTGAAAGTAACTTTTAACAACAACATTTAAAACCTGTGAGCAGCATGATTATGGTGCTGAGGAGCAGTACTTGATACTTCAGGCAGCCAAATGCCATACTGGTTTTATCTATTGCTTGACGCTTGTATGACGGCGCGTCTATTGATCAAAATGAAATAAAATAAAATGAGTTCGTGTCCAAAATAAAAGCAAGGTAGCAAGTTGATTCTGCATAGAGCCTGTGCTTTAGGAAGAGGTTGAAGGGCTTGTCCGCTATAGGCTTGGTGATGTTTCCAAAGCCACAGGGTGAATTAAAATACTTCAGGTGATGAAAAAATAAATCACCGCAGTATTTCACGCTTATAAGTTAGGATGTAGGACTTCAGTTTGTCCCTGAGGCTCAGCATAGCATTGAAAGGTTAATGCCATCTGCCTTGACCTGTTTTGTCTCTGCGTTCTGATGATGTCTCTTTTTATATTTTACTTATGGAAAGAATGTAGGCCAAAAGTGAGGCTGTCAGACTTATAGAAAGTTTGGCAGGAGCATTTGATCATTCGTTTATTCCTGGGTTTTGGGTGGTTGATCCTGAGCTTTACCCAGCTGTGACTGGAAGATGGAAAGAGGTTCCAAATGCTGAACTGTCGCGTAGTATTAATATACATAGATGAATTAAGAATAACATGGTAGTGGATTATCTAAAATTGCTTATGGTGCTGTTTTTTATTTTTTTATCAAAATATTTTTGCATACCTACAGCTCATTAGGACACTAGCTGCTAAGCAAATAATCTTGGGAGTATATACTTCTCGTCAGCTTTCAATTAGGAATTATCAGAATTGTTCTCCACCTAGAAATGAATCTAGATCCTTTATTAATACCAATATGTTAGCAAGTGGTGTTTGTAAGCTATGATTTTCTGATATCTGCAAATCAAATATTTAAATCGAAGAAAGTTATGGTAGATATCACTTCGGGCTATTCGTAGTTGTCCTTGTCAATATTGACATGATAAATTTAGTTTATAGTAAAAATTTTGAACCTCTGCTTGTGATCTACATGATCATCTGAGTAAACTTTGGACTTGTATTGCAGGTGCCTGGGAAATCAGCAAAGGATTGTTTTGACAAGATACATTCGGATTTTTTAACCCCACCTCAGCCTCAACCACGTTCAAGGGTTAAAAAGATGAATACATTATCTCTTTCTCCGTGTGCAACGAAATTGCTTCAGTCCACTGAGAAAAACACAAACAAGCGGAGGCATAGCAAGCCAAAGAACCATCTTTCACGCAAGGCTGTGAGACAACTACTGGAAAAGCAAAGTGATGCAGATCGAGATAAACGAGGAGACTTCTTCAATGCTCTTGAATCATCAACAAATCCAACTGATGGGGCATTTTGCCAGGAGGCAATTTTTGTCACCCCAGAGCGCAACAAAGAAAGTTTGCTTAGAAAGTGCCTGGAGAGATCGTCTTCAACCCAGAAAAAACACCGTTCTCGATTAAGTGATTCATCTGGAGCAACTCTTACCAGCCCACCAGTTCTAAAGCCAATTAAGAATAAGGCCTTACATGACAAGTATGTTGATCAGCTACATTGCAGGGAAGCAAAGAGAAAGGCAGCCACTTCAAAGACAGCAAAGGGCAACCAAAACAAGAATGAGAATGTCATAAAGCCGGATGTTATTAAAGCTGCGAAAAATGCTCTAATATCTGAAGCAAGAGATGCAATCAACCAATTTCAAAATTTACAGACACGCGCCATGAACAGTTTCAATGATGATGAAGATGATGATTATTATGATGAGAACCATAATTCAGACGATGACGAGGATGCCAGATAGAATGTGGAGGACATTGGCTTTTCGCCTGGTGATGCTAAGCCACATTGTGTTAGCCCAAATTTCAGTAAGCAAACCCAAACTGTATAACAGAGTTCTGAACCAAATTTCTTGATTTGGAGTTTTTGCAATAAGGCCTGTTGTGTATAGACATGTGAAGTAGAAAAAAGTGGCCAAAAATAGTAAATTTTCTGCAGGGAGAATAGTTTGTTACTTTGATGATAAAAATGTTTGACATTCATATTGTTCAAGTCGCTACTAATGTCCTCGTTAGTTAAAGCCCAACTTTTATCTATATGAAAATGTGGAGAGCCAATGACTATGCTTAGTAGACTAACAGAGACGCTTGGTAGAGTGTATAAAAATAATTTTAAATAGAATGTATTAGTAATGTTTGCATTAGTAATGCATGTATTAGTTATGCTTGCATTAATTATACCTTAGATTATTTTTATGCATTGTTTGATTTGATGCATTAAAAATACAATACATTGCATTAATAAATATATTTACAAAGATACCCTTCACTATTATGGTGGAAAAGATATAAAAAATGTATTTCAGGGGCAATTGGGTCTATAATTGAATCAATGCATGCATTAAACCATTACATGGTTACTACCTAGAAATCTATTATATTAGCAATACACAATGAAGTGTGTAACATAAGTAGGAAAAGAGTACCAGACAAGGTACTAGTGATACACAAGGCTAATGCATGAATTATTTTTTTCACATACACTCTACCAAACAACCACTTAATTAGGGATCGTTTGCTATGGTGTATAAGAATAGTGTGAAGTAGAGTGTATTAGTAATGCTGACATTGCAAATCGGAAAAAAAATGCTACTTTTTTTTTGGATCTTGGTTAATACTTTTGAGAATTTAACAGAGTAGAAAAATTTATGATTTGATATAAATATCGTGTGTGGATAAGTTTTATTTAAACAAATTTCACCAAACTACATTGGACTTTCAATGTTAGACTTTCGTTAGGATTGGACCCTAAGTTTAACACAAGCACATAAGTTAATATACCAACAAAATGAAAGTAGATATACATACCATGATCCAAAAAATTTCATGCAAAAGTTTCAACTAATCCTAGTGAAAAGAAAGATTAATCCATATATTTCATAGTGTATATATTATAGAATAATTGATACAACATTAGAGTAAAAGATAGAAGAAAGAGTAAAAAGGGATCGAAGAAACAAACTAGAGGAGGGAATAAGTGAACTTGATCATATACAATTTGAATAGAAAAAAAATAAGCTTATAAATCTTAAATATTATGGGGTAAAGATTTTTTAAACAAAAATTAAAATTAAAAAAATCGTTATAATCACATGAACCTTCCGTATTGATAAATAATTAACTTAAAATAAAGAAAAACAATTTAATATGATCAAATTTATGATACTAGACTAGAGTTATATTACAATGTGAAATTGACATACAAAACAATATCCTTAATCATGAGTTAATTTATCATCATCAACTAAATAAAATATTGAGTTGCTTATTAATTATAGTTCATTTCTAATCTCACGTATTAATCGTTTTCAGACTTAGGCAATTTTCAACTTACAAGTATCAATCATTGACGGGATCAACTGGAATCATAATAATTTAAAATTGGATCTTATCCTAATTATTATTTATTATGCCCCTTAATTAACATATTCTTTTTTCTATTTACAGAATTTTATATGGCCTAGAATGAAGAATGAATTTAAATATTGACACGTATTTTTTTTTGGATTCGGCTCCTCTCCATTTCTTTTCTTTCCATTTTCTTCAAATTCCTATTTGGATAGTGACACATGGCATAGATTAAAATAAATGGTTAAAATTTAATTTTCAAAATAAATCTCTAACCATGATTTAATTAATAAATACATTAAAGTATTAAAAATTATTATAATATAACTATCTTAGCAACATATTATCTTGTTCTAGGGGAAAAAATTCTCTTCCTAAATTTCTTTTATACGTAAGATTTTTTAAAATTTTCTTTTGAATAATCTTTTTATCTAATTAACTGAATAAAAATATTGAAACTATAATTAACTATCGTAGGTATCACCGTATTCATAATCTTATTATGAAACTGAAATTAGTTTGTTAAAATGGTTTGATTATCTCTAGGTAATTTATTAATCACGGATCAATATGCTTTTAACAAAAGATTACAATAAAACTATATTATATAAATGAAAAAAAAAGATCCTACCGAAAAAAAGGAAGAAAACTTTTCTTTTCTATATTTATGGACAAGATTATTTGTTGCTAAGATTGTGAGATTATAATAATTTTAATATTCGATATATAATGTATTTATTAACTAAATCATGGTTAGAGGTTAACTTTGAAAAATTAAATCTTAATCTTTTATTTGAACCTATGACACGTATTATTAATCCAAATAAAAACTTGGGGAAAATGGAGAGAAAAAAAATGGAGAGAAGCCGAATTCTTTTTTATATATATTTTACATCAAATAGTATGATGAGATACTCATTTAATAAGATTAAATTATGACATTGACTATCTATATATAATTAATATACAATTACGTAGCACTTGCTTTATTTTATTTTATTTTTGATCGTGCTCTACACATTTGATTAGCTAATATAATTGATTCTCATATGTCTAAAATAAATGATATACTTGATTTTAAAAAAAAAGTCAATTTTTATTTATAAAAATAAGAAGATTGAGAACTAAATATTACATATTTACTATTTAAGAATATTGTAAAGGTGCTCATGAATTATCATTCTTCCTTATATTTTTATCATGACTCAAAATTAACATATTTTATTATTTCATATTTGAAAGTAATTTAATTTTACTCATGATAAAGTTATTTTCTTTATTATAATATTAATGAAGTTTATTAATTTTAGAGAAATAAAGTGCTATGATAATAATAGATTTTTTCTAAATAATTCTTTTATTATCCGGAAGTGCAGATATTAAAATTGATTTGCATCTCATTATAGATTTTATATCATTTATTTATACTTATTAAGTTATGGTAGAAGTTTATTTTTTACAAGTTTCTTTTGATCATGTTTTAATTCTTTTAAATCATTACAATCTTCATTAAAAAAAATATCTAATTTGATTTGAGTAAAATTTAAGGGGGAAAAAACTTTTCAACCTATTGATCTAAATTAAAGTTAATTCAACGTACTAAAATGTTTTTCAAGTGTGGCATCAAACATATCACCTAAAATGATGAAATTAAAATGTTATTTTGAAAGAGATTATTTTTAAAAAACAAACTCGAAAAAAAAAACAAATCATTCCTTTTACTATGGAAAGCTTATAATATTTAAAAAAAATTATGTTATGACAATATTTTAATATAATATAATTTTTTTAAAAAAAAGAACCATGTAAATTACTGCATTTAACCTTCACATGATAGTTGATATTGGAACTACCCCACTAACATCTCGAGATTCACAATAAAAGAACACAGATTTTTGAAATGTGATAATGTTTGCCAGAAATCTTTTCAGAAACTTCCTTAAATATATTTTGAAAATTACTTACTCCCACGCTTATTTACTTGTCCATATTTTCTCTTTTAGCTGTTTCTATTTACTTGTTTATTTTGATAAATTAAATAAGAACAAAAAGTATTTCCTATTATACTCTCACTTGAACTTGTTGAAAATTTCCTGAGTTTTAATTTATCATTTTTAATAGGCATAATATATAAATGTGCCCTTTAACCTGGCTTCAAATTACATTTATACCCTTTAACTTTGGATGTGCACAAATAGAAGCTTAAACTTGTATAAAGTTGAACAAATAGACACACGTGTCCTACATGTCATTCTGCATGTCATTTTTTGTCCTATGTGGTGTTCTACGTATATTGTGTCGCGTAGGACTCATGTGTTTATTTATTTAAAAGTTGAATAGTTAAAGTGTCTGTTTGTGCATTGTGAAAGTTGGAGGTCAAAATTAAAATTTGAAGCCAAGTTTAGGGTTCAATATATGTATTATGCCTTTTTGATACATAATTAATAAGAGTAAAATTGTAACTTCACTATGCTAGCTATTGTTATCTAGATATGTGTGTCATTTCTAAAATAAACAACTACACCGGGTGATAAAGTCTTTCCATTTACTACTGTATAATCTCATTTTATAGTTCTTTCTATAAATATATACATGCCCTTGGTAGCTAATTAGTTGACAATTCTAAGAAAAAAAAAGTTGCATGAAAATGTCATCGAGTGAGAGTACTTCAAGTGAGCTTCTTCATGCTCAAGCTCAAATTTGGAATTATATTTTCAATTTTGTAAGTTCTTCGGTGATAAGATGTGCGTTTCAATTAGGAATTCTTGACGTTCTCTACAAACATGATAAGCCCATGTGTCTATCTGATATTTTTGCTCAACTGTCTGTGGTCAATTCTTCAAAGGTTTCCTTCTTACCAATTTTAATGCAGTTTCTTGTGCAATCTGGTTTCCTAAATCAACATGAAGATCACTATTTTCTTACCCCAGCTAGTCGCCTTCTTGCGAAAGATGATCCTTTCAATGTTAGGTCACTCTTGCTTCTCAATCATGGTCAAGCCTTTTCAAAAGCATGGCCTGAGTTAAGTGATTGGTTCCAAAATGATTCTCCAACTCCTTTTCATACCGCTCATGGAAAATCTTTATGGGATTATATTGGGGAAGAACAACCTAGTGTACTAGGTGATATTTTCAACGATGCATTGGCTAGTGACTCCAGGTTGAATACTAATGTGCTAATTACAGAGTGTAAACATGTGTTTGAGGGGTTAACATCGTTGGTAGACGTTGGTGGTGGCACTGGTACTGTGTCTATAGCCATAGCCAAAGCTTTTCCTAACATAAAGTGCACAGTACTTGATCTCCCTCAGGTTGTAGGTGACCTAAAAGGAAGTGGGAATTTGGACTTCGTTGGAGGAGATATGTTCGATATGATTCCTCATGCTAATGCCATCTTACTCAAGGTACGTACAATTTTAGCTACAAAAAAACATTTTATTCTATCTTTCAATCCTTTTCTCCTCAACTTATTTCATCATTGATATGGAATAGTGTGTTCTACACGACTGGAATGACGAAGATTGTGTGAAGATACTGAAGAAATGCAGAGAGTCAATTCCAAGCCGGGGAAAAGGAGGGAAAGTAATAATCATAGATACTGTTCTGGAGGATCCGAAGCAGAGCAATGAGTTTGTTCGAGCACAACATAATATGGGTATGTTGATGATGGTTCTTTTTGCTGCCACAGAGAGAACTGAGAAAGAGTGGGAGAAGCTCTTCAGTGAAGCTGGTTTCACTGAGTACAAAATATTTCCCGCTCTAGGTTTAAGGTCTCTTATTGAAATTTACCCTTAAATGAGAGATGATTGAGAGTGCTTGCATGTTTCTTTACTCTATTAGTAATGATTTTGGTTCACAAGCTCCATTTTAATCTATATGTTCTTGTTATACTATCTTGGACTGTCACTGTAATAATGATCTTTTCCGTTTGGTTTAACTATTCTATATTCAAAACCCACAGACTCGACTAATTAATTCAGATCCATAGAATAATTAGGGTCCACGACCCTTTTGTTGTGACTAGAAGAGGAGTCACAACCCAAAAATATAATATAAATTTAACCTCAAACTTAATCCTGAGATGTTCCACCGTCCATGTTTCCCAAGAAAAAACTGTAAAAATGGGTATCTTATGCACATCTGTATCCAAACCGAACACTCAATGACTCTAGTTTTATAAATAGGGCACAATTTCAACATAATCAATTCTCAGGAAAAAAATTGGTCTGTTAAGTGTTAAGTTGCAGAGAACTTACATTGTTCTGCTCTACCTTTGAAGTGAATTTTGCATCTGCATGTTAGTGAGGCCTAAAGTACTCGAACTCAAAGAGTGATGGGACACCCTTCAAAAAGACAAATTCATCAAGCGCATCCACATTTCCCCAACAACCTTACCAATGTGTATCTATTATCATATAGAACAGTACAAGTGGGAGTTCTGAATTGAAAATCTCAAAGAACAGACATAGGGAACACATGGAGCATGATCAAAATTACAATATTGCGACTTCTCGTTGAATTGTTGAAGTATGTACCTTCATTATCTTAGAACCTTCAGTACAACAAAAAACAATAGCATAGCGTACACGTGCTGACATCATTTACCTACAGAAGTTTGTTGTAGTTAATTTTCTTACAGAAGGTAAGAGAAAAACATACCACACCAGCATAAAAGATCTTGGTTTCTTCTTCCAGGGTACAACAGAGACTCCTAAAACTTCAAATCTTGTAGCTCATTGTTGCTCAGTGTCCAGTTGGCTGACAATGAAAGAAAGGAGCCTCATTAGCAGTGAATTTGTTTAGTCATGAATTAAGTGTGATAAACATATAAGTTAAATGGAAGAAGAAGTTACCCTTACATATATCTTGTTTCACGATGTGGCTTCAACCCCAATAACACTACCATCTGCTCCTTCATTGTTTGACGCATTCTCAGAAGTCTCGGTGCAGGGGCTACTCCTCATTATATCCACTTCATTATGAGAGGTAGAAGCTTTTGGTCCCTGGAGAGCTGTGGTTGAATTAGTTTCAGAATTCTGTTGTGAAAATCTGCTTGGGAAGCTTGGTGAACCAATTGCTTCTCTTTCACAATTGAGCATTGAAAACATTGATGACTTGGGAAATTCAGCAAGTTTTGACGGCAACTCTGATGGATTGTAGAAGAGCAGATGAGCTACAGTGCGGTCTATTGGATTCGTCTCTGTCTCTACATGGGGTGGTCTGACAATTCAGGGAAACAGAAAAATAATGAATATGTACACAAAGCGCTGCAGATGACTTCTGTTCCCATAGATGAATATGAAAGAACAACGAAACTAGTACTGCAATCCCACAGCTATTCACCCTCATAATTTAAAGTAAATTCAAAGCTTATATAAAGATGAGTAATCGAGAGTATAGGACACATTTCAAAGCTGAGATCAGTTCTATAATGCATGTAGCAATAAGATGTAGGGAGATCCTCTCTCCTTTCCTCTTTCTGCTAACCATGGAGACCCTGAATAACATGTAAATTACGGCTCAGAGGAATAGTAGACTCAAAGGGTTCAAGTCAACAGCAGGCAAGGTGATTGCATGGAAATTACACATCTATTTTATGCTGCCGCTGATGCAATTATCCTATGTGATGTAGATGTGGAACTTATGAAGATCTTCAGAATTATTGTGACAATATTTGAAGGGGTCGCGGGATTACATATGTTAACTGGATGAAGAATTCTATATTTACGGTTCATAACCCTCAATATTAGGAGGAGAAGTGGGAATTTTTGCATACAACTTATCTTGGCATGGTACTTGGAGCAAATAGATAATCCATGACATTTGGAATGGGATTTTAGATAAATGTGAGAAGAAACTTACCAGATGTAAGAGCCAGTATTATGTCTTTAAGTGGCAGGCTAATTTTCATAAAAAATGTCCAAGATGTTCTACCTACATACATGATATCTCTTTCCCCTATCCCCCCTTAAGTTGAAAAGGGAATGGATATGTTGAGAAGCAAATTTTAGTGGCAAGGAAACAAGTAAAAAAGAGGAGTCCATCTTGTCAAATGGAAAACCCTGACGTTCAACAAACAGCAAGGGGGGCTTGGTATAAAGAATCTAAGGAAGCAGAATCAAAGTTTGCTCATGAAGCGGCTATGGAGTTATTCAAATGAATTCTAATTTTTTTTCATCAAATAAAAACTAATCACTCTGGAAGAAGCTGATTAAAAAGAAGCATGGAGAAGAAGATGCATGGAAAACCAAAACAGTTAACATTGTATATGGGGTCAGTGTTCGGAAGACTATAGAAATCTATCGCAGATTTTCAGTATCAATATTAGCTTAAAAGTTGGGAATGGTCACAAAATTTCTGTTTGGGAAGACAACTGGTTAGGATCAGGGCTACATCTTGGTAGCTTCTATCCCCATATTGATGAAGTTTGGAATAATCAGGGTTGGGACCTCAGTTTCAAAATGCTTCTAAATGATTGGAAAATGGACAGAATCATAGGATTCCTCAACTCTCAATCTCTTCAATGGAGTCTCACTAGAACAAGATAGATTACGGTGTTTGAGAGACAGTTCAAGAGCAGTTTCAGCCAAGACAGCATATCATACGATGAACCATAAGAACAATCTTAATATGTAGTGACCCTGGAAGCAATTGTGAAAGGCCAAGATACCATCCAAAGTGGCATGTTTTGTTTGGTTGGTAGTTAAGAGGGCTTGCTTGACACAGCACAGACTGCAGAGAGGAGAATACACCTTTGCTCTATCTGCCATCTATGTGGAAGAAATGCAGAAACAAATAGCTATCTTTTTTTTTTGCATTATAAGGTGACTTCTCAACTCTGGGACATATTTCTAGCAATGATCAGTTTGAGCTGGACAATGCCAATGAATACACTAGATATGATATCTCGCTGGAGTAGGAAAGGAGGAACAAACGCTCAAAAAACTAGTTGGAATATAATCCCAGGCTGCATATGGAGGAGTATCAGGAAGGAAAGGAATTCAAGATGTTTTGAGAACAAAAGCAACCCTACTCCAGAAGATAAGGCTTAATTGTATTCTGCTTTTGCATTTTGGTGTAAACAAGAATATATAAGTGACACAGAGACTCTCATACAGTTCCTAGAGTCTCTATAGTTATCTAGCAATTTTCTGTGTAGCTTTTACTCAGATCACATTCATTGTAACTTGGTCTTCACAGGCCCTATTAATTTCAAAAAAAATGTTGTTGCTAGGATAAAGCTATAATTCACATTCTAAATCCATTCGCACGAAGATTAGTTCCGCCTTGCATGGGTTCTTTGGAACTGATAATACATTAACATTCTGAAGTTAATGAATAATTCTACTGAATTCAATATAGAGTCTCTATTAAACAAGACCACCCTGGGAAACATGAGACTGAAAAAGGGATTGCTAGGATCTTTTTTCCTATAAGTAACTAAGTAGTGCATGCACAAGCCTTTCACTAACTATGGATTTGAGCTAAATTACTTTAAATTAAGTTCAAGTACAATTTTGGATAGATGCTGAGGAATCAACCTGATCTAGACAGGCTGCTAATGGTAAAGGGCAATTTGACAAATAAATTTACAAATCTGGGAGAAGAATAGCAAAAAGAATGCAGTCTTTCACACATCATAGGGTAGAACTACAAAGCAGAGATGAAGCAGATAACGCATCTTTGCAACAATTATCAAATTATGAAGCTGTTTGATGAAAGAAGCATTTGTATTGCATAACATCCAATGATAATTGGAAGTCATATCAGTAGTTCCTTCATCTTTGCTACTTTAATTTGGTGGTACTAAGTCGATTAGATGTTATACTTTTCCAACTCTTATTCAATACTACAGCACACAAATTTAAAATCAGCTTTAATTTGAATAGAGGAAATTGGCCAAATGACCTCCAATCTATTACCAGATTTTAAACTACCCACATATTCTTCGCGGGAGTCCTATTACCCCTGAACTACTTAAAATGGATTCAATAATCCCCTAAGTGCTGAGTTCGCAGAGAGAGTGTATATCACTCTCTTTGAGAGAGTGAGTTGCCTAATTTTAATTATCAACAACAAATGCATTTTATGAATAAATAATTTTTCATTAGACTTGTTTGAACACAGCTAACAAATTAATTTTTTTTTTTAAAAAAAAACATACTACCTTTTAATTATTTTTTTAAAAGCCATGGACTCAAGAGTAACAAAATCAAAGTGAAGTAATTGTATATTTAAAAAATACCTTTAAACTTATTGAAAGAAACTAAAACAAAACAATTTCTTCTACATTTTTGAAGAAGGATCCTACATATTCTCCTAAAACCCATGAAGAATCAAAATCAAAAACTCAAATTATAAATTAATCATGAAAATTTTAGAGAGAAAACTAAAGAATGGGAAAGAAAAAAGATGACTTGAATATTCGTTTTTATAAATTGTTAGAGATATAGAAATTTATTGAGGTAAAAAATGCTATTTATTATAGTTAGGGTTGAAAAAATAATTTGGGAAGAAAGGAAGAGGAAGGAGGAGTAATTTTGTTTTTAAAAAATTATTATTAAATGGTGAGATATGCGTGTCAAGTGAGTGTATTTCACCACAAGATATATGCCAAGGAGGAAAAAATTCCACTTTAAAATAGCTCGGAGGGTAATAGGACCCCCGTGAAGTATAGGTGTGTAGTTGGAAATTGGTAATAGATTGGGGAGTCATTTGGCCATTTTCTCATTAGAATATAGAATTATGTAGGTAATATTTCTTGGATCGAGAAATACTATCTAAATATAATAAAATGACTACTAAACTGGTCATATATTTTTATGCTTAATCAAGGACGACCAAGGAAGTACACAGCAATGCATATGAATTTGATGTTTTAAATTAACCTTTACAAAGAGTATAATATTTTTCATCAATTTTTTTTTTAAAATTCAATTATAAGTTATAACATATATGTACACACACCATTGATCTAACATTTTTCTCCTATATACACAATCTTTTCTAAAGGTAAGTTATTCTTCCCGGAGCAACATATTTGATCAATAAGAATGTTTCAGGGTTCTTCAGTTTTGGAGCCGCACCAGTGTTTCACGACATTGGTGTGGGATCCATACCAGATTTAGTCAACCGAATTGGAAATTGAAGAAATTGGAAATTGAAGAAATTGGAATAGCTTGTATAAAGAAATTGGAATTGCTTATTTATGTAATCAAAACAAAAGCTAAGGAGAAATTGAAGAAATTGGAATAGCATGTACATAGAAATTTCCATATCAGTCCTTTTTATTTTATTCTCCTAATGGGATTCTCTTCTTGATTAACATTTTTCCTTGGAATACCTTGTAAGTTTTCCATGTTATGTCTCATAATTTAGACAACTTTTTTTTAGAAATTTGAATTATTTTTAGCCGAATTCCCTCACCCGTATCCGCAGGTGGATCTATATCCCCGGATCTTTATGTTTAGATCATGAAGAATCCGACATCTAGATCCGCACCCTTATCGTAAACCCTTACCAGTTTCAAAAAAAAAATGTTCAATTGTTTCTAAATATGGGAAGGTTTCATTCTTCTTGGGACAAATTAAAAAGGGAAGTGTGTCACATAAAAATGGGACGGAGAGAGTGTTATTTTGAAACTACTACTTATGAGGAGGGCAAATTCATACAGGCATATGATCTGTGTCACATAAAATAGGACAGAGAGTATTATTTTAAGACTACTACTTGTGAGGAGAGAAAATTCACACAGGAATATGAGCCTGTAACCAATGACGAGTCAGTCCAGAATACTTGTCAATTGCCATTATAATAAATGGTTGATCCATTCCCAGATAAAGCTCTAACCACATCTAATTCAATCCTGTCAGTTCTTTTTAAAATTATAGTGTCATAATTCATGTCAAGTATTTTCTAGGGATGGAGTGGTTTGATCAAAACATGGAATTTATTTCTCTTAATGGAAGCACTGTCTGAGACCTGTTAAAAGAAATAGGAATTCTTGGCTTCAAGCATGCTAGAACTTTACTGTATTCAACCACCAATCTAGGTTCTAAAGAGAAGACAAGGTATAATCAAAACTCTGGTTGGGAAACTTATTTATCCTTCCCCTACTGGGTCACATTTTAGTTTTTCAGTCAATATGGCAAGTTAATGTATGATGATAACATTTTATAGAATCTTGAAGATTTTAAAGAGGGCATTTGACAAATGTATGTACTTCAAGGAGAATTCAAGAAGAGACTCAAAATTTCACCAACGCTGATCGAACTGCTTTAATAGAAGACCAAAGATCAACTTCATATTACAGTACCTACATATGAGGAGATTTGGTTACTGGAGAAGTAAGAAACAACTGGTCTATCAAGAGGTAAGGCATAAACTGAAATCAGAACCATGGCACAAGGCAAGTGTAAGAAAATATCGCCTGAAACTTGAAAGAGAACAAAAGTTTACCTAAGCGTCTAAGTAAGAAATCTGTAAAGGCGTACTATGATAACCGATAACCATAAACAGCAAAGAAGAGATCAAGTATGTCACTACGCTCAAGAGCAGAGCACACATTTCTTTTTTACTGGAATGAGTTACAGCTCAATGACTTTATGTAAGCTATGCAGTTAAGGAGATGAAATACAGATTAAATATTTTAGGCAATACTATCCTGACTATTCATTTCTTTAGTTGCCAATTTGCCATTACTCCAATAGAGAATTTTGTGGCACCTTAACTCAACTTTTTTATTAGCAATTACAAGTTATTCACCCACTCAAACTGTTCTGATTTGCAGATATAACTCTGTTTCACCACATATCATGAAATAGTATCAAAAAAGTTGGGACGGAAGGAATAGTTGTTGTTCTTGTAAATAAAATGTGTTATTAATAAATTTAATTTAATATAATATAATATAATATAATATGAGCTGAGTACCACACAAGCAAGTTAAATCAACACATTGCGATTATCCATCTCCCTTAGTATTATAAGAGGAAAAAAAGAAGAGATACTCCCACCTTGCTTTCACCTCCTCAGCTGTGTAGGGGTTCTAAACCTAGAGCTTAATTTGAAGCACATGCTTTAATTTAGAAAGGGGCAAATGAAGAAAAAAATATTTAAAAATAGATATAGTTCCAAAACGTTAACTATAATTGACAGAAGCAATTACATGGACAAAAGAATTGAAAAAACTATGTTTATTGTTTAGTGCCCCCTTCTTCAAGAAACAGCCCATGGGTGATGAGATGGACGCATAAGCAGCTTGGTGCTTGCAGTGATGTGCTGGATAAGCGAGGCAAAGCCTCAGCTGATTTTGCACCTACATTCCGGGCTTAAGTGCGACTAGGACGAGCCTTTGACAACAGTGAGATCTCTTTCTCTTACCCCCCCCCCC
>NC_028637.1:87737058-87787034 GCF_001406875.1 Solanum pennellii
CCCCCCCCCCCCCGCCCCCCGCTCAGACTTTCGATAAATTCAATACAAATTTGGGAATCAACACTATTGGTGTAAAAGTCAAAAAATATCCTCTAGTAAAAGTTTACTGTATATGATATTACTGTAATCCAAGTAAGATTTGGATTTTAACATATCATTATTACAGATACTCCTTTTAACAGACATATCTATACACTCCTTTCCCGATGCAAGAAGCATGAAGGCTTGACAGTAAGAGAAAAAAACCCAATCCCATGGCTTGGAACATCAATGATTTCAATAGAAATTTTTGTGACGCAGGTCATATTATGAATGCTTTTTACATGCAGTCTCTTCTTTTTCAAAAAAGAGAGCTACTGGAATGGGATCTGCTAGATTGCTTCCAGACCATATTTCAGTGTTGAGAGAGCTACTGGAATGGGATCTGCTAGATTGCTTCCAGACCATATTTCAGTGTTGAGATAGTGTCAGTACTTAGGGACAAACCTGTTATCGGTGTTTATCTCCTCCTTGCTGACTTCTCTTCCACCCTTCTTAGTGCCGCAACTATCATTGCCACTTTGCCTCTTTGTAGCACTTTGAGCCAGTCGGAACAAACTATCTCTGATACAAAGTCTTATTTTGAGGTCCAACTGAAAGGAACCATTCATTTGGTCATTAAATTTCTGTGAAGAAATAATACCATGAGACTTATTTGGTGGAAGTACGAGGACAAACCTTTGAGATAACATCCTGAAGAAGATACAGTGCCGTGTCTTCCACTGAATAACTTTCAACTGCCAAACAAACTGTGTTGGAGTCACCCTGTTCTAAAGGTGAATTCGGGTCCAAAGAAGGGATGCAGCTCAAATTCTCTTCGACAGATCCTCCTTCCTTTGCAGGTTGATAGCTAAACTGCTGCTGCTGTTTCTGAATGGCAAGCATTGCTCTCAATTGCTGTCGCCTTCTCAGTTTTTCAATTTTTTCTTGAGGAGTCATCATCAAAGATTTTGATGAAGTGTCTTGAGACTTATTGAGATGATTTGAATTGCCTGGAGAAAATTCACAACTTGAAAGGGCGTGTTGATGGCTTGCTTGTCCAGAATGGAACTGTGACCAGACAGGCATGGGAGAACAGTAATTACCCATATCCCCATAGGTAGAAGAAGCAAAAAGAGGACCAGGAAAATGTTTGTGCTGCAAACATTCTGGTCCTTGAAGCTGACTTTGTTGGCTGAGCTCTGAAGCAGGACAAGGTTGATTTGTTACAGATGGCATGCCAAACTTGTTCAGGTGAGGAGACAAGGATCCACATAATTCCTGCAACTGAGCAAATTCACCTTCTTGTTCTAACTTAAGTCGACCTTGCAATATTCTTTGCTGGTTATTTCCCTGTACACATGAAAACAACTAGAGCAACACTTTTGATGTTCAAAAATTATATGACACCCGCTAAAATAGAATCTCAAATTTATTTTCACGTGCAAGTGCAGAGAAAAGTAATTTTCTTTGTCCACCTATCTCTTTACCTTGAGGGATGACAATCCATGTTGACATAAGTAGAGTTATACCCAATTACTTCATAGTTTTTCAAGCTGAAGCCAATGTGAATGATTAAAATTATGTCAAAGATTACTTTCACAATTTCACCGAGGCAAATAAGTTTCCAGTAGATTGTCCTTTAGATTTAAGTTATGTCAAAGTTTCATCAGCAGCACACTGTTTCATTGTAAGAAAAGTATACAGAAATATGAATTTTTCAAGGTAAATAATTTTATTAATAACAGAAAAATCTTCCATGGACAAGATGCATACCAAAATGTAGAAAACCTATAACGTAATACGATTCTCAACAAACACCACCCAATCTTCTATACACACTGGAAGTCTGGAAGTCCGGAACCTCATGAATTTACCAAAAAGAAATTAGGAATGAGAGGCTGTTCATTAAATGTACATGGTCTCACTCAATTCCATCAAAAGCTCTCCTATTCCTTTCTTTCCACAAGATCCACATGAGTGCTAGTGTGGAAACCTCCCAAGCCCTTTGACTTCTCTTCCTTCTTTCAAATTTTCAGCTGGATGGTGTCTTCTGCATTGTATCCCCCTCGTCCAGCGCATCCCGAACCATTTCAAAATCACACATGACGAGGGAGACCCACTTGACAATGTAGGAGGAGGTGGTCCAGAAATTCACCTGAACATTTATGACGCACCACTAGAAGCAATCTGATTTACTTTTAAAATTCAAAATGCTCATTACCTCAGGAAAGAGAGTTGAAGAAAAGCTTGTAAATCTGTTTGTAAGTTAAGAAAACGGTTAAAGAGTACTTAAGTGAGTCCTGTGGAAGGAAAGAATAGGAGCACTTTTGATGGGATAGTGAATTACTCACTTTGCCGAATAACCTCTCAATTCTAGATTTGTTTTTGGTGAACCAATGAGGTTCTCATTCATAAAGAATCATATTATGTTGTAGATTCTCTACTTTTTTGTATACTGCTTGTACATGGGAGAGTTTCCACAACAACTATTACGCCTCAATCCCAAACAAGTTGGACTTAATTATATGGATCCTCATTGACCATGTCTCTCGAAAAGACTATTACTAACATTATTTACCTTATAAAAGAACAGAGTTTCTAGAGCCATTTGAAAATACCGCCTACATAAAGAGAAAAACCAAAAAAAGGAGGAAGGACAAATCAACTGCATTGGGAAGCTTCCATTTTTCGCCATGAGTTTAAGTACAACCATGTCTTTACCATTCTGGGTCCCCTATGAATTCACTTTTCCATTTATATTATAATTTTACAAAGTTGAACGCATGTTATATTATAATTTCACAAAGTTGGACACATGTTATATGTTAATTAACAAAAGATCAAAGAATGATACACCAAATTATTTATTGGAGGAACCAAATTTTTCTACAGTTTTCTGGTAAACAAAGGAAGGAAAAAGAAAAACGGCAGGTGAGAGAGAGGGCTATGTACAGTATTGTCTTTAAATAATAAATACGCGGTCATAATCATCAAAAAGTAGATAACTGTCTTTTCTTCCCACAAGATGTCTTAATTGCTCTTTTGCAGAAATATAAGGTTTGAATCACGGAGCTATTTTATGTATGAAATTCTTTATCTTCATTCTTTACTTCATACTTCTCTTACTAAAAGTTATTTACAAATCTTAAGAAACTAAAAAGATGAGTTCACCAGTTATATGAAGTAGCTTTGCCAATTCTGTTCAAGCTGTATATATCCTTTTTTTTTTTTGCATAAAACAATATAAATACCCCTAGTTTGAAAATGGAATAAAACTATTTACATACTGAAGAAAAATACAATTGTTATGAGATAATTAAGATCCAGTATCATTACCTTTTCCTTCGGTAAAAGTATACTTTTGCCTCCAGCATGCTCCCTAGCATCAGTGCACAGATACACATTAGATGTGATATCATTAACATTCTCTTCATCAGCAGTGGAGGACTTCTCCTCGTCTAGCCTGTATTCTGCTTTAACTTTTGATCTTTTGGATGGGATTCGCAGAGATCCTAGCGCCAAACTCGGAGAGTCAATAGACAGGGGAACAGACTTGTCTTGGCTGCTTGTAACATCTTTACAAGATGACCATAAATCGAGAGTGTTAGGAAGGCTTGTGTCTCCAAACAGTGGGTCGTTGTTGCTGCAAAATGTCACTTTTGAGGATTTTGAGCCAGATGAATACAATCAGGGATGACCTGAATTACATCTATATATTTATATATAGATATATATATATATATATATATTCACACATTTATGGAATTACTGTATACTGCATAACAGACAAAATTTTAAGATATATTCCTATCTAGCATACTTTGTTTTGTTGAGTATACAGCATAACACAGAATAGTTGAGATATATTCCCATCTAGCACACACAAAGTACAGTTAATGCAAAAAAGAACTGGAGACCATTGAAGTGGGGAGATTGCATGTGGTGAAGAGAGAAATTATGGAGACAATGGCATCATTTAGGAGTCGAGGTAGTTTAAAAAGAGCATTAGTGCAACCTTAATTGTGTTCATTCCTAAATGAGACAACAACAGCATACCACGTGTAACCCCGCAGCTGGGATCTGTGGAAGGTATAGTATACACTATACACAGACCTTACTGTCTCGTGGAGATAGAGCGGTTGTTTCTGATAGATCCCGACTCAAGTAAAGCATTTTAAATCAGTTGAAAGAGGAAATATGGAAATGAAGGAGATACAGAAACTTATACAGCTATTAGCCTAGTAGAGTGAATTTACAATTTTAGTAATCTCAAATAGATTGATCAAAGGAAATGACGGGGTGCCAAAACAACTGTGTTCCAAAGTGTGAACTCACATACAAACCCATATGTTCAACGATACACAAGCCAGAAAGAAGAGAGAGAGAAAACTGATGTCTACATTACCTAAATATCTTATCAAGGTCATCGAAACTTCCAATGTTAGCCCATCCATAATCAATAAAATCACTTTGCTCCAGTTCCTCATTCTGATTGTTAAAAGCTCGAGAACCATCACCAAGCCGATTGCTTTCATCTGATCATAAAGATAAACAATTGAATCCAACTTGTACCTTTTGTTTATTTTTTTATTAGCCAAAAGTCCAATTTTTAACTATAGACTGCAGGTTATTTATTTCATGCAAAAGGCTGGAAACATTAGCATTAGCACCTCTAAGACATTCACGTTTTGGAACTTCAGTCAGATTATTAGATGCTTCAGCACCCAAGGAATCTTGATTACTCTTCGTAGCATTGGTCAATGACAGATCAGCGCCCAGTTCCATCCTGCATCCTGCTTTCATAGTAGCTCCATCAGTGTCGTGTTTGGAGCTGTCATCTAGTTTAATATTACTCAGATCAATTTTAGTTGTAGGTTTGTTCTGATCAGTAGGCTTGATGTTAGAAGCTTCCACATCCCATTTCTTCTTAATGTTATCTCCATAAGTTGGAGCTTTTCCTTCACTTCCATCAGGATGTGGCACTATGTGGTCATCGGTCTCACCAGTCTCGTCCCATATTATATCGGTTAGCTGATTCAAGAAAGAAATGTCAGAAGTAAATGCAAGTATAATAACTTGAAAGTTAAATATACAGCACCTTAAGTCATAGAGAAATGAATATTAGCTATGTAGGCGAGTGATGCAGAAGAGGAGAGGAAAAACACTACAGTAGTAAGCATAACACCATTTTCGTGATCTCAGCTACTTCTTGTCCTTTCAAGTTTCAACTAGTGATGTGAAGCAAATATTATCTTAATCATCAAGACAAGGCAAGGCAAGGGTGAGAATAATGTGATTATAATTCACAAAGATACCAATTTTATCATCCCGTCAAATCTTAGAATCTGAAAAGGCATACTAGCAAAACAGAAAGCAAGTCAGCAATGGTGGATCTAAACTTAGCAAAATTTGCCACATGCATTAAGCAAAGTGAGTGCTTGTTTTCTGATATTGGACTAAAAAAAGGGTTTCTACCAAGGACTGATATCATATATTATAGCCCAACTAATGGTGGAACAGGAAAGCGGCAATAGAAAGCGCACAGTCCAGTGTGTTGTAATTGATTTTGATGAAATAATGCAAGTGTTTAGATAGAGTCATGCTCTCGTAAGCAGGAGATAACAGGAGCAGTTATCCGGTTCTTGTGAACTGTTATATAGAGAGGCGGCAATTTGGAGACCCAAGCTAGAGGTGAGGGGTTTATGCAGATCCCTAATTTATCTGAAATTGCATCAACATCATGTACAATAACCAGATTGCACCAAAGAGCTAGCAAAGTAAGACATTGTTGTTTTGGACTACTTAAATTTCTCCTACGGCCTTAAAAAATTCTGTCGTTTCTTTCAAGCCAAACAGTCCACTGAATGGCTTGAGGGATGGTATTCTAAGTCTTTTGTGATTTCTTGTGTATCCCATCTTAGCTCCAACATATAGCTCCCTAGTGGATATTGACATAGACTAGGACATGCGTAAGATTGACAAAAACTATGCTTGACAGCTGAGTAGTAACTCTACAATGCAAAAAGAGGTGGCCAACATCTTCAGAGTGCTCTTCACACATGGGGCACCTACTACGAAGCTGAATTTTCCGCTTTGAAGGTTGGAATGAGTGAGGCAAGCCTCTCTAGACACAATACAAGAGAAGCATGAGACTTTTAAAGGTGCCTTGCTAAGTCAAATTTTTCCCAAGGCCAAGAAACCTTGTTGTTACTTGATTCCAGCTTCCTTTAGCAGCTTTTGACAGTAAGAGACCTTTGGCCTGCCCCTTCCATCTAGTAGAATCAGCTTTGTTACAGTCCAAAGTTCTGTGCTAGCATCTGAAGCAAAAGATATACTCATTCTACATCCCTAACATTTACATTCCTTCTAAAAAAGTGATTCCACCATTGTGTTGAATAAAATTCTGCAATTACTGCATTGTGCAGAGCTGATATTCTAATAATATCCAAGAATTGTTCTTTAATAGGAGTGTGGCCCAACCATGCATCTTCCCAAAACTATATTTTTCTTCCATTACCAACAATGCAGCCCATATGTGCCTCAAAGTTATCCCAGCAACCTCTAACATGCCTCCAGACTCCCGTGTCATGAGGTGTTGTGGCTACGTAACACAGGAGTGCACCATTGGTTCTCCACAGCGAAGTTCTCAACTAAGGTTCTCCTCCATAGTGCTTTACCTACCTTATTGAATCTCCAATGCCATTTCAATAATAAACTTTCATAGTGACGGCTCAAGTTCTTGATTCCCAAACCCCCTATTATTTTGTATTTAGTAAATATATTCCATTTTACAAGTGCGAAGGAGTGACCTTGTTTGTCACCATTCCAGAGAAAGTCTCCATAATTTGTCCATACGCTTCAAGATAGAGGACGGTGCCAGGAAAAGCGACAGGCTTAGGTAGGCAATGCACTAAGAACACCATTGATCATAGTGATTCTACCACCAAGAGAGAGGTATTGTAGCTTCCAATTCGTCAACTTTTTCTCCATCTTTTCAAGAACCTCGTTCCAGATTGATAATGATTTGTATTTCTCCTCCAGTGATAAGTCCAAGTACTTTGTGGGAAGTGGACCAATGTCTCCTGAGCTGCACTGTATATCAACTTGCTGAGCTCCTCCATGACAAGGATGAAAAGAAAGGTGATAGAAAATAGCTTTTAAGCTTTTGGAGTGTTTGGGTATATTAAAAAAGTGCTTATAAGTATTTGGTTTAAAGCTAAAATGAGAAAAATGAGCCCAGAAAAAAAAAGCCAATCCAAATAGGCTTATAGTATATTCCTGTGCACCCACAGTGAATCTTCTGTTCTGCCCTTTGATCCCCCACTGTCTGGGGGCTCTTTCAATGGAACAAGGGGTAACAACCAAGGCATTGCCTCCAGAATTGACAGGTTCTTTTTCTCCACTCATTGGGATGAATATTTCAGGAAGATCAAACAATCTCTGGTGACCAGAATCACATCAGACCGCTGTCTTATTCAGATAACTTGTGGTGATTGGGAACAAAGGAAATCATACTTCAATTTTGCTAATTGGGGGTTGGCGGTAGATGGTTAAAACATGGTGGGTCATTTCAGGGTCATCCAGACTTTATTTTAGCAACAAAGCTAAGATTTTTGAAAGCTAAATTAATGGAGTGGAATGCTAGCAAATATGGCAATTTATTATACAGAAATACAGAAGTAGGAAAGATCGAAATCCAGGACATTGTTATCCAAAAAAAAAACTTGGTTGTGATAAAATAAATACTTCCTCTGTCCATCATGCGGCATCATTTTCTTTTCAGTTTATCCCAAAAAAAAAGTTACTTCACAATATTTAGAAACAATTTAACTTTAAAATTTCTCTTTTACTCCCGAGGCCTAGCTCAAGTGGCAAAAGGTGGAGAATTTGTGGCTTAGGTCGCAGTTACAAGCCCCACACCATGCAAAGCAAAGCCTGGTTTTTAAGTGGAGAAGGGTAGAGGGGCAGTCCCATTATCCACCGAGTTTAAAAAGTTGTGATTGGTCCAAAGGGCGGGTCATAGAGGGATTTCTCGATTATAAAAAAAAAAAAAAGAGAGATTTACAACCACACCTATATCTGACAATTATGTTAGACAATAAGTTTCGATTCTTTTTTCTTAAAGATCGTACCAAGTCAAACGGTGTCACCTAAAATGGACCGAGGTAGTAGTTGAATAAGGATCCAATGCAAGCCTGGTAATATGACTGAAAATTTCTCTTTTAACCTTAGTAAAATGATTTAGAACCACACTTATATCTAACTATAATTTTAAACCATAAGTTTCAATTCATTTTTCTTAAAAGATCCTACCAAGTCAAATGGTGTCACATAAATGGAACGAATGAGTAGTTGAATAAGGATCCAATGCAAGCCTACTGGTAGCAGTTTAGAGCTAAAGAGAAATACGTCAAAGGAACAGGAGAGCAATGAGCACTAAATTCAGTATTTTCTTCTCCTAAAACCAAATTAAAGTTAAATTTCAAGGAAGGAAACATAACGCACCTCTTCGTCGTTCCAATTAAACATATCTGTACAACTGACAATGTCTAAGTACTCCGAATGACTTCAAATTTAGCCCAAACATGGCAGATTTTTTCTTCACTGGATCAGGTTATACATTTCAACCTAAAAACAAAAACACTCGCCACTGAAAATCGATACTCACGGAGAATTTCGCCGGAGATGAGAAACTTTCGCCGGAGATTCACAGAGAAGCTTCGCCGGAGATTCACATAGTAAATTTAGGCTTTTTCGGGTACAAGACGAGAGTGATTTTGTGGTTGTGTTTGATGAATAAGGGTGCGCGTGGGACCCAAGTCCACTTGCAGAGAGTGGGTTAATTTGTATGGACGCAAATTTTAACACGTGTTAATAAGCGTATCTAAAGTTGTGGCTACTGATTTCGGATCTAAAGCTGAATTTCTACTGGTTCACTAAACTTCCATAAATTTATAAGATTGGTCCTTTCTATTTATTCTATTTTACATTTTTGACAATTAGGGGTGTTCAAAACAAAAACAAATACATCCAAATCGAAAAATCGAATCGATTTCACAAAAAGATAGATATATGACCAACAAATCAAGCCGCCTATATATATGCACTAGATTCAAAAGTTTGTGCTGACATGGTTTCAATTTATGTGACTTAAAAAGTTCATTCGATTTCTAATATGGCTTTTAGATATTCAAAGTTGCTACACAGTAATTGTTATTATTTAAATATATTTATGCAATTTTTAAATACGTAAGAGACTAAAAAAAAAACAGGGCAACTTTCACATATAGCAAACATAAAATTCATGTGTATATTATAACAAAGTTTGTATCATTGCACTCCATAGCAAACATATATATATATATATATAATTCGCTATACATATACAATTTAAGCGAATTGAAACGAGAAAGAAAAAGAGACTTGGTCAGAGAATTGTATAAAACGAATTGTATAATCATAAGTATATAGAACGATTATATACAATTTGAATTTGTATAAAATGAGAAAGAGAGAAAGGCAAAAGAGACTTGAGCGGTGAATATACAATTGAATCGAATTGTATAAAATGAGAAAGAGAAAAATTATATACAATTTGAATTTATATAAAACGAGAAAAAGAGAAAGACAAAGAAGTTAGGCAGGGGAGTATTTTTATTGTATAATTATAAGTGTATAGGACTAAAATATATGTATTTGCATGTGTATATACAATTTTCTCTCGCTTTATACATACAGAAACACAATTTATTACATTTCGTTTCTGTTTGTATAAGCAAGAGAGGCGAGGTGGCGAACGAGATTACTGAGAGGGGAAAGAGAGGAACAAAAATATATGTATTTATACAATTTCCTCTCGCTTTATACAAATAGAAACAAATTTTATACACTTGTATTTGTATAAAAGTGAGAGGAAGCGAGCGGAGAGGAGAGTGGCAAGCGAGAGTTTGAGGGAGAGAGGTGACTGGCAAACAGTTTGCTACGGGGCACAATTAAATCAAATGGTGGTTATAGCAATTAATTTAATTTATTAGTTTGCCATTATATACAAATTTCTCAAAAAAATAAGACAAACAAATTTAAATAAACCATGAAAATTACAAAACTACCCTTAAAATATCAAAGCAATTAATTTGTTGCGGCCTGTTTTAGCTCTAAAATTGCCTTCGTAATGATAAGGAAACATGACGATGGACCAGAGAGGTAAAGCACCTCAACAGCTCAATTGTCTCTTCTTATATAACTAGATGACAAAGCCCGTGCGCGCATGGGCCCAACACAACCGTAATTATCATAACAGATTGGCGATAAGCATATATATAAAAGAATATCTTGTTTATGTATTAAATTCCTTATTACACTGCCTATGTCTGTTCACACTTTTATCCATATTTACATCTTCGTAAAAAATAGTTAAATTTGTTGATGCCTCTGTAGTTAATATCTGCAGTGCAAAGAGAAGTGTTTAGGTTGCGGAGGCATAATTTAGTAAGAATATAGCTAGTATGGCTGATTGATGTACCTTATTTAAACTCTAAATGTCTTTTCTGGTAGATTTTTAGGGAAGGTAGCGCATATGCAAGAGCATAGCAATCTGAGATTAACTTTTTTGCACGAACTTTTTGTAAAATCAGGTATAAGACTAAAAATGAATGATTATTTTAGTTATATGTTATTAAGTAGTTCAGACAGTCTGTAGAATCGTGACCTTCATCAATGGGACTCAAATTGTACTTACCAGAGAATTAGCTCTAGAGTCAACAATTAAGTTAATAACTTTGGTGGTCACTCAACTATCAATCTTTTCACAGAAAGTCACTCAACTTTCATTTTCAACTCAAAAGTCACTTAACTATGACTTCTTTGCATAGAAAGTCACTCACCCTATTTTATTATTTTTTTCACTAAAATTTGCTTACATGGATTCTTTTTATAAGTCAAAAATTTAAAAACCAAATACATATCCATTTAAACCATTTAATGACCCAACCCATTTAACCCGACCCACTAAAGATATGATATTTAATTTTTTATTTTATGATTGGCTCCCCCAAATCATTCTCTTTGTCTCTTCTTTCTCGTTAGTGTTCCTCTTCTACCCTTATTTAATTTCTCGATTACAAAATTTCCAAAATTTCACCATTGAAGATGGAATATACTCCTGAGCTGAGGACTTGTGCAACTATCTTATTTTGCAGTATCTGAATAAATTGCAAAACCTATTAGTCTGTCAATAAATTATCATGCCTTAACTCTCAAATTAGTTGCAGACGGCTACAAGATACTCCAAATAGATTTTCGGGTTGCCAACTCGAGTTTTTTAAATAATCTGCAGGGATGGCATAGTTACAGCTTCCTAAAGGACCTGTTAGGAGATGTAATTTTCACAATTGACGGTGATAGGTAGAGGGAGTTGAGAAAGTTGTCGAGTCACGAGTTCTCCACAAGGGTCTTAAGGAATTTTAGCAGTGTGATTTTTAGAAAAAATGCAGCCTATAGATTCCGTATACAGGGTTGCCTTTAGAGTTGATCTAGACAGCATGAGCGGTTCAAATGAACAAGGCAAAAACATCATTACTGCATTTGATGATGCAAATGCAATGACACTTAGGAGATATGTTGATATCTTATGAAAGATTAAAAGAGTCCTTAATATCGAAACATAAGCCAAGTTCAAAGAAATATAAAAACTGCTGATGCATTTGTTTATAAATTGGTCTATAGAAAAGTTGAGCAGATGAGTACTCCAAAAGTTGATTTATCTGTAAGTGAATCGCCTTTTAGTGTGCAAATGAGATTGCTACTACTGCTGCAATCACAGAAGGCTTGAATTCCAAGAAGCGAATTTCTTTAGTGTGCTTAGTATTGACTGTTGTATTTGCATCTTCATTCGTCACTTTACAAAATATTTGTCTATAAGTCACCATTTAACTGTCAATTGTTACTAAATAAGCAACATCCTTAAACAAAAAATACTACTTTTTAAAATAATACATATAACAAATGAGTTAAGGTCACATGAAGACCAAAAAAAGAGTCGCCCGATAAACTAAAGCTTCCGCTACACATAGAGTTTGAAGAAGGGCCCGACCACAAGTGCGACATGATAATTATATGACGACAAGTTTTAACAAAATAAAACATTTCATATACAATTCATAATAACACTTTCTTACGAATCAGTTAAGGTCATATGATCACAAGTTTTGACAAAAAAAGACACTTTATATACAATGTCATATTAGCACTTTCTAACTAACGAGTTAAGGTCACATGACCACAAGTTCTAACAACACTTATATACGATGTCATATTTACACTTCCTGGACCTTTTCATTGAAGCTTGACAAACATAATCCTTCATGATATTTTTCTTGTAAATTTGCCTCTTTTTGATAAGTCTACATGTGCACTTTCATCTTGAGCACATTGATCTCCTCCCACATAATTATCACTTTTATCTTGAGCACGTCGAGCTCCTCGCACACAATCAACACTTTCATCTTGAGCACACCTATCTCCTCGCACACAATCAACAGTTTCATCTTGAGCACATGATTTCCTCGCACACAGTCAACACTTTCATCTTGAGTACACCGACTAGTTTCTCGCACACAATACAATTTCATCTTGAGCACACCAAGCTCCTCGCACACAATCATCAACTTTATCACTCACATTTACCACATCAGTGACTTGAACAACAACTCCATCTTGAATGCATTCAACACCAGTTGATTTTTGTCTTGATTCCTAACAAAAAAAATTACAACTTTAAAATTTGCAATATGATATACAGTTACTGAAATACAATATTAGAAGTGTAGATCACAATCTGAGTTATTATATATTGATTTGCTAAATTGACCTCCAGTTGAGAATTGTCGCACATGTCATGGTTAAATTGATTAGAGTATCCCCACGAGACGTAATCAGACACCAAATCTTGAGTTTCAAAAGGTTGTCTTGTTTCTGGCGCAATTGACATACTTATAGTGTCCTCTTGCATTGTGTCCATATATTAATATTATAGTTGTTGTTGTTGTTGTTGTTGTTGCTGTTGTTGTTGTTGTTGTTGTTGTTGTTGTTGTTGTTGTTGTTGTTGTTGTTGCATATAGAACATCTTATATGAATAGTGCCTTTTTTTGATTTTTTTTTTTGGAGCCAGTTCTTCACCCAATTTGTCTGACCTACTTTCTGATTGTCTTTGAGCTTCAGATTGTTTCTGTTTTTGTACTTTTTTAGCTTCCTTTCGTCTTAATTTAGGTTTCCTCCCTCTCTTCTTTCTTACTATATTAGGAGGAAGAACCTCACCACCATTCATAACTTCTGGCCAACGATCCTCGGGATTGGTTGGATTAGTGAAATGTGAGTACACATTTTTGAAAGTTTCAACTTTGTAGTATACGCTCACGTAATCTTCAACTCTATCACCATTTTCATGAATACTAACCAAAGCATGAGGACAAGGCAAACCTGTTAAATCCCATCTTCTACATGTACAACTTCCTTTTTGCAGATCCATAATAAATGACCCTCTGGGACCCTCAATTGACACCTTAGGTCCACCGGAAAAATTTGGTCTAAACACAGCAGCCTCAAGTCTTATCTCGTTCAATTTTTTTTCAATTTTTGGACAGATAAGACCTTGATACTTGCTAATCGATTCCTTCTTCTTATACAACCTCTTCATAAACTTATTCTTTATCATTTCCAATAGAGTTATAATAGCTTTGTCTCTTGCATCAAGAATATATCTACGAATTAAAATACAAAGACATAATGAGAGGATTAATATGTGTGAGTGACACTTTATATAGATACAAGAATACGTAAGTACCTATTGAGACTTTCGCAAAGATTATTCAAGAGCATGTCACATCTGCTAAGTGTCTTAAACTCGCATTCCCACATCGGTGCTCAATACAACTCCCAAAAATATATTTATCTTGTATGTTTTTAAAATAACTTTTCCTGTGATTTGAGATTAGTGCTCAAAAACTTAGCTCAAAGACTATCTTGGAAATTTTAGTTTCCCTGCTTGCTTCATTTTATAAAGTTATAACTCTTTTATGAAAATTAGCTCGAAGGCTCTTTGAAAAACTTAGTTTCCTTACTTGCTTAAATATGAAAACATTTTAAGATCTCTTTGGGGATACTTAGTCCCCCTATACTTTCGAAGAAAAGTACTTTAACTTAACTCTTTACTCTTTACTTAGCTTGAAACTTAAGTCTTGAGAAAACCTCTTCGGGAAATACTTAGTTCCCTTATATTTCATTAAAGGATGCACTTCAACTCATTAAGGAAATACTTAGTTTCCTTATACTTCTTTGAAGGAAAGACTTCTACTTTTACTCTTTCTTTAACTCGAAACTTGAGCCTTAAAATGAAGTTAAAACGTTTAAATAAGACTATTGGAACTTTAAAAAACTTTACTTTGTCTTACTTCTTAACTTTCGACTTAACTCTTAGCTTCTTAGACTTTGATCTTAACTTTCCTTGAATTGTATTATGGATTCTAGGTTCATGATCTCATTTTTATGGATGATTTCATGATCTTTAGACGTACCTTAGAGTGTTGTAATCAACTAGGAAATGTGGGTACATCACGTAGGAACTAGTACAAAAAAGTGAAGAATGAATGGGGTGAACTGACGTCCTTGGCGCTTTGAGAGGCGTGGGGCGCCAGGTTTCAAACTTCAGAGGCCAAGTTGGGGCGCTCTGGCTGGCGCGCCGCCCCAAGGCCCTATGGATAGAGACTGTCCTATGGGGCTATGAGAGCTGCGGCGCCTCAAGGCCCTACGGACGCGCGTTTCAACTTTTCTTCTCCATTTTTCATCTAAACCTTCTAAACATCCATGGATCTTTTTCTAAGCACTTAGAATCACTAATACCTTCAATACCCAATAGATTCGACTCGAAAAACAACTCAGAAACACGAATCAAATCAGCTCTAGGCATGCAACTATTCAACCAACAAGAATTCAACCATTGGTCTTCAAGAACTTTAATGTTCATCATTCAATCTACTAAAACTCGCTGAATTAAACAAATTGGTGTGTGGGTGAACTAACCCAACACAGAAAGATCTCACATACATTTTGATGGATCATCCCCGACGAATTTCATAAGCCGAACTTCGACGATCTTGAATGTTTCTTGCTTCCTCTTCTCTTTTCTATTCTTTTCTCCTCTTTTCTTTCCGCTTCTCTCAAAACCCTAACTTGTTTTCTAAAAGAGTGAATTGAATAAGATCAGTTTAGTCCCCAATTTATTACCTAAAAACGAAATAAAATAATTGGGTAAGGAAAAGACAACTTTGCCCTTCCCAAATTCGGATTGGACAATCTTTAATCCAACAACCCAACTTCCGAAAGACATATCTCATTCATATGAAATCAAAATCGCCAAACTCCGAGGCGTTGGAAAGATATCTCCTAGGTCTTTCCAACCATATAAAGAACTTCCTCTAACTCATCTTGAGCTAGAGATTATGACCGTTTGAAGTTGACCAAAGACTCACTTTTTTCATAACTTAAGAAAATTTCCAGATTTTAATTCTTCCCAAAACTTTCTATTTCAGCTTCTAAGTTTCTTCCTAGCTATCTCGATTTGCGAGATGTTACATTGATATTTTTTGTATTCGTTGTGTTATATTTGTTGTATTTTGTTTGATGTGATTTCTAAGTTACATTATGACATACTTCTGTATTTATGTTGTGTAGTTTCTAAGTTACATTATTGTATACTTTTTGTATTTATATGCTTTTTAAGTAAAATATTTTTTTTTGCTTAATTCATACTGACTTTGCATGCAAAAAATCACTCAAGAATGTACCCCGCATGGAGTGCTATGTCAACAATGAACTTAAACGTCGTTTGGCTGATTATCTTTTTTAGTATCAATAGAACTTGTTTTGTTATGCTTTGGTCATATACCGAGTCGACAACTTTGATGCAATATTTATACGATCAAGATACAATGCACTTTTTTTGAAATTATAGCCAGCAGAAGAAAGATGTCGGAGCCATTAGAGTACTGATTACAATTGGTTATGAATTGAAAATAAACTAAAACAAGTTGGGGGTCGTTATGCCTAAAAGGTTTTTGGTTCATCATAATTGTATATCAACTAGTTTTGCATTTTCTTTTGTTCATATTTAAGTTTTCACTTTTTTTGTCGAAAAGGGTTCTAGTTCTTTTTAATTTTGTATTCATCCAAACGATATACACACAAGGTTTGTATTCTATGTATTTAATTGTTTTGAAATTTAATTTTAAAATCATACAATTTTGTATATCTTCTAAATTAATTAGTCATCACAATTATATAACTTGAATTTTATATTTAACATATCATTGAGTTTCACATTTCGCTAACAATATTTGTATTCAAGTTACAAAATGTATGTATTTGCTATCGTACTTGTATCCTTTTGATCATAATTATATCCATTTCATTACAATTGTATTATGATCGCCTACATATTTGTATCCTTATCAAAAAAATTTTACACTCCACCAAAATTAGTTCTTCCCTCTTATTCATAATAAATACAATTTACAAGGAAATTATATACATTTTAAAAATATAAAGAAAATATCATACCCTTTTTATAATCACTTTGAGAACAAATTAAGGATCCAACATTAAACTAATTATATCTAGCTAAATTTGTGTGTCACCGGTTATATCAAGAAAAAATTACTTAAATGGATACCTTTTAATAAATAATTACTAATTTTAGCGATACTTTTTATTTATTACCATTTATAGCATTACATAATAATACTATGTTAAATATGCAATATGTATTAAAGTGAATTATGTATACAACATATATATATATATATATATATATATATATATATATATATAATTGAGTCAAAATTTGACTCATTGTATTATAAGTGTATTAAACTGTGTGATAAATGTATTATCCATCAATAAAACTTGTATTATATGTGAATAATAAAATTATTCTTTATAATATGTAATAAACTTGTAATAAAAATAAATTAAAAGTGATCAAGTAAAAAAAGAAGAAGTTGTTATTATAAATGATAAATATTTTTTGGACCTATTTGTTTTTAAATCTTCTTTCCAAACAAAAATTATTCTTTTAAACGAATTCTCTCCATCAAAGATTGAGTATTATAAACTTAAAAATCAATATTGATAAACTTCATCAACAAGGGGACGCTGTTCTGTTCCTTTTTTTTAAAAAATATTTTGTTCTCTAAATTTCTCCTTTTTATTAATAAATATTTATATTCTTTCAATTAAAATAAATAATAAAAATATAAATGAAATACGTAACAAATTAAAATATTGATATTTTTTGTAAATATTAAAAAATATGGTAAGGGGTTTATTAAATACTAAATTTTTTAAATTTTCCTCTTTTTTTTTTCATTGGAAGATGCAAGCATGATGAAGCAGAGGAATTTCCGAAAGAGAAGTAGAGTAGACGACGGGGAAGACGACTCGTCAACTAAGGATAACAACGGCTCCGACGACGAGCAAGAAAGGAGGTCAGTCAGTCAGTTCACTCTTCAATATAGCTTAGGTTTTCAATTTTGTTTGGATTTCGTTAACGAGGATTCGAGATGGCTAAGGCAGATTGGCTTTAGAGGAGGTGAAGTTTCTTCAAAAACAAAGAGAGAGGAAGCTAGGTGTACCAGCTGTATCCTCAACTACATCACAGGTTGCAGCAGGAGGAGGTGGCGGCGGTAGTAATAGCAGTGGAGGTGGTTTGGTTCGCAAGGTGAATGATAAGGGTGAAGGGGATGGAGAGAAGGATGAGTTGGTGTTGCAAGATACTTTTGCTCAGGAAACTGCTGTCATGGAAGAAGACCCTAACATGTAATGTCGATTGAGCTTTTTCAACCTTCATGTGTTATTCATTGCCTTAGTGTTGCTTAATGCCTCTGGTCACTGGAGGATGTAGCCTTAGTGCTGCGGATTCAACTGAACCTGATTATTTTTGACACGGATAGAAGATTTTTTGTGTACAAAAAAAATTTCCACAAATATGAAGCTAATAGTTTAATGGTTAAACTCGTTAAGTTAAAATTGTAGATCGATATGGCACTAGGTTGATTGATAGATAGAATTACATTAGGTTGATTGGTTGATAGAATTACACTAGGTTACTCATTCCTCTTTGAAGTTCTTTTTCAATCAAGTGTTGCCTTCATCTAGATACAGACTTAAGTGCTGTAACTATCTCTGTATCAAGCTACAGACTTAATAACCGTAACTATCAATTGGTTAGTGTTTTTCATCAATTGGAATTTTTCATTTCATTTGCATATGGAGCCAAAAATGACACTACTAGGCTAGATATTAGGCAATATCTTAACACTTTGCTATTCAAATTCCTTCTTGGCATGGTACTACTGGGTGATTTCTATATTTTTAGAGGTGTAATTGAAGGTCAAGGAGGTTCCACTTTTCTTTTTTTTAATCATTAGTGAATATCTGCTTGTTGACATTGAAGTTTTGCATTGCAAAGGCATATCTTTATTTGGGCTAGGAGAAGAATCTTGGCTCCTCAATTTACCTGATTGTCAAGTTGACCCTGGTTTACCTTTTTTTTTTTTAAAGAGAGAGCCTCGTTTACCTGTTTAATAAGGTTGGCAGTGGATTTGTTATAAAAAAAAGTTTGGCAGTGGACAAAGCCTTTTTATAACATAACATTTTGGGTAAGGCAAGGCATTGTAGCTTCTCCACTTCGTTCGTTTAATCTTGGAGGGTATGGTCTCAGGTAATTCACTCAGTGATTTGTGGCAAAAGGAACAATAGTGCAAAGCATATACATATTGGTCATGTGTCTACTGAGTCCAACAACTTAAAGCAACAATTAGATGTAATTCCGAATTAAGTCCTCTCATTCATCACAACTTTTCTTTTGATACAACAATAAAAAGAGATTAAATGCATGGAATGCTGATTCAGACAGGAAACAGTCTCTCTAGATAAGTCGGTATTAAGGCGTTTGGCTCAACCTATGGGCTTTGACTTGAAGTGGGAAACACTAAAAGTTATTTGAACTTGATTTAGTAGTTCTCTTATATATAAATCATTCTAGAAAGAACGTACAAATTTTTATTTATTTCACTTGCCTCTTTTCCATTAAAGTTTATGCACTATTCACACTTTGGGCTTAAAGCCTCAAAAGACATACAAACCTTTTTTTTTCTTCACCACTCGCCTGTGATAACTCTGCTCATCATAGCGCTGAAATCAAACTTATTTTCTTGATGGTAGGGAAGTTTTACGAGGAGCCGAAATGGGAGGTTTCTCTGCCATCTCACTGGTGATATTCATCATAATTTGTTTTGTAAATTAACTATTTTATTGATTTAATAAGGTAAATATCCATATGTAACATGTATGCAAAAGGTACAAAGTCTCTTTACGAAAAATAAATAAAATAAAAATGGCAGTGTCTCGTACAGAAACATGGTTCTATTTGAAATGCTCCAGCCTCCAGGTTCTCCAAAAATGTACATAAGAACGTTATCAATTGCCTTTCTTACTACTAGTTGATGCTTTCGTTGACTTGTCCAAAAATACGTAATCATAATGTGTCCTGTAAGGCAAACCAAAGTTCACACTCATCGTATTCGTAGCTGAGAGTTAGATGCTTTTGTGGCATTATGTGCTTCTTTTCTACCTCCACGACGTAGTGGTAAGGTCAGACCTCATGTAGTGGGATTTCACAGGGTATGTTGTTGTTGCTATTGTGGTGTGGTGCTTCTTTTCAAGCTGAAACATTGAGAAGCACTTGGGTTTAGCAGGATTAAGTTCTGAATTTGGTTTTCAGGGGTTTCATATGCTGGATAAAACACTTACAAATTTGTGAAATGAAGGAACAAGTTTGACTAGTTGAGGTTCTAGTTTTGGACCATGTTGGATCTGTTCACTATAAATTCTTGTTGGGGTTGCGGGAGCTATCGAATTGATTATGGAGTGTTTAGTGGTTAGGACTTGGGTATGAAATAGATGTGGGTGATAGAAAGCGGCGAATCATATTTTAGAATGGCAGAAACATTTTTAAAAAGGATCCTGTAGGAATACTACCTGGAATGACGTTTGAATAACTATGTATCATTGTAGTGTCAGGGTGTATAGACCTTGGTTGGAGCAGAGAATTAGATGTCAAACCATCAACCCTCACCCTTACATTGAATCTACAGATAGGCCTAATAAGCTTCCAGCTTTTCTACGAAGGATTGAAAATAAATAATTAAGCAAATCTATTACTCAGACTTCCATAACCCGTCAGAGTCGAAGTGAGAAAGACAAAAAATCTTAATGCATTAGGATCTCATGTGCTGGACCGATTGAAGCTTACTGTAAATAGTTAGTTTTCACACATATATGTCCCCTTAGATACAAGTTTTTCTGACTGTTCCACTTGGTTGATTTTGCAACAGTCTAATATCAGAACAAAGAAGAAATGTTCCAAGTGTGGCCTGTGGAATTGAGAAGGTTTCCCTTTCTTGCTACTGTGTTCAGAATCATTAGGAAGTTAGTGTTTCAACAGAAAGTTGTGTTAATGCTCGGTTTCTTGGAGATGGCTTGCAAGTCCAGAAAGTTGTACCAAAACATCACTAAGTGGCATACGTCCTAGATCCACTGCCCTTGACTATATCAATCCCTCTTTTTTTTTTTTTTTTGAAAATGGTGATGTTGTATTCTTCAGCGTCAAGCAGATTCCAGGGGCCTTACAAACTGAAAAAAAAATACTTAAGCAGATCCTAAGAATTCTATGAACTGTTCTGAATCCTCTAGGCCTGATTCTTTACACCAAAAAAATAAATAAAGCTACAAAACAGTTGCATTTAACTTTATGAATGGATCTGGATCTTCAAAATTTCTACTGTTTCTTTCTGTCCAAACTGTTCACCATCTGCTTTGTGGAATTAAACTCCACCATGTCTTTTGTCTCTTACTACCCCCTCTCCTAATCCAGCAGCTCAATGTATCTGCAGTTTGTTCAGGCTTGGTGCACCTAAAACCTGAACTGTTGAGGAGTATGGCCCATATTTGTGATGTGAAGCTGCATTGCAAGAATAGATGGATGGTGGTCTCCTCTGTCTTCCACATAGTGAACATCAAGATACTATGATCGTTCCTTTCTGCTTTAGAACTTCATGTGTCAAACATGCCCTTCTAACAACCAGCCAAGTAAAACATTTAACTTTGGTTGGTGCTGAATTTCCCCATATTATTCTCCACAGGCTTTACTGATTGTTGCTCTGCTGGAGACTTTCCATCTTATATGCCCAGCCAACCGTGAAGACTCCATCCTCACTATGTGACCATCTCACAGAATCAGGCTCACTGTTGGTACCTGGAAAACCCCAATTTCTTCCAACAGTTTGTCAACTCTCTCCACTTCTCAATCATTAAAATATTCTTAAGGTTAGGTTCCAACCTTGTGCTGTCCAAAATTCATTAATCCATGCCTAAGGGTTGTTCCATAATAAGAACAGATCTGGATAAGAGTCCTTCAAAGGCAACTGATTAGTCCAAATATTCCTCCAGAATCTAGTTTTCTTGCCATCTCCCACCTTTATGTGCAGATTGCCTCTAGTTTTGGCCACAAATTTGTTGTACTTCATTTACCCCCCCCCCCCCCCCCAAAAAAAAAAAAACTCCACAAGTGTTAGTGCTGGCATTGCCCTACCATCTTCTCCATATTTGGATTTGATCATGTCCTTCCGCAGGTGCTTGCCCCTCCTCATTATACCTCCACAACCACTTCATCAGCAGACTATTCTTCTGCTTCCTCAAACCTCTAATGCCCAGGCCTCCTCTATCTCTGCTCCTCAGAGTTATTTTGACTAGGTTGTAGCCTTTAACCTCCATGCATGCCAAAGAAAATCTCTTCTAAACTTGTCCAGTTTTTGTGTTTTCTGTTTCTTTAATGTAATGTGCATCACGTGTAATGGGGGGTGGGGGTGGGGGGATATTTAAAAGAGAAATAGGTTCAAGAAGAGCTTTTGAATGTTGTAACTTCTATTATATGTTATTTATTCTAGCAACCAAGGGTGTGGCCTAGTGATCAATAAAGTGAGAGGAGAACCATGAAGTCTCATGTTCAAATTCCACCGAAGGCAAAAAACAATAGGTGATTTTTTCCCATCCGCCTAAGCCTCTATGGGCAGTGTTAATCAGTACTTATGCTGGTTGGTGACAGCAGGTATCCATGGGAATAATTGAGGTGCATTGAAGTTGGTTCGGACATGTTTAGAAAAAATAATCATTCTGGACTAGTATTTTTAAAGAGGAATGTGTATTCTTTTATTTTTTCTCAAAGATTGATCATGCACACGTTTAGCTATATATGCTTACTGCTTTCTTCCTTTTCTGCATTAAAATTTTGGCAGGTTGAGATATGTTGAGCAAGAGTTGGCCAAAAAAAGAGGCAAGAACGTTGATGTGGCTGATCAAGTTGAAAATGAGGTGAAGCGTGCAGAAGATGAACTTTACAAAATCCCAGAGCATCTTAAAGTGAGTAGGAGATTCATATTAGTTCTTCTCCCCATCAAAATTGCAAAGGAAAAGGGAAAAGAGCATATGTTCTCTTGCCTTTTTGGTTTAGCCTAATATAGTTATGTTAGTGTCTAACATAACTATATTTGATTTATATCTTTGAAAAAAGAGGCTATATTTTCTAGGATCTAGCACCTCACTTTTAATTTTTATTAGGTTCACTTTATCTATATTATGTCCATATATTCATCTGGATATTTAATATTGCAGTTTTAATTTGCTCATTTAGGCCTTGTATCTTCTCTGCTATATTCATGTATCGTCTGGATCCTAATAAGCTGATATTTGGTAGACTATAACCTAATTTTTCTATTTTTGATAATAGTAATGGTTTTATTGATAACTGAGAGAGTCCTCATTGTCAGAGTATAACACCTTCTGTTTGCAGTCGATACTCTGTTTTTTTTTTATGTAGAGACAACAAATCTAAAATATGTAATTATGTGGTTCTAACTGTTCCAAGTAGATTGGGTACTAAGTATCATTTCAATGAAGGGAAAATAATTGCACCCTCAACTTGTCCTAACAAGTTTCATATGCACTCTTAACTTTGTGAGCTTCCCTTTTATACCCCCCTATTCTTGTTCGATGTAACTATACTCCTAAGAGGTGATGTGTAAAAGAAAATCTTTTACTCTCCTGTATGCGTGTGAGAAGCACTAAAAGAGTTAAATAGTACAAATGGCATTTTTAATTGGAGACGCCACCCAAAAAAAAATGGCATTTCTAATAGGAGATTATTTAAAAGCTTACTTATTCTTTATGGGGGGCTCTTTTCTTTTAACTTGATTTTTTTTCCATTTACTTTTTTCTCCTTCTTTCTCTTTCTTTTCTCTGGACATTGAAATCTCAATCAGCATGTATTGAGTTATGCAACTGTTTTCATCTTTTATATGGAAGATCTACATAGAGGGCTGCTGTGGAGCGTAACCCCCCATAATTTTTTTAGAATATAAATTAAAAGGCGAAAAGTAGCTACTGCTGATAACAAGTATGTGAATTGTTCTAGCAATTCAGGAGCTAAAGGGCGGACAAATTATACATGAATTACTTTGATGTAGGAATTTTACTGCTTGTTAGCATAGTTCAGCTCTGAATATAGTGCCTCCTACAGCAGTTCCTTTGGATTTGTGGTTTAGAATTATCGTTATTTAGAATTAGTTTTACATTATTAGTTTCCAGTTGTTCTAGCACTTCACTTTTGATATTTTATTTCCCTTTAAGGATTCTTATTATGAAGGATTAAGAGTTTAAATTGTTTAGAATTAGGCTAAATTTCAATTTTCATGTTTATCCCCATAGTACCTGTTTTCCCCAGCTACACTTCAATAAATCATCAATCAATGAAATACGCTGCAAACCAAAATTTGTTGTTGTCAGCTATGTGAATCCTCTGTACTCTTTCTGCTCTTTCTGACATCTTTCCTTGTATTATTTAATTTTGTATTCATGAACTGGCCTTCTTTTTCCCGCAGGTGAAAAGGAGGAACTCAGAAGAGAGCTCTACTCAGTGGACTACTGGAATAGCTGAAATACAGCTCCCTATAGAGTATGCCAGTTTATTCTTATGGTGTATAACATGGGTTTTATTAATTCAGTTTTTGGATGCTGATCAAATGTCTATTAACCTTTATCTAAATAAATAAGGTTTGTATTTTGCTATAGGATTGAAGATCTTCCTACTACTCCCCACAATTGTAATTAGGAACCTGTAATTTGTTGTGGCAGGTCCTGGTTTTTTGTTTTGGAATAAAATACAAGTTGTTACCTTCTCAACAAAAATAAAATAAATAAATAAATAAAGGTTTGCTAGGAGAAATTTTTTTCCTTTTAAGCTGGACTTTGCACTCTACTCTCAAGATGAATATGAAGATCTTCCCGTGTATTGTTTTGAAAATAGGAAAACCTCACATTTTTTACTCTATTTATTTGTTAACATTAGAGCGTGAAATAGATCCATTCTTGTTTGTAGATTTGTACAATTTTCAGTTAATACGAAACCAATTTCGGATATATTGAATTTGAGCTCTGTTGCTAATTTTTTGATGTTCCTTTTCATCATTTTACTGGTTGAAGGTACAAATTGAAAAATATCGAGGAGACAGAGGCTGCTAAAAAGCTCCTACAGGAGAAGAGGCTCATGGGAAGAGCCAGAACTGAATCTAGCATACCTTCAAGTTACTCTGCGGACTATTTCCAACGTGGAAAGGATTATGCTGAAAAACTCCGGAAAGGTAGGTTGCAATTGCTTCTTGTGATTAAGCTTGCTGAGTTGTTTGATAGTAAAAGTTCCTTTGTGTGAAGTACAAACCTTAGATTAGACACCTTTGAATAATTTGGGAGAATAATTGTGTACACAGTTATCTTCACTTCGTAGTTCCATGACTCTTTTTTTGTTGTTGTTGAGAAAGATAACAATTGCGTAAATCAACAAAGGCTGTGCTGTTAGCCAATTATAGATTCCAAAAGGACTGCTAAAAACATGTGCTGATTCTTCTTACAAGGACTCTATGATGTCTAGTATGATGTCATCATCATTTACATAATTTTGTTTACACCTAAACAGAAAAAGCAGTATGCAATTTATCTTTATCCTCTGAACGGAACTTCTATTTTCAAAGCACCTAGCATTCCTTCCCTTCCAGAATATCCACCAGATGCAAGTAGGACCAAATTTCACAGGTTCTTGTGTCTTACATTGCCCTCTGAACTTTGGCACTGTCCACCCAAGTCCATCCATGCTGGAAAATAGTTGTCAGGTTAGTAGTGACTCCACAGTGCAAAAAAAGATGGCTATTATTGTCTGACTCTGCATAACATAAGTAGCACCTGGAACTCATTTCCTCATTTCTTAAGGTTTTCCTGGGTTAAGCAAGCGCCTAGCCACCAACCACACAAAACAAGCTACTTTGAAAAGGAGCCTTGATTTTCTAGATCTGCTTCCCAGGCCAGTTGTTGCCCACCTGACTGTTTCCTGAGAGTAAGGAATAAGCTGACTTCACAGTGAAAAGCTTACTGTTGGTCCTTTTCCTAGTTCCACGACTTCCAATCTATGAGAATCATCACATGTTGTAACATAGTTTAGCCTCTGTTACAGGATACGCAAATACCATCAATACTTTCAGATTCAAGACGTTTTGTCACTCTGCGATACCCATACTTGATTTGATTACACATTTGACCCGAATGCCGCTCTTAGAGCCCACATATCTCATGCTTCTGGGAGAAGAGGACATGTTTAATATATTTCATCTTCCTCATAATTTATGTCAGCCTCTCAAAACTTTGATATCAATTGACCAATAAATCCTTTGAGTATCTGATCTTCACACTATAAGCTCGTATTTTGGGTTTAAATTTCTCCTTTGGACCAAGGTTAGCCTTGGAGTTGCATGCAACTTTATAAATGGTAGTTTTTTATTCCTCACTGTTTCCTTTATCACTAATGATGCAAAGTCTTATCTTTAACAGAACATCCTGATTTATACAAGGATAAGAGTAAGGATACTAAAAATTCAGAATCCAAACCCCAAGATTCAACTTCAGATGGAGCTGTTAAAAGGCAAGCTGCGACTGATCAGTTCATGCTTGAGCGCTTCCGTAAAAGAGATCGTCATAGGGTGATGCGTAGATAGTGCATCGAATATGGTTCTCCCACATACTCAAGCTGCTCCTCAGTGAAAAGTACAACTGTGCTGTGAAAGCATAAGCTGTGTTGACTTGGAAGTATCTGTCATTTCAACTTCACCAGCCCCCATCTTACATTTTGGTAAAAAACTCTTACCAGCCCTATTTCATATGCAGGTTGATTTCCCTACTTTCCATGAGGACTAAAATATGGTGGCAGTTCACTGTTGTTTTATATTTTTCTGGCCTTTATCTATTTTACTTTTCCTTGTCATTCACAGTGTTGCCTTTATCCCCCCAAAAGGAAGAAGGATCACTTGGTTAATTTGTTTTATTCATAAAAATGTGTATTATCTCATGGGGATTGCTAGGCTGTGATTTAACGTGCAATTTTATCTCATTCACGTGTTCATGTAATGACAGTTTTAATACCATTACTAAGAGATCACAGATTTGATTAAATTCAATTTGATGATCTCTACAACTAATTGTTTTATGGTAAAAAGAGATTATAATGATTATTGAGTAAGAACTCTCTGACTGTTTTCACATGTCATCGTGTGAGTACATCTATTGGAGGGTTCTTGACCGCTTTTATCTTTGATTCTTAAATAGGTAGTTTTATTTTTTTGCTGATATCAAAATATATAATAGAGAAGAGAAACCAGATTTTTTTGTGGCATAATACATAAATATGTCCTTTAACTTGACCTAATTTCGCATTTACGTCTTCAAATTTTGGGTCCTGCACAAATAGGAATTTAAATTAATATAGAATTAAACAAATAGATATACGTGTCTTATGTGATATTTTATATGGTAATTTTTGTTCTATTTGGTTTCTACGTATATTATGCCACAAGCACACAACTCATGTATCTAGTTTAATTTTATAAAAGCTTAAGTATCATCTACTTGTATACATATGAAGTTAAAAACACATAAATGTAAAGTTAGGCTAAGTTAAAAGATATTTTTATATATTATGCCTAATTTTTGTTGAGGAGTACAATTTGTTTTACAAAAATTGCGAGTATTCGTTCTCTTTCAATCTTTTTTTAAAAATAAATTCTACAAGTGAAGTTTCGTGGCAATATCTTCGAAGTTTTACTTGTGAAGTTTGAAACTTTACAACATGAGATTATTTTATCAATTTATAATTTTTTTTAAAAAAAAAACATAATGCATAAACATTACTCTTAACTTGGTTTTAATGAATAATTGTGTTCCCAACTTTGAGTGTGCACAAGTAGACTCTAAAACTTGTATAAAATTGAACAAGTAGACACACGTGTCCTATATAGGATGCCATGTAGGACACAAAATTGTTATGTACGTAAGGGTGTCATGTAGGATGAATATGATCAATATATTCAACTTTATGCTAGTGTAAGTTATTACTTGTACACATTAAAAATTAATTATCAACGTCAAATTAATGATCGTGTATTATGTCATAAAAAATGGTTATTTGTGGATTTCATACGTTAGAATTTCACAGTAATGATATTTGTTTGTGATGTGGAGCTGCTTTTGTGGCCAAATGATGTAATTGAGCCTATTGAGAATGTTGTTTTTTTGTTAATATTTTCATTATCATATTGATGTTATTTTACACTCAATTATCAGAAAGATAATATAGTAATAATGATATCTATTTATGGGGACAGCGTAACACATAGATATGATGCATGAAGAGGAATCATTTCAACTTGTACACTAAAAGACATGAACTAAAAAACAAATAAAGTTATATTTAATATCGTTCGTGATACACGTTTATAGTGGTGTTTTATGATTGTGATATTGAGTTCCTTTTATAATTAATACTTAATCCGTTCAATAATAGTTGTCAACGTATACTAATTTAGGATGTTATAATACTTCTATTTTATGAAATTAATGAATAATTTTACACTTAGTTTCTAATTTACCCTTATCATTAATTATAGTCATTTCTTTGTTACATTTAGGGGTGTTCGTGGTTTGATTTGGATAGGTTATTAGTTTAAATCAAAATCAGAACCAAACCAAATGAAAAATAACCGTTAGTTGGGTTATTGTCGATATGGTTTAGTTTTAATTTCTTGTTTTTTTTCTTCAGTTTGAAAGTAATAAATTTTTTGATGACATACATATCTCGAGAGACACAGCCATTTAGTACATGAACGATCCATAGAAAAGTTATTGTCGGTTCAATTAAGCAATACAGGAGTTATTATTAAACAAACAAAGTGATTCATGTAAGAGAAAGTGTAACTATCTTATGTAAGGTGATTTACATTTTATGTTTGAATAATGTATAAATAATTATAAAACTTTATATATTTAATTACCAGTTTGATTTGGTTATCTTTGCGGTTGTTCTTTTAGTAAAATCAAAACTAAACCCAAATCAAATCGTATTAGTTTTACAATTTTAAAACCAAACCTAATCAAACTAAATATCAATTTTTTAAAGAAGTTTGGTTCGGATCGCAGATCGGTTTGGTTTTTTAATCATAGCCATGAACATTCCTAGTTACATTTCTCAAGACATGTATTTATTATTTTTAAAGGGTGATATAGTAAAATCTTCTTTCTATTTATTGTTTCTTAAGAAGTGTGTAAAATGGTGACACGTATTGTTGGGTAGAAGGAGTAATAGTTGAAAGTGTAAAATGTAAAGTGTAAAAAACCATTTCTAAAAAATGCTTATAGAAATAAGTCGTTTTTAGCAGCAATGTCAAACACTCTAATATATATTGGTTCGTTTGGTTATAAAACAAGTTATCTAAAAAAGTAATTATCCCGATATTGTTATCCAACCCTTCATGTAACATAAAAATAACATTACGATCATCGAATAACTAATTATCAGATAATTTATCCTACGATTTTATCCCAACCAAGTATAAGATAAACTCATTCTAAAATTTATGTCGATATTAGTTATCTCTTATCCCATATACTAAACAAGAACTCCTTTGTTTAGTGAACAAATTATTTTAGGGTTAGTTATCCTAAAATTGTTATTCCACCTTTAATGAAATAAAAAGAACACTAACAACTCGGAATAATTAATAGCAGAATAATTTATCCTATAATTTTATCCCAACAAAGCATAAAATTAATACTCTCTTCGTTCACTTTTATTTTGTCATATTGCGTTTTTTGAAAATCAATTTCACTAAATTTCAAAGTTAAATTAAATTATATTAATTTGATATTTTAAGCAAAAGATATAGATATTTAAAAACTATACGAAAAATACCATAAATTGTAACTTTTTACATATCAATATAATATCAGTTAAACTTTTTTATAATTTAACTCTAAAAAGAATAAAAATAAATAATTTAAAATAAATAAAAATAATAACACCATTAATTAAGTTTGTATTTTATCTCTCGTACCAAACGAGCCAACCGGATACCTAACAACCCCTTGTTTAGGTATATAGTAAATTTTTTTTGTTTTTTTTAAGGCCAATGAAACGGTGGACGGTGGGGACTAAATTGCATTATTCCCTCAAAATAAAGAACCAAAACTGAAACTTTTTAGTCATATTTTGCGCGTAACGTAAAAGCAGAGATGGCACTAAACTCACCCTTATTGGTTAAGGTCCTTCAATATACAGATGGATAAAATCACTACTGCTACTTCAACTTCTACTTACATTTTCCACCAATCCTTCCTCTTCCACAAGATCCGTCTGCGGTTTGTGTTTTCATCTTCGCTAAAACCACTGACCCAATCAATCTTCAAGTTTCTACTTGTGTCAGTCAGTCTCTCGGGATTTGAGTTTGTTACTAGTAGTACTAATACTGAGACTGACGCAATTTCGTTTTCAATTTTGATTGTAATCGGTGTATTTGGGTAAAGGGTGAAAAGGGTTTCCGTGATTATGCGATCCATGTCGATACCGAAGGAACCAGAGCAAGTGATGAAACAGAGAGATGGATCGGTTTTGGGGAAGAAGACGATTTTAAAGAGTGATCATTTTCCTGGATGTCAGAATAAACGATTGTCTCCTCATATCGATGGTGCTCCCAATTATCGAAAGGTAAGTTTGACTTTGCTACATTCGTTTTTAATTCAATAACATTTTCTTTATGTAACGCCCAAGTCAAACTCTGTATCCAGCCAAATTGTTTTTGGGTACATTTTGTCGATCATAGCTATCTAAAACACATCTCTTTTGATTAACTAAACCCCTAACTTCTACAGTGGTTTCACCTGGGGCATTTTGGGTGGTTGATGAATCATTGTAAGATTGGCTGAAGGTGCAATTTTGCGTAATTATACGTGTATACAGAAGATTAGATACTCTTGCTTTATGGTTTTTGTATTTTAGTGTAACCTACATGGTGTTAAAGATTAAATTAGTCTGCTTGGCTTTATAGGATTTTGTATTGGTGTAATCTTCTCTCTTTTGCTTTGTATAGAATTGTTCCAAATTTCAGTTCTTTGGTATTAACTTAGTGCCAGATTTCTGATTTAATACAGTGACTACTTACCAGTACTTAATTTTACATGTAAAAGTTAACAATAAAGCTTATCATTCAGCTTGTTTATTTACTACTTTTTTATCTTGTTCGTTTTTTCTTGGTTAGCTGTGTTGGTTGAAATAAGTGTACGTCATTCTCCTGTTCATCAAATAAATAGTAAAGGATATTAGAAAGTCGAAATTTAGGAGTTAAATAATGCTAGATATTTACTTCCCTTCTTTAGATGCCTTTTTAGTTCTCTCTCTTTTGATAGGATAAAGATTGTATATCAGAATCACCTCCTGCTCCCTGAAAGCAAGTGTTAAGTGTCTTGAAAGTCCTGTCTCTCATGCTGAAGTTGAATGTCTAGAATTCCACTATTTTTAGGTTAATGTTGTGGAAGCCAGCAAGCTCATTACAGGAACATTCATTACAAATGAAATGTACTATTTCATTTAAGTGAGTTTACTATGATGCTTAGTGGACTCAAGATTGTGGTCTCTGATCTATTAGCTGCATTGTGCATGATTTCTTGAAGAAACATTCTGTAGTTGGAGGGGAATAAGCTAATGGAAGAGGATTAAAGGTGATATAGACCATTATGGCTGGGAGGAATAGAGGAGCTTCTGGAGAATTCAGAATATACCGTCTCAAATGGAATTTATGTTATTATATTCTATTTAACTTTAGGAACACTTAGAAAATGTATCATGCAGGACTCACATTTGGAAGAAAATTTTTGTATTGCGACAATGAAATGACTGATAGTTGCAGTAGAGAGGAACAATATGTAATGTATGGTCTGAAATATAACGATATATTAGGTCCATGGAACTTCATACTGATCTCGACTTGTTTAAGCTATAGTTAATCCACATTATGCAGCGTTGTTGTTGTTGGGCGGTCAAATCAACTGGTATGCTCATGGGCATTGATTTCTAGCATTTCCATGGTTTATATCATATAGCTCTTGGAAGGGCTATGTTGGAGAGATATACTTGGCTATTTAAAGGGGCATACTTCTCGGTGACCTTCAATCTAGGTGATTTCATTTTTACATGCCTAAAATGAGATGTGCAATTTTTTTCATGGAGTAAAGATGTCAGGTTTACTTACACTTGGTCCTTATAATTGTGTACTAAAAGTACATGCATAGATGGTCTCTTGTTTTACAATGATTTTGTGATGATTGCATATGTTGTTTAGCTGATCATACATATCAATGGACAATTCATTTATACAAATTTAAATCCTTGAAATATATATTAGTGACGAGGGCTGCAGGTTCATGATTATGTTTGCCGTTTAAATATTTTGCACTCCCTAACTAAAGAATTTGCATTAGGCTGCCTCTTTGCATGTTCATGGTGTTGCTATTCCAACAGTTGAAGGTATCCAAAATGTTCTCGACCATATTGGAACTGAATTGAGTGGGAAGAAGACTCACATTCTCTGGATTAATCTTCGCGAGGAACCGGTAATAGTACTTCATTACATTTTTGCATCTGCATTTCATTGAATTGCTTCTGAACTTCTGTTTTATTTTATCACTTTCTTATAAGTGGTCATTATTTCATTAGTAACTGCAGTATAGTTTGGTAAAGAAATTTCTAGGACTTCTAATAAATTCTTTTTATGAATTAAACATATAGAATAATCTTATAGATAATGTTTGCATGTTGTGTTGCACCTTTTAAATCTCATTATTTGCCATTCATAGATCATACAGCATAGTTCCATGATCCAAATTTTCTTTTTGTTGCAAAAAAAATAATTGTTGCAGTGTCAAAGAAAAAAATTTCTTTTTGTTGCTCATTGAACCTTCTAGTGCACATATTTTATCACATTGTCTTTTATCAAACAAAAGACCAGCATCTTTCTGTCTGTCTCTGTCTCTGTCTCTCTGTCACCCTTTCCTTCTTTTTGTTTCTGTTTTTCTATTTTTTTGGGGCAAGTTTGATGGAAGACTTTCCTTGTATACAGGCTTTCATTCAAAATAGTATAGACACTTCTCTAATCTACAGTTTTTTCTCTTTCATGCATTGGGTTGCATCATTATTAAAATAAGCGCTATTGCCTATCTTTAGATAGCTCTTGAATTTTTTGTTTTAAATGAACTTGCTTAGATAATAGCAAACTACTTTTTACCATTCTCGACAAAAAAAGGGAATGCAAACTTATTTGCCATTAAATTGTGTGAAGTCAAGTTCTATGATCAATTACCTAATATTCTACTATTGATATCCATCTTCATGAAGTATTTGAAGGTGCAAACATCTGTTAGTATTTGAATGAGCGAGCATATAGAGAAGGAAAAATTTGAAACTGATTGAAAGTTGAGCTTTGGTATATGCATTTGGTATGCAGTATGCTCTATCTCTCGAATGGCGTAACTAGATAAAACATGTGTGTTAGTGTTTCTTTCTGGACATAAACTTTTAATCAAAGGTGCTGCAATATTTCGATTCCTGAAAACTTTATCATGATTGTTTCTTTTCTAATCACGGAACAGGTGCTATATATTAATGGACGCCCGTTTGTCTTGCGTGAAGTAGAAAGGCCCTTCTCAAATCTCGAATATACGGTGCGTCATGGTTACAATTGATTTTTCATTTGACATATTGCACATTTTATTTTATCAAATGCTCATGTTGATTCTGTGGCATTAGATGTTGCACACTTCTCAGGATTTTTTTTTTGATCAAGTAAAAGTGTTTTCTTTCTTATTCATGACCAAACTGGCTGTATACAACGGATATACCAAAAGGTAAAGAATCTACAAAATATGATTTTCTACAAACTCCACCTAATCATCTATGCAACAAGGAGCTTTCTTTTAAAACCAAAAGAAAATAAGGGAGTTGATTGGAGAAACTCAACTCTACTCCATCAAAGGTGCTCCTATTTCTCTCTTCATACCACCCACATTAACGCAAGCGGAACCACATTCCAAGTCCTTCATTTTCTAATCCTCACACTTTTCCAACTGAACAACAAATCTTTCATAGTACTTGACATTGCCCTAGGAGTGCAAAGCAAATCCACTTGAACATATCCCACCATAATCTCATGGTAAGCTGGCAATGTAGAAGAAGGTCCTTGTCCGCGTTCTTGCACAGGTAAAATTAACTGAAGCAGACAACCTTCTGCTTTTTAAGATTTTCCGCTATTAAAATCACCCCTCTAGTAGCTAGCCAAGTGAAAAAACACACCTTCCTTGGCACGCTTGGACCCATACACCTGTCAGGATTTATCAAAATAATGTCACCACGTATCCACACTAACAAGTTAAACACTTCTGATCATGGCATCAATGAGATATTATAAGATATATTTATTGGACATTTTCTTGTACTTTTTGTTCTCAATGCAGCATTGGTTGTAGGACTTCTGTCTAGCACTTGCTGGGAATTCTTCCTTTCAGAGATCTATAAAAAGTTAGTAATATAAACATGAACATATTTAAAAAATATACAGGATTTACAGACTAGCAATTTTACCTTATTAGGATAGTAATGTCCCTTAATACTTGGGTTACCAAGCGAAGAATCTTGGCAAAGATTAACCTTTCTACTTCCCCACGTGCCTGGAAGAATGTTCCCAGAAAAAAGCACCAATGTTCTCTATTCTTTGATATGTTTCCTCACACTAAGACCAAGAGGTGGAGGATTGGCTTTAGTAGTGCAGGGGCTTAAGCAAGCCATATTCCTCCTAAGAGAATTGTCCTCCATGTTGAACCTTCATAAAGGTTTGCACGTCAAAATTTTATTAGGGGACTTGAAACCTCTAGCTTCTATCTCCCGATCATAGCCAAATGCTTCGTTGATCTTTTCCACCTAAAGATCTCTTCCTGTTTGGATATTTCATCCTCGTCCATTTGGAGACCTACTCTCTGGACCAAATAATCACCAGAGAGATTCCTTGTTTATGCTTCACTGTTATACTTCAAGCATGTGAGATCTCATTTTCCTCAAGTGCCTAAAAGAATTCAAGTTTCAACAAGAATGAATTATCCTAGTGCTTCTTATTATTGGTAAAATCATTCTTCTGGCAATGCATATTGGTTTCCACCCTTATCTTGTGTAAACTTGCAACTTTTCTTTATCTGGCATTTGTGAGGTTCTAATGCAAGTTTTTAACTTTCAGATATTTTCCTAATATATCTGTTGATGTTCTTCTTGATATGAACTTAGATTTTATATTAAACAGGGAATTAACAGGACAAGAGTGGAGGAAATGGAGGATCGTTTGAAAGATGATGTTCTGCAAGAAGCTGCAAGGTTATTGTTTGCTCTATTTATTGTTCGTGAACGAATATCTTAGGGTTTTCACTAAGGGGTTGTTTGGTAGAGTGTATAAGAATAATGCTAAATAGAGTGTATTAGTAATGCTTGCATCAGTAATACATGTATTAGTTATGCTTGCATTAATTATACATAGATTTTAATGCATTGTTTGTTGATACATTAAAAATAATATTTATTGCGATAAAAAAAATTATTTACAAAGATACCTTCACTTTATGGTGGAAAAGATGTAAAAAGGTTTTGAGGGACAATTGAGTCTTTTATCATTTTAATGCATGCATTAAAACCATTGCTTGCTAATACCTAGAAATCTATGGTATTAGCAATGCACACCTTAATACACAATAGAGTGAATAACTAATGCAAGCGCTAGTTATACATAGGTTGATAAATAGTACCAACAAGGTACTAACACACAAAGCTAAACATGCACTATTTTTCCTAATACACTCTACCAAACGACCCCTAAATGTTATGATGCTCGCGCGATCAACATTTTATCTGAAATCTTCTATTTGATAAACAACAGATACGGAAATAAGATCCTTGTAACTGACGAGCTTCCTGATGGTCAGATGGTAGATCAATGGGAACCAGTAACATATGATTCTGTGAAAACACCGTTACAGGTTTCATGAGTTTACAAAAGCTTTGTTGAAGTTGGAGTCAGAAAAGTTTGTATTGATTGCTCATTTTCATTTTGAACATCTCTCCTAAGTTAGGTGTACGAGGAGCTGCAAACAAAAGAGTACCTGGTTGAATACGAACGTGTTCCTATTACCGACGAAAAATCACCTAAAGAGCTGGATTTTGATATTCTTGTGAGTATTTATATCTTTATTTGTCTTTGCTTTTGATTCCCACTTTTATGTCAAAGATACCTTGCTTGTCATTATGAAGGTATTGGAGGTTCCTTTTCTGAAGTTTTTATTATTCTTGGTCAGAGGTTATGCTGAATACTTCATGCATCGAAATATAGTTTTTTTTTTTGGAAACTGGTAAAGATTGTATTCCTCAACATTAAGGATATGTTGTCAACCTTCATAAAGGGAGCAAGGAAGATAAATAAAAAAAGAGATTACTCACAGAGAGCCTAACTGATCTACGAGTTCTGAACCCTATTTCTCTCTTTGCACCAAAAAAATAAATAAATATAACACAATTCCATTTAACTTTGTGAATGGAATTAGATGTATCTTCAAAGCTTCTGTTATTTCTCTCCCTCCATACAGGCCACCACATACAGTTTGGGATGATTCTCCATCATCTCTTTTGGCTCTTGATGTCTCCTCTTCTAATCTAGCAACTCAATAAATCTCCAGTGTGCTCAAGGTCCATTTTGTGTTTGTTAGTGTAAAAAATAAAACCCATAGCTGTGCTGTGCATTTACAATGCAGAAAAAAGACGGTTGTTGGTGTCCTCTGTTTCCCCACATAGTTGACATCTGGAAACAGTAATTAGCCCCTTTTTCTGCAGAATTATCTATGTCAAACAAGCGCTTCTGACTACCAACCATCTAAGTATTTTACTTGGTGCTATGTTCTTCCAAACACTGTTTCACAACAATTGTTGGTTTCTGTTTTGTGTGCATTGCCTATTTCGTGCGCCCTTTTAAGTGAAAAATTCCTATCCTTGCTATGTTTCCATCTTAGAGAGTCTGCAACTGAGGAAGTACCTGTGAATCCCTCTAGTTCATATAGCATACTGGTCACCCCATTTACTTCCCAATCATTCAAATGCCTTCTAAAAGATAATTTAACCCCTGAGCAGTCCAACACTCATAGACAGTTGCCTCAGGATTGTTGCATCTTCTGAATAAATCATGATATTCCTCCTTCAAAGGTCTGGTTGTTATAGGCATCTTTCCAAAACTCTGTTTCTCTACCATCCCCCACTTTAATAATCATATTCCTGCTAGTGTAGGCCAAAGATCTCTGATTGTTCTTCACGCCCCAACACCATAGGGGTTATTGCTGGCATTACTCATCCAAGGGTTAAGCTCACCATATGTGCGTTTGATAACATCATTCCATAAAGCTTGGCCTCCATCATTATACATCCATAGCCATTTCATCAAGAGACTATTGTTCTGTCTCTTGAGGTTTCTGATGCCCATTCCTCCCAAATGTCTACTATTCAAAGTTGTATACCATTTCACCAGATTATATCCCTTATTGTCGTTGCAACCATGCAATAAAAGATCCCTTCTAAGTTTGTCGGACCTCTTCAGAACCTTAGAAGGTAAAGGAAACAAGGACACAACACCAAGACTGTATGAGGGTCAGTCTTCCTTCCAGAGATTAGTATTGAGTCTTCCACCTCGTCAATCTGTTTTCTGCCTTCTCTACTATGCCATCCCATTTCATTGCCTCTTTATGTTTGTTGCCTGGTGACATGCCCAACTAAACTTGTAGGCAAGTGCTACACACTGCAACCCAGTATCTCTGTCTAACTGTCTAACTATGTAAATTGAGCACTTCCTTAATTGGAAACAAATTGCTTTTCCCCCAATTTATTTTGAAACCTGAAGTGGCCTCAAATAACAGAAGTATCAATCTGATGTATTTTATTGATTCCTCGATAGGTTTGCAAAAAAGAATTGTATCACCAGCATAAAGCATATGACATATCTCCTTAGTTTTCTCCCTATCACCTCCTATTTGGGAGCCTCTGATCCAATTGTTTTGTAATGCTACTTTCATCATACTGTCAAATCCTTCCATTGCCAAAATAAAAAAAGGGAGATAAGGGGTCTCCCTGTCTCAATCTCCTTCATGATGGGAAGAATCTAACTTGTTCACCATTCACAATAATAGAGAATATAACTGTACTTATGCAAAACCTAATCCATCCCCAACCATTTCTCTCCAACGGAACATAGTTGTTTTAAGTTGATTTGGATGGTCGAATCGTGAAAATTAGACCAGAAAAGTTTTCAAAAAACTTTGATCTTCTGCAATCAATCAAATTACTGTCTAGCTATCGTCTTTCTGTATTCCAAATATTACGACAGAAATCAGTCAATATGAATAGTCTCTGAGGTTTAATTCAAAGGTTGAGGGACTTGTGACCTAAATCACAAGTTTAAGCCCCGTATCATGTGAACAAACCCTGATATTTAAATGCAAAAAGGTAAAGAGATGGACCCATTATACTCGAGTTTCGAAAGTTGCGGTTGATCCTGAGGGTTGGAATGTCAACTACTTGCCAATCTCTTAGAGCTAGTTGTCTTATGTTGTTGAATAGTTGGGTTTATTTGTCCCCACTAAATTCCCATGTTAACTTCTTGAATTTTTATCGTCTCACCGGCTCTCGACTAGATATATACGGGAGCTGATAGGTTCTTTTTTTGCTACTCTACTTCTATAACTATTATGCATCCATATGCGGCATGCCATCAATGAAATTATTTACTTCATAAAAGAAGACGAAGTAGAAGAGATGGTGGAGATTAGTTCCATCGTGTATATGATGGTCAGTCTGGTTGGAAAGAAATGGTTGACGCTTTTATGACAGGTCCATTTCCATTCATAAAATAAAAAATGGAATTACATCATATCTTTACTTTTTTGGTGTAAACAATTGTGCATAGTAGATATATTATAGATCAGATAGCGGACTTAACAGGAACTTGTAATTGCTGCTATTTGCTTTCCGGAGGTGGGCAACATGTCCTTAATGCTAAAGAAGACAACCGTACCAGTTAAAAAAAAATGTTTCACCAAGTCAATGGAAACTTAGTTTGGTTTCGTAACTGAAGAGAGAGGTTCTTCATCCAAAGTTGATTTTTAGGACATGTAACTGTTTTATGTGCAAGATTGCTAGGGAAGATATGTATCTTTATTGCTCATTGTCCCATGGCATACATATGTTTGTAATTTGTTGGATTAGGCCAATAATCATTAGAGTTCTGCTTCGCGGATGGAAGTACAAAGGGATAGAAAAAAGAACGTGATGCAACTCCTAAAGCACTCATGTGGACAATATTGAATGAGAGGAACAGATGTGGTCTTGAAAAAGTAAACTCTAATTTAGATATTAGTGGAAGATTTCTTGACCTTTGTACGTTTTTTGGAGCATCCTATTCCAATTTGTTTGTAATGATGACTAGTTTCTATTTGTAGAAAAACACGTGGTTGTATAAGTCCTAATTATCTTCTTGTATACACCTTGTAGGTCGAGTTTTCCATCATATTAATACCAAATCTTACATTTATTAATAAAAGGACAGATATAGTATAGAGATATTCTTCTTCCTTTATTGTTGCTTTTAAAAGCATACATGGTTCACATTCCTCCAACTTATTCATATCTTCTAGTTTTGGCTTAGAAAAATAGCTATAAGTAGAAAATCAGCTATTTGTACTTTACTATGAAGATAAAATTAGGGGTACGATACATCTCTTTCTGCGCTGAATTCAATTTAATTTTGCAAGTAGTTAGTTTGTCTTAACAAAAGGGAGAACCCTGTATACATGCTCTATACAAACTAAGGCTATACTAAAGAATTGAAACAAGAAACTCACACAATCATCTACACAATAGAGAATATGATGTATTCTTTAAAAGTATACTTAGAATAGCAAAATCTTCCTTCATTTGCATCAATGAATTTTCTTGTCCTTCAAAAACTCTGTTAATGTATTCTCCGTTCTCCCTGACAAGTTGCTCGGATTCTTCATTTCTGATGCCACACCTTCGACGTGGTTGTAGGTGTGAGTGTGATCGATTGGATTTGGTCAACCAATTTTGGGTACATTGACCAAAATAAACGGAGAAATTTGGGACTGATACAATGATTGTTGTAACCAAATCAAAAGCTAAGGTAAAATTGAGGAAAATGAAATACCTTGTATATAGAAATTTCTATGCAAGTCCTTTTCCTTATATCTTCCTTTGTGGTTCTCCTCTTGATCATTATTTTCTCCCCAGAATACCTTGTTCCACATGATGTCTCATAATTTATTTATATAAATCTGGTTTTAGATATTTAAATTATTTTTAGCCAAATTCCCGCATCCATATCCGTACCTTGATCCATACCCCCAGATCTTAAAATTTAGATCAGTAAGGATCGGACCTCTAGATTTACACCCATATCGCTCCCCTACACTTGAGTCCGAGTAACTTATTTCCCCGCCTCTTCACATTCTCTAGCATTTCAAATGTTACACTATATTTGGCATTACTGAGTTGATTTCCATCATTTTGAACGTCATTACACATTAGAAGGAACGTATAGTGTGAATGTAGGTGATCACCCTCCTTTCAGCCCCTCAATACAAAAAGCACCAATTAAACATATAATTTGCTTCTTTTTTTGAGATTTTTGCCAGTGAGATCGAATTCTCAAAAGTAGTGGGGAGCCACAACCAAGGAAATGGTTCAATTGAATCCCCTTTATTGGAAAGTAGTACCGTGCAAATACGTCAATTTTTTTTACCGTATGTAGATATATTAACTTTTGGATCCCTTTGTAGTGGCAAAGATAGTAAAAAATTGCCTTAGGGTCATATATCCAAATTTTATGAATCTCCTTAATATTCCTCGCCAGAAGTTGTCCTTATAATGCAAATTTGCTAGGTGCCTTTTTTGCCCATACAACTGCATAAGGTAAAGTCTTTGAGTTTCAAAGTTGATAAAACATGACAAAGATCTAACCTGATGGAACTCCCTCACAATTCGAGGAATGTAACCCGCTTGCAGGATCGTCATAGCATAAATATTACTCCCCGGTCTCTATTTATATGACTTAATTTCCTCTTTAGTTAGTCCCACAAAGAATGATATATTTCTATATTTTGAGATAATTTAACTTATAAATGTCCCCATTTTACCTTAGTAAATAATTTACAGCCACACAAATATTTTTGACTTATTTTAGACCACAAGTTTTAAAAGTCTTTATTTCTTTCTTAAACTCTGTGCCAAGTCAAACTAACTCAAATAAATTGGGACGGAGGGAGTACTATTTAGAAGTCATGTTCTTCCTCCACCTTCTAATCATCAAAGATTCTAGCTGAAGTTAAAGTTCTAACTCTCGTTGTTGACTCCACATCTACCTCACCGCTGATTAAGTAATAGTCAAGTATTTCTCCTTTTGTATATTTTTTTTCTTCTATCAAGTAAAAGTATTTTCATTAATAGCAAGGCCAGAAACATATGGCCACATACAAGGGGTATACCAAAAAGTAGAGAAACTACAAAAAGATATGATTTACTACAACTGTCACTCTATCTTCTATACAACGAGTGACTACCTGGGTGCACCAAAACAAAATAAGGGATCAGAGGCTACTCCGTAATTATGTAAAACTCATCTCTACCCCTTCAAAAACTCTTCTGTTACTCAGTTTCAAAAAAACTCTTCTGTTACTCTCTCCAAACAACCCACATCAATACGAGTGGAGAGACATTCCACACTTTCCATCTCTCCTTCTCTCACTCTTCCAGAGGGATATCAAATCTTTTACAGTTCTTGGCATCACCCTTGGGATGCCAAACCACATAAATCCCACCGTAACCTTGCGGCTATGTCACAATGTATATCTTCAGTTTATCCTTGGGAGGGTGATTATGGTAATCTACCCAAGAGCTAATTACTAAAACTAATTAGGGTATGGTGATGGAAATTGAGCAGTTTATTACAAATTCCAAATGACAGGACCACTTTTGGGTTTAATTTTCAGTAAAACTAGTGAGGGAAGGTTTCTAGATTGCAAATTATAACAAGAAGGGATTTAATGAATTCTTGTTTTCTGTTTTCAACAATAAAAAAAAAGAAAGGAATGTAATGTTGTTTAAAGCTAGAATGCCTTTAATTTTGTGTAACTGGAGGGAGGGAGCTAGCGTTTTCGTTATCCCTTAAAATTAAACCTTCACATTTCTGTTATAATATAGCAACTTACTTGACTCGTCAAGTGGACTTCTTTGCGAAACCTTTACGTTTCTCTTATGATATAGCAACTGTCTTGACTCGTGAAGCGAACCTCTTTGCATATATTGATAGGATATGTTTGTTAACTTTTTTTCCTTTTCAAGTGAGTAGTCTATAATGGATGGCAGCCATGTGTTTATGACCACATTTATGCTCTTAAAATTGTTCTTTTGTTTATCTAAATATTTCTGTTAAAAAAATGTAGAGGTTCTCTACTAAATCATTTCCCTGATTGATTTGAACATTTGGTTTTGTCTTATTCCTTTTGTTTTTGTCTCCTTTTGATCTTTAGGTTCATAGAGTTTCCCAAGCTGATGTGAACACCCAGATTATTTTTAATTGCCAAATGGGACGTGGGAGAACAACAACAGGAATGGTGATTGCTACATTAGTGTACCTTAATCGTATCGGAGCTTCTGGTAATTCTTATTTTCTCTCATGTCAGACCTGACATTTCCCTTCATGTTAAATTTTTACAAATATTTCCTGCCCTTAGAATTTCTTTTATGAAGTAAGTAATTTCATTGATAGCATCCAGTGGATACTATCTTGGCACTTTACAGGGAAGAGATTATGCCATCTTTTCATTCACTGCACTTTCACCACACATGTCTGGCATTTCATTCTGAATATTATGGGGTGTTGTGTGGGTGTGTTTTGGAAGGGGGGAGGGGAGGTTAGCTGGACAATGCCTAGGACAACTACTGAGCTCCTAAAATATTGGTACTTGAAAGGGCTGGGGAAGGACAAGGAAAAGATGTGGAATACAATGCCTGTTCTCCTCTGTCGGATCATTTGGAAAGATCCACACAAGGATTTTTGAGAGCAAAGAGGAATCTTTTGTCAGCATTAAGAACAGATGCAGTTCTTTATTGTTTTATTGGTGTAAGATGGAAATTGCTAATGATGTAAAGGTAATTATAGACTTTTTTAGCTCATTACACAACCTTTAACGAGACTTTCCTTTGCTCCTAAATACAGTGCTTTTCCCAATGTGGGACATCCTGGTGCAACTCTGGATTTAGTTAGACCCCAATGGTGGTACCGGAGACCGGGTGAGAAACCAAAAAAAAAAAATACAATACTTTTAGGGATAATTACAAGCCAATGCATTTGGGTGATCTAGTTTACAAAATTACCAGCAAATGTCTAGGTTTCATATATTTAGGTATAAATGTATATGCAATTAATATACATAATCAGAGTATAAATTTTATATATTTCGTCTGGCGCTGGTAATTAAGTTTGATCGAAGGGACATAAATGAAGGAACCCCTTGCTTTAACCAGTATAAAAGAAGAATTTATGCCAACTGAAATGTTATATCTAGACTTTACAGTGTGAATGGGAGAAAATAACTTTTTTAGAATAGTCATCGGAATCAATGTTAAAAGGAGGAACTGAATAACCAAACTGTAATATCATGAAGAAGGAGATGAAAAAGAATCTTTTAAGGAATAGGTGTTGGAAATTTAATGCTTAGCTGAGGGACTCAATATCCAAATTCTGATACATGAAGAAAAAAGAGTTCTTTCAGAATAATGAAGTTCAATGTTTCTGTGTATGACTGGCAGTTTTAAAAGCAAGGGAATAGTGGCACATTTTCTGCTAACTCCTAGTATGAAAAACTTTGGTAATAGAGGAAATTCTTTTTACATATCTATCAGTATGGATCCCAGGTTTTGATTAAGGTTTGTTTTTCGTTTGGCTAGCTGGGGGAGAGGGATGATCTTGACAATTGAGAATTTGAGGAAGAGGAGGAAGAAGATTACATATGTCAGTTGGTATTTTATGTTTTAAAGTTCGAATGAAGAATTGAATCATCTTATTTTACATTGTCGGGTAGCGTGTCGCTTGAGGTGGAAAATACTGGGATGGTTTGCGATTCAGTGGATGACGCCAGGCAGCGGAAACAAGTGTGATTTAGTTGGACCCTTAGAAGACGGAGTGATTTTGTATACTTGAAGAATTGCCTCTTGTCCTTGTTTTTTTCTGTGCGCCTACGCGGTTTCTTATTTGTATAGGTGATTAGGTGATGTATCGTTTGTACAAAGTCTTATCTTCTTGTAAATCTTTCTACTTTTTGTGTATACTCGTATAATGTCAATCTTTTGCCCTTCATCAGTGAAGTTTTGTTACTTTATTTCCTCAAAAAAAAAAAAACTGTGAAGGTAGATTGCCAGCACTTGATCTAAAAGCTAAATCACTAAACCTGTATGTCCAGCACGGTCTGCATGATTCACTGTTTTAGTTCTCATCATTTCTCTGTTTAAATCTTTGCTGGAAGCGTTACTTGAGATGTTTTCATCTAACAGGAATTCCAAGGAGCAATTCCATTGGTAGAGTTTCTGACTGCATCTCCAATCTGAATGACACATTAGCAAACTCAGAGGAGGCAATCCGTAGAGGGGAATATACTGTAATTAGAAGCTTGATTCGGGTATTAGAGGTAGCAAAACAATAACTTTCTATTTCAATAATTTTAGCAGATTTGGCATTTTGTTAATCTAAAATTGACTGGAGTTATGCTTTATAGGGTGGTGTCGAAGGCAAAAGACAAGTGGATAAGGTCATAGACAAATGTTCCTCTATGCAGGTAGAGGTTTATTATGTGTGAGAAGATGTGTTGCTTGTACTACGTTTTGCATTTGGTTATTTTGTCCGCGCAATCTGCTATTCAGTCTTCTTGTTGGCATGATCTGCTTCTTCTGATGAGAAAAACTCATTAAGAATCTTTTTATCGTCCCTTTATTTCATCTCATTTTAGAATGCTTCAAAATTTGCAGTTTCTTTTCGAATTATGATGCAATTTTTTAATTTAATACATGGATCTACATGCAGAACCTACGTGAAGCTATTGCCATATATCGCAATAGCATTTTGCGCCAACCTGATGAGATGAAGAGAGAGGCAGCACTTTCATTTTTTGTGGAGTACCTAGAAAGATATTACTTCCTCATATGTTTTGCTGTATATCTCCATACACAACGAGATGCACTTTTTGCTGGGTCCTCTGCTCATTGCAGCTTTAGTGATTGGATGAAAGCAAGACCAGAGTTATATAGTATAATCCGCAGGTAAGGATAAAATATTCTGCTATTACGTTCAAAGTGCTTTCCTTACATGATTTTATGTTGCAATTTTTTCGTAGACCCATAGTTATACTTATTATTGTTTTTCCTCTGATCTTTTTACGACTTATAAATATTACTGCTGCAACCGACTCTTTCAGGTGGTTATCTTGCATCATTTTTTCATGTCAGTATTTTGCACTGATTCATGTGTATACGCTTGTTTTTAGGCCTTGCAAACTTTCAAAGCTTACAGAATTTGAACTGTCTTATATTTATGTGAGAAATTAAAGAGATGCCTCCTGTATCTGAACATAATTTGGCCAAAATTGACGTCTAATCTCCAGATACTAAACTGATGTTTAGTTCAGTTGTTGAATGGCATCTGATCACCCTAGCAGCCATGCAATCTACTTGTTCATGAAATATTTAAGTATTCTAAACCATCAACATTATCTGGAGAGAATAATCTTTAATATTTCTCAAGAAAATCTATGCAATCACTAAGTTTGTTCAATTCGTCCCATCTTAGTTCCCTTGTAAGTTATTTGGTTTGGGGCTTGGGGATTGGTATTTGGAGAGAACAGGTAGAAACATCTCTGTGAACTTGTGGATCTGAACTTTGTGAAGCTTCTCAAGTTTGGTAAGTCAGTTGTCTCTACTATGCGATGCATTGATCTAGTTACTTCCCATATGTGGCTGGTGTTCTGATTTGCTTAAATTTTTCTAATGTAATGAAGGCTTCCTTATAACATTTCATCTCTGTGGATGATGGTTTTTATTGAAAAAGATATTACTACATTCACTAGTTTATGATTCTTGACATTGGATTAGTGTTTATTGAACTTTTTGAACACTAATATGTGCTTTTAAGAGATGCTTTTTTTTTTTAAACTGTAAAATCCCGAAAGAACCGTGCATTATTGGAAGACTTATATGCTAGGGTTGGCTGCAGGTTGCTAAGGAGAGACCCAATGGGAGCACTCGGCTATGTGAGCCTGGAACCTTCTCTTACTAAATTAGTTGACTCTAGTGATGATCGCCCTTCTGAAATGGGGCAAGTAGCTGCTTTGAGAAACGGAGAGGTTCTAGGACCTCAAACCGTTCTTAAGAGTGACCACTGTCCTGGCTGTCAACATCCTGGCTTGCCAGAAATATTAGAAGGTGCTCCTAACTTTAGAGAAATTCCAGGATTTCCTGTATATGGTGTTGCAAATCCAACTGTCAGTGGGATACGATCTGTAATTCAAAGGATTGGTAGCTCCAAAGGTGGACGTCCAGTTTTCTGGCACAATATGAGAGAAGAACCTGTTATCTACATCAATGGAAAACCATTTGTACTCCGCGAAGTTGAAAGGCCCTATAAAAATATGCTTGAATACACGGTATGAATTCAATTTCATGCAAATTTTAGATAAGTAACTTCTTTCAGATGATGATGCATAAACCCTTCATTTTGCATTGACGTATCATTGCAAATGTGTGTGACATTGTATTGTATCATTATATGGTTCCTTTAAAACAGGCATGTTAAAAACGATAAAAAATTGAATTGACCTGTATCAGATCCATACTTGTCTCGGATACTCATTTCCAAAACTCTTACTTGAATCCATATTTTTAGACTTCTATTATGCTGTCAGAAGCCTTTCCTCTACTTTTTGGTTTTCTCTGTCTGGAGGAATGCAGCTTCTTCTTTCTTTTTCTTTTCCTTTTTCTTTTCACATGAAAATCAAGAAAAGTAGATCCTGTATGATTTTAAAATTGTCTTACTACCTTTTTAAATGTTCTTGCAATTTCTTGTGTTACATGTTATTAATTTTTAGAAGATATTCTTATTGATATTAATTCTGATGAGATCTCAATACACTCCCTCTGTTTCAAGTTATGCGTCTTACTTCCTTTATTGGTCTATTGAGAAAACAATGATATTTTCTATATTTAGTAACTCTTTTATTCCAAAATCCTATTTGGCATGTTTAAGACCACAAGATTCAAAGGGTATTTTTGTACATTGTACACATGTTTAGTTTAGAACCATAAGACTCAAAAGTGTCCTTATTTTCTTTAACTCCATGCCTAGTCAAATTAAGATACTTAATTGACATGGAGGGAGTAGAATATAGTGCAAATATCTTTGCTTTAAGTCCCTTTTTTGAACCTTTGGCTGATATTATTTTATCAAAAATAGACAATCTGATCAGTACTTCCTTTGTACCGAATAATCAGATTGCATAAACTGAATTTGTTCCCAGCTGATTTTGATAGATTTCAAATGGTACATGTAGTTCTATAGGAAGTTTTTGAAGTTCCTGTTCTCTATCTTAAAAGCCTTATTTATTTTTCTTCGGTATACAATATTTTCATTTCTAATGCAAGGGCTTCTTGTATTACAAAATTTGCTGAAAATACAAGATATTTTTTTCTTTTAAGTGGATTTGCTTTAGGGTCTTGACTTGTTTATTACTTATGATTTTGAGTTATGATTATTAAACTGGCTAGTTACAACTAAATGAATATAGGGGATTGATCGTGAACGAGTGGAAAAAATGGAAGCTAGATTAAAGGATGACATTATGCGAGAAGCTGAGCGTTATCAAGGAGCAATAATGGTTATTCATGAAACTGATGACGGTCAAATTTTTGATGCTTGGGAACATGTGAGCTCTGATGCAGTTCAAACTCCTGTGGAGGTCTTTAAGTGCTTGGAGGCTGATGGTTTTCCAATAAAGTATGCTCGTGTTCCTATCACTGATGGCAAAGCTCCCAAAAGTTCTGACTTCGATGTATTGTCTTTTAATATAGCATCTGCTTCCAAGGATACTGCGTTTGTCTTTAATTGCCAGGTAACTTAGTATCTAGTCTTCTTTTTTTCTTCTTCTTCTTCGGTTTACTTGTTTTTTCGGAGACATTTAGCTCCAAACAGATGATGCTTATTTTACTTTTTCTGTGAATACAGATGGGTATAGGGAGGACTACCACTGGAACTGTAACTGCATGCCTTTTGAAATTACGTATTGATCGTGGGAGACCAATTAGAGTATTGCATGATGCATCAAATCTTGATTTAGGTGGTGGTTTGCCAAGCGATGATGAAAGTGAAGGCCAATCCCATCCACCTGCATCTTTAGTATTGAAAAGTAGACCTCAAACACACAGGAATGATGCATTTGGGATAAATGACATCCTGTTGCTATGGAAAATAACAAGATTGTTTGATAATGGGGTGGAATGCCGAGAGGCCTTAGATGCTATTATTGATCGATGTTCAGCTCTGCAGAACATACGCCAAGCAGTCTTGCAATACAGGAAGTTGTTTAATCAGCAGCATAATGAGCCTAGAGAAAGAAGAGTAGCACTAAATCGTGGTGCTGAATACTTGGAACGATATTTTCGTTTGATTGCTTTTGCTGCATATCTTGGTAGCGAAGCATTTGATGGATTTTGTGGACAAGGAAAATCGAGGATGACATTCAAAGATTGGCTGCACCAGAGGCCAGAGGTTCAAGCAATGAAGTGGTCAATCAGATTACGGCCTGGGAGATTCTTTACCATCCCTGTAATGCCTCTGTCATCTGTCTGTCTCATGATTATGGATTCTTTTGAAGCTCGATTTGATTCTGTTATGATTGTTTGTGCAGGAGGAACTAAGAGCTCCACATGAGTCACAACATGGAGATGCTGTTATGGAAGCTATTGTGAAAGATCGGAATGGCTCTGTTCTTGGTAAAGGGTCTATTCTCAAGATGTACTTCTTTCCTGGCCAAAGAACTTCCAGTCACATACAAATTCATGGTGCTCCTCATGTTTACAGAGTATGTTAAACTTCCACTTTTGTCAGGACGATAAGATAAGCTGAATTTTGATTTTACATGCCTAATACGGAGATAGTTATACTTGTGTTAGGGTTTCCAAGAGAGATGTAGTGTACCATTTACAGCACAGGCCTTTATATCATCTACACAAGATTTTCTTCACATAGATTTTGAAGCCAATTTTCATATGACAAAGAACTATTTTTAGTTAGAGAGTAATAATGCTTTGAGACAAATTTATCATACAGTATATTTATGTGTATGGTAAATGCTATTTTAAAATCGGGTCAAACAAAGAAGTCCAAAGTATAGTACCCCAATTTGCGATGCAATATGGGCTGGTTTGTCATTCTGCTGCTATTAGAGATCTAATGTAAAGCCAGAAACGAAAAGAACAGCACAGCAAGATCAGGTAAGCAGAAAGTTACTATGCTTAAGTTTACAGAAGAGACGGTCAACAACAATGGGAAGTACAAAAAAATTGCTAGTCCAACCTTACCAAAACAGTGTATAAAGAATGGACCAAAAGTACGAAGTATTCTACCCCCATTCACTCGACGATTCAGTAGGGGGTTGGTTTAACTCCTCTACCATTATAGATCTCAATAAAAATCTCCATAATCCAAATTATCTCGGTATGAACTCTATCCGTCTAATCAGGCAGGATTGAGGTCGCAAAATAAATAGACAAAGTATTCAATTTTATACCTAATTGTAAAGTGTAGATTTGTTCACATTTGCAAATGTTGCATGTGCAATGCACTTATATGACCTTGTATAGGAAGAGTATAATACACTGATTGGAGAGAGATAGAGGCTAAGGACATAAATTTTGTAGTGAATATGCATAGATCTACGAACTTGTGATTTTTTTTTTGGTAAAGGTAAAGTTGTATTTTTCAGTATTAAGGGTATGCTGCATACCTCCAAAAAGTTACAAGATATATCCATAATTACATAGATCCTAGGAAATCTACCAACTGTTCTACTTCTTCTTCACACCAAAAAAACATGTTAATGCAATTTTCTTTAACTTCCTGAATATTGTTACTTGTATTCTTATGACACCTGAGATTTCTTTCTCTCCAAATAGCCCACCAGACAGGTACTATAGACCACCATCTTTTTTGGGTCTTGCCCCCCCCCCCCCCCCCCCC
>NC_028637.1:87787511-87805120 GCF_001406875.1 Solanum pennellii
TGCCCCCCCCCCCCCATCCAACAGCTCAAAAGATCAACGATATGTTCTGGCATCACCCAGGGCTCTTGAGAAATGCTGAGAACCATGTGCCACACCTGAACAGTAATACTACAGTGTAGGAATGAGTGGTCGTTAGTTTCTTCCTTCTCATGGCAAAAAAACATCTGGAGACAATCTGGAAGCCTCTTTTCTTGAGTTTTTACTGAGTGAGACATGCCCTTCAGGTGAAGCATTTTTGCCTTGGTTGGAGTGTTGCCCTTCCCTATTCGTTTCCATGGACCAAGAATTCCCCGAGTGAGTCATAATCTCTCTGATACAGTCTACTCATAGATAACTTGCCATCAGAGTCGTGTTTCCATCTGATACTATCTGCTTCTGTAGTAAGGCCTGTGAATTCACCCAATTTGAGTAGCATTTTAGCAATTTTATCCACTTCCCAATCATTTAGATTTCTCCTGAAGGTGAGGTTCCATCCCTGAGGAGACCAAATCTCAGCAATTTTAGCATCATGATTGGTACAAAATGAAAAGAGATCTGGGAAAACCGAGCTTAGAAACTCTTGTCCAATCCACTTGTCCTTCCAAAAAAATATTTTGTTACCCTCGCCCACTTTGAACACCAAATTCTCCTTCAGACTAGACCATAAATTTCTGATTGATCTCCATACTGTTACTCCATACGTGCTATCTACTATGTGAATTTTGAGTTTTATTTCATGGGTAAAACTTGAAATTCTTACTGAATTTCTCATCCTTTATAGGTTGATGGGTACCCCATTTATAGCATGGCAACACCTACTATTGCTGGAGCTAAGGAGATGTTGACTTACCTTGGTGCAAACCAGACCTCAAAAGAAAGATCTGCTAAAAGAGTAGTTTTAACTGATCTGAGAGAAGAGGCTGTTGTTTATATTAATGGAACACCCTTTGTTCTGAGAGAATTGAATAAGCCTGTTGAATCCTTGAAGCATGTTGGAATCACTGGTTCATTGGTCAGTCAATCAAATTACCCCTTCAAACAATGGTTATGATCATTTTATTATCTATTTAACTTCATTTTCCCCACAGGTGGAACACTTGGAGGCTCGGTTAAAAGATGACATTCAATGTGAGATTAGACAATCTGGTGGTAGGATGCTTCTGCATCGTGAAGAGTATAACCCGACTTCAAATCAAGTTAGTATCATTGGATATTGGGAGAACATATTTGTGGATGATGTTAAGACTCCTGCTGAGGTATATGCAAGCCTGAAGAATGAAGGTTATGACATAACCTATAGGAGGATACCGTTGACTAGAGAGAAAGAAGCCCTGTCTTCCGATATTGATGCTATCCAATACTGTAAAGACGAGTAAGTGGCAGCACATAATTTGCTGAATATTTAAATGCCCTCAACTTCTGAGTGAGGTCATTCAAATTTTCACTAGCCGTTTTTGTGAGGGAAAAGTTGACATATTGGAACTGAAGCATAATTCATTGATTGTATGTGAAAGTTGGATAGCTTCTTGTCCTTCCGCAGCCATCACCATGACATAGACAGATTGCACTAGAACTAAAAGTAAAATCATGTTTGTGGAATTGCTCGTCTCAGAAACTCTAAATATCTCAGAGAATGTCCAATTGGATATAATAGGATATGCCTTGCTATACTAATTTTTTTCAATCGAGAGTTTAGGAATCTTGATAGGAAACAGCCTCTCTACACCGCAAAGGTAGAGGTAAGGTCTGTGCACATCCTATCTCCCCCTACACTGTTTTACGTTATTGTTCATTTATTGTGAGTTTAGGAATCTTGATTGAACTATCATTAACTTGTTATTGCCAATTTATACTTGTTAATGGCGCAAAAACTACATTCCTAAAGTTGTCTGGCTTTATTGGTGTTTGAGAAGATTTAATCGTTCGTTCTTTGATAAGATAAATGTTATAACATACTTCTTCTTTTACTATTCTCACCCGAATCCAGCAAAAAAGTCTATTCTGTGTCAGGTGCAGTGTGATTTTGATTGCCAAAGGGTATAGGATGTCTTTCTAGTGATAATTTCTCTCCTCAAATCCAGAGGAAAAGTCTATTCTGTGTCAGGTGCAGTGTGATTTTGATTGCCAAAGGGTATAAGATGTCTTTCTAGTGATAATTTTTTACCTGTGTCGATGAAGAATTTATCTGAGAGTTGTTAATCAGTGACTTCCTTTTCTATGTTCTCATTAGAAGTAAAATTAAACTAATTGTTCTTTTTTTTTCTCTAAACAGCGCTGCAGGATCTTACCTTTTTGTATCACACACAGGATTTGGAGGGATTGCTTATGCAATGGCTATTATTTGTTTAAGGCTTGAAGCTGAGGCTAAATTGTCATTGGGTATTCATCGACCTTTTGAAAGTACCGGTCTTCCTTGTTCACCTCTAGAGAATTTCAATGTTCAAATTTCTGATGAAGAAGCACGGAGAATGGGTGACTATCGGGACATATTAAGCCTCACTAGGGTTCTTGTGCACGGCCCTGAGAGCAAGACAGACGTTGATGCTGTGATAGAAAGGTACACATCCTCTACTTAATCCATAATGCCAGCTTCCTGACTACTACACAGGAGATTGGTTGAGGGCATAAATACGATAAACTTCTCATACCATCAAATTTTCAAGTATTATTTAGATTCAATTAGGGATCTCTATTGACAGTAAAAGGAACTAGTGACTGAACTTTTCTGACCCTATTGGGTGAAGACAATTAGTGAGTAAAAAAATCCGTTTAATGCTTATTATGATATGTGCATATCAGGGAATTGGGTAAACTAATTACTCCAAGATAAGAGGGTGATATAGAGAGGGAGCAGTGGTGAGTTGTCTATGTAATAAGGCTTAGGGAAGGGTGCTCTTTTACCGGTAAAGTCGTCTTACTACGGTAAGTTGCTTTGTAAAGTTGTACAAATCCTACAAACCTGTACGTTTGGATCCCCAACAGCACCCAGAAAGATGTATTTTTTTTGCATGGTTAATGAGCGATTCTGACTGCCGAAAACTTGAGGAAGTGGAGCAATTATGTTGTTGTTTCATGCGCAAAAATACAGGAAAGGATGTGGACTGTCTACTATTGCATTGTCAGATAGTTTCACAACTTAGGTTGAAGATTCTGAGATGGTTTGGTTTTGGACTATGCCGGGTATGGTGAAGGATGTTATATTCAGTTGGTCTTTTAGACGACAGAGGAGAAGGCATAGGGCATGGTATATTGCTTCATTGGCTTTAATGTGGGTATATGGAGAGAGAACTAGAAGAGCTTTTAAAGGAAGTGACCTTGATTTTGTACATTTGAAGAATAGTTTCTTATCTTTAATATCTTTTTGGTGTACCATGAGGTTCTTATTTGTATTCAAGGATGGGTCTCTTCTTCTGTAGAGAACCATTTATTTTTTGAAGGTTTTTAATTTTTTGGTATACTTCTCCATTCCTTTAGCTAGCCTTTAAGTGCTTTGAGCTTTGCAAGCTAGAATAAAATTAGACTTGCCTTGCAACCAAAAAAGACGTCCACAACTTTTTTTTTTCTGTCCACAAAACCCTCTGTGCTCAACCACCAATTCTCAAATTTGAAATAAGATTTGTTCTGTTCCCAGACTATCATAGTCAATTCTCTGTAGAAGTTTGATATTGCTGAACCTATCATTCCACTCTTCTCTGTAGAAGTTTGATATTGCTGAACCTATCATCCCCCTCTTCTGATATAAGTATTCTGTCAACCTGGAAACAATCATGTTATTGTCTTTTTTGATCAGGTTAAAGAGCCCCCTTTCAGTTGTGGATCGATCAATTTCATATACTGTATAACATAGATGGAGATCTCCTCCTACAATTCATTTCAGAAGGAAATCTTGTGATGTTGAAATCGTCACAAACAACCAGGGACCACCCATCAAGCACGTAGCTGCTTCCATCTCTTCCCAAACATTTTCCCTTTCAGATCTGCAAATGGTGCATATACCCTTGTTATGTGACTCTCAACGTCTTGTAAGAGTGCCTCAAACTTGCAAGTTAAGGTATATGAACCAATTTGGAAAGAGGTCCCTGTCCAAATTCTACTATCCTATAACATGAGTATACCTTGTACCACTAGCTTCTAAGTAGACAAATCTCACCCATCTACTCCTCCAATTCTCTCTAAATGATCTCCCTTACATTCCCTTCTAATTTGTTTCCTGAAGACAAATGATATCAGCATTCCAGTTGTGTGTCAGGCTCTTTACTACTTTTCTTTTACCCTTATTATTAAGACCCCGGACATTCCATGACATCAAATTGATCTTCATTAAAAACAATTTCCATCCTTTCCCCTGTTCCTCTTCTCATCATTCTTGAACTTGACATCAAAAACAGTATCCTTAGATTCGTGAACTCCTTTGTGTATAGGCCTCTTGATAGAATCCTCGGCGTCCATTTCTCGTGGGCTGCCTGCTACTGTCAATTTGCTTGAGCAGTTCCAAATCTTCTTCCTCGTGTCCTTGAAAATCTACCCAAAAGGTTTGCCCATTTTAATCAAATTTTGGTGCATGCAAATTGTTGCATCCATCTCGTTGTCTGGTAGAAATTTTTGATGTTGTTGAATAAGTTCTGCATCTTCCAATACCCATTCGTCAATCTCTTTCCCTTCTTGGATAGCCATTGAGTTATGTTGGTATTTCACTATTTTATTCTCCTCCTTTAGAGTATCACGGATGTTGTCAAAGGCGAAAAGCGCAAAATAAACTCTAAGGTCCGTTAGGGCTTTAAGCGCAAAGCGCAAATAAAGTGTGGGCTTAAAAGGCGCAAAGGGAGAAAAGAATACAAATATATATGTTTAGTTCAAAACTAATAATTATAAACATGAATGACAAAAATATGACCAAAGAAATTGAAAAAAAGTTTATGATAAAGTAAAATATCAATTATTTAGTGTCACTTCTTCATACGAGGCTCATTGACAAGGAAACGTTTGCCTTAGAACCTTGATGACGACACTGAAGCGCACATAAAGTGAGGCAAAGCGCTCAACCTGTTTTGAGCCTCGTTTTAGGGCTTAAGCGCGCCTTTGATAACACTCACTATCACCTATCATAGTTAAGTCATGGTATTTGCATGTTTCGAGCCTTGCATGTCTGCCTCTGTTATTTTCTCCCCCAGGTTCGGGAGTTCTGCTTCATTGACCCCTCTGTTTATGTAGCTGATGCAGAAAATACTGTGAGTGTTGTTAGCGTTATTTGTTCGACTAAAATTTGGTCGAAACTTTCAACCAGATGTTTGGATTCAAGTCACTGAAAATGACTTAGCCTGCTCTGTCAGCCCCAAAATCCCCTTGCTTGAACTCTCCACATGCTCTTTATTAGCTGCACATTGTATACCCATGTTTTCAGTACCTTCTTTTTTATGTCATAAAGCACATCTTTGCCCTAAGGTATGTAGAGAGCTTTGAACCAGCAGTTTCTTCGTCAAAACCTATCAGCTCCAGCATTCTCAGAATCGGTCATCTCTCTCGACTCAAATAGGGATATGGAATGGGGCAGCTCCGGCCATCTCCTATGATTTGGATTCTTGCCATTTAAGGTGTTTTTGAATTTTGTTTCCTCTTCAGTGGAAACACCCACCTTCCACAAAGATTCCACACTTCTGAGAAAATCTTCTGCGACCAGAGATGAAGTGGATTGCCCAAAGCCCTAATCCATGTGGTATCATTGTTTTGAGAGATTGGAGAATAACCAACTGTTGGATTCCACCACTCAAGTTGCATCTTTCTCCTTTCTCATCTCCACTCCTTTTTTAGTGTCTGCTCCGCCATATTTCTGTTCTGGAATTAAAAGAGAAACATATTCGCTGCTCATTTCATAGATATTGACTTCAAAAACTGCTTTCCATGTTTGAGAGCACCATCTTCTAATATCTGCTAGTGTAACTTTCTCTGTGATCTCCTGTCCAAAATGCCCAACTATGCATCTATGAGCAAGCCATTACCCTTTAGCCCTGATGGCTCTGCAATGCAAATATCTCATCCACCCGCTGCAACTGTGGACTCTTTAAGGGTATTAGACTGCCATTTGCTTTTACGTACCACTCTGGCGTAAGGATAATCCTCCTTGTAAGCTCTGAAAGGCTCTGCATTGATCAGTAGGTTGGAGCATTTAATAAACCTCTTTATCTTAAATGTGATATCATTTAACCAGCATTCAGGGCAAACTCAGGAATTATTAGATCACATTTAACCAGCATTCAGGGCAAACTCAGGAATTATTAGGACCTATCTTTCATTCCCCTGAAGCGACAGGATGCTCATGTATCTTCCCTTCACATTAAATTTCCTGGTGCAGTAGAGGTCTCTAAGTTTGTCCTTGGTATTCCACTTCCTAATCATTTTTTCCCCTCTTTCAATGGTTCCTCAAGGATGATACAGAGCCACCTCATGGTATTTGAGTTCAAAATTGAATGTTTCATCATGTTGCAACTTCTTTTCCATCCGTACCAAGTCCCGTTACTGGCGGTGAGAGAAAATCTGAGCAGAAAAAATTAGAAGAGAGTGAAGGAAGAAGTTCGTTAGAGATCACTGTGGGTGAAAAACTGAGGTACCAAGCCAAACGTTGGCCAGCAAGCGTGGCCGGAGAATAGTTATCTTAGAGTCCAAGAAAGTAGGAGAGAGAAAATCCAATTACCGTAAGCTTTTGTTGAGGGAGGAATTAATTTTCTATACTTTGTTGGTATGGGTTCCTCAATACCAAATAATGGCTCGTTTTTACCTTTTTTAGCAGCAACTGGAGCATATTGACGGTTAAGAATTTGAAAAAGAGGTGGATTCATATGGTTGTTGGTGCTTCATATGCTATTGTTAAGGTGAAGGTGTGGACCACCTCCTCCTATATTGTCTGTTGGCAACTCGATTGTGGTGTGAGATTGGATATGTCTCGGGCTGTAAAGGTCGGTGTTGGACATAGTGAAGGAGGTACTCTCCAACTGAAAATTTAGAAAGCAGTCAGAGCGATGTGAATGTTGCTCGACTAGAACTCGTATGGATGATGTGGAAGTAAAGAAATAGTGGAGTTTTCAGTGGTATAGATTGAATTTGAGGAATAGTCTCTCATTTTTTATTGTCTTGGTGCACTGATGAGGCTCCAGAATTCAGTTCTGTAGAGAAAATTGGGTGTGGTTCGAGGAGAATCATATTACTCTCTCCGTTTCATTTGTCTGTTCTAGTTGAGTGGACACATAGTCTTAGAAAGTAAAGACTTTTGAAATCTTATGGTTGTTAACTAAAGATATGTATAATGTATCAAAATACCCTTCAATCTTGTGGTCATAAACATGTTGTGTGGAATGTTGAAATTAAAGAGTTGCCAGGAAAAGTCATTTTTCATAACGGACTCAAATGGGAAGTAAGACAAACTAATTGAAACAGAGGGAATGTTTTGTAAATTTTTTACTTTTTAGTATCTTCTTGTGCACGAGAGATTCTCATTATTAATAAAATCTTTAGAGAGAAGATGATTTTTTCTACAGCAGGAAGTGGGAATATCATTGCTGACCAGCCTTTTAAGTTTAAGCTAATAGAAAAACTGAATTTGCTACTTATGGGTAGACTCAAGTCATGCTTCTACTTTGAAATGGTGTAGGTGTAGTGTAGACGTAGGAATTGATCTAACTATTTTGATCTTGAAGGTCTAAATCAACTGAATTGCACGCCACTGTTCTTCTGAATATTTTCTCTGACTCTTTCTTTTCAATTTTTCAAAGGTGTGCAGGTGCAGGTCATTTAGGAGAAGATATAGTTCAATATTCACAGGAGCTGGAAAGGAAATTAGATGAAGATGAAGAACGTCGAGCATATCTGATGGATATGGGCATTAGAGCTTTAAGGTTGATTCTCTTCCATCTCTTTTTAGTGAAAAGTTTGTTGATAAAAAATGGAAGGTAGAAGCAGAGAACATAATACAAGGAACAAACATACTGCCCCTACATCATCTTCGAGGTCCTTCTTTTGGATGCTTGTTTAAGATAAACCTGAAATTTCTATTGTGCAGCAGAAATGCATATAAACTATTGAAAAGTTGTTAGAACTGGCAATTTTTTCCTTCTAGAAAGTGGTTGGAGCCGGGACAAACTAAAATAGATAACAGAGCACATATTTGACTAGTAGTAATACAAAATAACTGAATAAGATTTAGTCCTTGAGAAGCTTGCTCTTCATACAGTTAGCCTCATCCTTAAAATGGAAAGGTGTCATCTTTTTTCCTAGAGCAATGCCCAGTTAACATTACATCTAAGGTGCTTTGCTGCCAAACAGGCAAAGTTTAGAACTGTATAAATTAACGGTTTTATTCTCTTCTTTTTGCAGGCGATATTTTTTCCTGATCACATTTAGATCCTATCTCTACAGCAGTTCTCCATCTGAGTTAAGCTTCAAAGAATGGATGGATGCAAGACCTGAACTTGGCCACCTATGTAATAACCTTAGAATCTGACATATAGTGCGGATAGGATCAACCCATGGCTCTCTGTATGCAAGTTGACCAGATTGAGAAATTGCTGATACTAGAATCAAAAAAGTTAGGAGCTGATAGCTATAGCATTTAAATTCGTTCAGAACATAGATGCCGTGCTGCAGCCAAGCAAAGAGGAAGCAAGACTGTGGCAATTGAAAGAATTATTGTCATTTGTAAATTGAGGAAACAAAACTTCGTAGGTGTAAGTTGCTAGTTAAAGGTATATTTCAGTACTAAAGTTGTCAACAAACTATAAAGCTGCTTCTGAACAATATATGTGTATATTAACTTTTCCTGTTAAACTTAGAGAAATATAAAGCAGTTCAAGTTTGTAGATGTATTGACATCTTATTGTGTTAACAACTGTTGACATGTATAGAAGCTGCTTCTTATAGACTTGCCTTGATGATCATAAACGTAACTTTACAGACATGAAGCAAGATTAAAGGCTCTTTTTTAGATTGCACAGGACTTGCTAATCAACTATGTCAATCTCAAATTAGTTGGAATCTTTTGTATAAGTTTCGACTCTATGATCATGTGCTAATAGAGGCAAATTATACCTTTCTAATGTGAAAGGGATAAATAAAATGATGCATATTAAGACAATCGAACATAGAAAAATTGAAAATATTATCCTCAATATCGATACCCTGAGGAATCTTTGGTCATTCCCCATTCATCTCTTGACTGTGCTAATTAGGGCTGTGTATTGGCCGGTTCGGTTCGGTTCTGAAGTTTATTGGATTAACTTATTGGTTATTGGTTTGTAGAGATGCTACACCGTTATCGAACCATTAAGCTATTGGCTTATCGGCTATTGATTTATCGGTTTTTGATCGTTATCGGTTTAACCGTTAAGATTTTACACAAAAGAAAAAACATTAAAAGCAAATAAACCATGCACTTGAGTTCACAAATTACATCTTATTTAAAAGTAAACACTTTTACGTTGTTGAATAACTAAGTGTTTGAGACAACCAGAAATAAAAGTAGGAAATTAAACTCTAAGTCGAGGACTTTACATACAAAATAGTATAAATATAATTATTTAATTTACTATCGGGTTATCGGTTAACCCGTTAAAAAAAACTTCAAACCGTTAAGAACCGATAATCCGATAACAAAAAAAATCAAAACAGTTATTAAAACCACTAAACCAATAACTCAATACTATAAACCACTAACTTTTTTATCGGTTCGATTTATCAATTTCGGTTCGGTTTTGAATAGCCCTAATGCTAATAATATTTCTAAAGGGCACTATGAGTACCATTAATATGAGAATTTTCGCAGCTTAAATGGTTGGCTATCTAAACTTTAACTTTATTGATGAGAGTTTGATTCACTACCTTGTAATTCCCCCTCTCATTTTCTTCTCCCCTACCTTCTACTATTTGTTTTCTTCTTAAAAAAAGTGTACCATTAATACCTCAAAAAAATGATGGCCTGATACAAAGATTTTAGAATTCTCAGAAAGGTGTAATGCATAAACATGTACTTAATTTGACTTAAGTTGTTATTTTTATTCTTCAATTTTAATGAGCACATAAATCGTCAGATTTATATTAAATTAAACAAATAAATATATGCGTTAATAGTTCATACATTATGATGGCACATATAACACGATTGCCAAGTAAAACACCATAATAAATACATTTATTTGTTCAACTTTATAATTAAAAGGCATAAGCACCATCTTGTCATGTGAGCCTAGAATTGATAGTACATTTTGCCAAGCAAATAGAGTAATGGAAAATATGACAACAGCAAAGGCCCAATCCCCGAGGCGAAAACGAAAATGCAAGTCCAGTACCAGTTGTGGTGGCATACGAATACCACCTCTTCACTCCCCCTATCTTCAATTTTCTACCGTCACGAAGCCACAGCAGTTGCTGCCGCTCGGCACCGCCACGACACTGCCTTATCTACCGCCGCATTCAGCTTAAGGCTCAACAGAAACCCTAACCTAACTTCTGGAAGATTTCGTCTTGATACTGTCACGTGTTCTCTAGACATTGGGGGAAACGCTGCCATTGACGAGTATGACGACGGTGATACTCGGAATGATACGGGAGAAGAAGGTAGTGATGAGGAAGAGGAGGACGGCGGCGTTGAGACTGAGATTGAAAAGATGGGGAAAAATCGTCGGAGGATTCGATCTAAGATAGTTGTGAAGGCCAGCTTGCAGAGTGTTTGGGAAGTCCTTACTGATTATGAAAGATTAGCTGATTTCATCCCTGGTCTTGCTGTCTGCCAGTTGCTTGAGAAGGAACCCAATTTTGCCCGACTTCTTCAGGTTTTTTTCTGTTTAATTGTTTATTATTATAGAAAATTATCCTAGATATGTACTCGTTTGATCGTTGATGTGGTGGTGCGCCATTGTTGATTGTTTTCTGGATGATATTAGACTTTAAGAACTTCTAACAACACAATGTTTTCCCTCAATAGTTATAAAATTTCTAAAATTATTCAAACTATTGAAAGAGTTTTTGTAAGAGTAGCAACTGCTGGTGCTACTACTATTGAGCTTGCAAATGACCATGCATCAGGCCTGTTTTAGACAATTGCATATGTTGCTTCGCTGTCTGATGCTCCCAGATGAAAATCTAATCAACTTTACTTCTTAACACCAACACGTAAAATGTCAAATAGTGCAACGGTGATGTTAGCTTGTCAAGTTCAAAATGTAAAACTCCCTAACAACTTGCATCTCATCACAAACCAAAAAAAGAAAGAAGTCCCCACACATGCTTACACTACATTATATGATATGCTTATCAACAAATAATATAGAAAGAGATTGAAGAGAAACTGAAGCGCCAAACATATAAACCAACGTCATTGTGTTAATTTTCTAAGCTGTTTGGTACTGCGACTCGGTGCCGAGGTCTACTGAAAACAAACTCTCTACCTTACAAAGATAGGGGTTAGGTCTGCGTACATCCTACCTTTCCCTATTCTCCACTTGTGGAATTACACTTGCTATGTTGTTGTGATCACCGGGTTAATTTACAACTGATTGGCCATACACAGAGAGACATTATGCATTCAAATTACAGACATTCACACAGGAAGACACATACACGCACAACAACTACTTCGCCTCAATCCCAAACAAGTTGGAGTTGGCTATATGAATCCTCACTAACAATGTTTCTCCATTTAAGTCTACTCATGTCTTTATCATACAAAAAAAAGTGACAGAAAAGTTAAATATATGCATATATATAAATAATAATAATACTAATAATAATGTTAAAAGTTTTCTATATTTTTACTGGCACATATATATCTATGGCTAAATACTCCTATACCCAAGGGTGTCGCCTAGTGGTCAATGAAATGGTTGAGAACCCTGAGGTCTCAAGTTCAAAACTCAATGGAAACAAAAAAACGATAGGTGATTCTTCTCATCTGTCCTAGCTGCCTTGGTGGACAAAGTTACCTGGTACCTGTTGCTTGTTGCTGATGAGAGGTGGCAGTGGAATTAGTCGAGATGCGCGAAAGCTAGCCTGGACACCACGGTCATAAAAAAAGAAGATAAGGTCTAAATATCCTAGAAAAGTAATAGGTGAAATTAGACTTATTCCTATTCCCAACTAGTAGTTGACTCTTTTACCTGTTGTATCTTTTAGATGCTATTGACGAATCAATTTACTTCTTTAAAAAATATGTGTGCGTGTATGTATCTGAAACTCATTACTTCAACAAAGAGAAAGAAAGTTGTTTACATTCAATTCAATGTGAATTAAATATTTCCTTGACAGCTGTTAACATACTTCTACTTATGGAAAATTCTTGAGTTCACTACTTGCTTATTTTAAGCATGAGTTTTGTGTTGGTATATCACTCTTATCTGATATTTAAATCTATAATTTACAGTCAATAGATGGCATGCGCTACATACTTCTTGAATTTCCAAGATATTAGTATCTTGGAGTGATCTGATATTAAATTGTAATATTGAACAGATTGGCGAGCAAAACTTAGCGTTCGGGCTCAAATTTAATGCTAAAGGTGTCATTGATTGTTATGAGAAAGGTCTTGAAGATCTCCCTACTGGTCAGAGGCGTGATATTGAGTTCAAGATGGTAGAAGGTGACTTCAAAAATTTTGAAGGAAAATGGTCTATTGAACAGGCATAGTATTCTTTCTTCTCTTTACCTATTACACTTCTTCTATCAGATTTTTTGTTTCGTATCTGGAAAATATGTGTCTAATGTCGATGATGTTGCCCAAGAATTATTCATGTGCATTTTTTTCCTTGGATAACTTCTCCTTCTGCTTTTTCTTATTTATTCCCTAGCAAATTTGCAACATATATTCTCCTCTTGCTATTCATTTGCACTTAGAAACTCAGTAGAAACTCCGCATTGTTAGGTTATTAATGGAATGGAAGCAGCAATTGGGACTTCCCTCTGTTCTTTTTAAAATGACAAAGTGTCTGTATATGATTAATTAGCGGTGAAATCCATGTTGATAATTTTGTTGGCGTCTACATAGCTTAGAAAAAGTAAACTTTGAAAATCATCTCTCTGATTCTCTTTTTGAAGCGTAGGTGTGAGTTCTTCATTGCATGTTACCAACAAATAAGTTCACAGTTTTGTCGAAGCCCTTACGTTATTTAATGTTGTGAAAACATGCAGTGCAAGACAGGTAGTGACCAAGAGCTTGATTCTTCTTTGGACGAACCATTTCACACAACTCTCTCCTACATTGTTGATGTTGAACCTAAGCTTTGGTTGCCTGTGCGGCTTATTGAAGGCAGACTCTGTAAGGAGATAAAAATCAACCTTCAGTCTGTTCGAGACGAAGCACAAAAAGTATCTCTCTCTTCATTTTCATCTTATTAACCACTAACTAATTACTACTACCATTTATTTCTGAAGAAATGTATATATTACGATTCACGTATTACAGTTTCGCCAAAGCAACTTCTTCTTTAGTTGCAGTCATTTTGATTATGTGGGATCAACTATTATAGGTTCATAGCAGTTCATATTCTTTTGTGCAGTATGAGTACAAGATCTAAAAATGAAGACTTTGTTTTTTATGTATTTATATTTCTCCCTCTGCCTCTTGTCATTTTGCATTGTCTTCTAGTTATTGTCATAAATTTTTTTCCAGATAATATTCTCTCAAGTACTAGTCCCATATGGCGTATCATTTTGTTTTTGCTCCATATCTCAGATAATGAGTGGATTTTACATGTGTATTAGGACTAAGTTCTTTCTTAATAGTAGGGTACTATTTAAGAATGAAGCAATCTTTGTGTAGGACATGATAAGTTTTGACTTATTTCCCTTCTAATTTATTCCTACCTAGGAGTGACAATATATACTAGTATTATTCAGCCTCGACTAGGATAACGAATATGTACTTTGTGATCTGCAAATTGATATTATCCATTTATTATTCTTTTGCACGCATTTTGAATTAGAGTAAGGGCACGCTAAGACATTCCTTTTCGTGCTTTCGATCTGCTTACTTTGAATAAAGAGAAAAAAAAAGAATAGATAGACATTTCCTTTTCGATCGTTTCAATTGTAATTACAATTCATTTGATAACCTTTTTAGTCGATGAAATTGTAAAACTATCATGACATCATTATGAACATAAAGTCCCAGGGTATGGAATCCCAGAAAGAGGCTGGCCCAACTTAAATGAGATATGATAGCTTCTTTATGATCTAACATATTTACAGACAAAAGTATTTGGTTATTGGGGAAAAATCAATATACTTCTAATGTCAAATCAGGATCAACTAGGACAGAAATAAAGCATTGGGTCGAACTCTTCTTTGGTGTCAAGGTAATAGCTATGAATAGTCATCTAAGTATATGCTTTATCCAATGTTTTAATAACCCCGGGTTGTGAGAAAATTTATGTATTATTTTATGTACAGATTAATTATGATATAATACATAAATATATCATTTAATTTGGTCTCATATTACATATATATTCTCCAACTTTGGATCTGTACAACTAGACAATTAAACTTGTATAAAGTTGAATATATAAACACACATGTCCTATATGACATCTTACATGACATTTCGTGTCCTATGTGGTGTCATACGTGTATTATGTCACATAAGACTCGTGTGTTTACTCGTTAAATGTTATATATAAATTAAAGACACATTTATATATTACTTCATTAATTATTCAAGCATTAGTTATATTAATATCTTTTATTCTAACTTCTGCCTAAAACAATACATAGAAATTTCTTTCGAACACTATATTAAGTGTAGTATTTTGCATTTTATACATATATAGCAATAGAATGCTGCGAAACATAATATTACTACTGCAAGATTTAATATAGGGATAAAGTACAAATATACTTCCGAATTATCGTAAATAGTATGTGGATATCATTCGTCATACTTTTGGGACATTGGTACCCTTGTCGTCCAAAAACTAGAGCATATATGTCTTCGCTCTAACGGAAGACTAAATAAGGACACGTGGCACAATCTTATTCACCGATTCGATGTTTAATAAATGTCGGATAGGTGGATAAGATTATGACACGTGCATGTTCGTTAGTTTAAAGGGTATATATGCTCTAGTTTTTTGACGACAGGGGCATCAATATCCCAAAAGTATAACGAAGAATATCTGTATACCATTGATAATAGTTCAAAGGTATATTTATCCATTTTTCCTTTAATATATGAATAACTTAGCACCTGACCAACTGTCAAACGACCCTAAGAGCTTAAGAAAGTATAGCGTTAGCACCAATGGGGATATACCTTCCCAACTGCCAAAAGAGAAGCTTAGCTGCCAAAAATGCCGATGTTATTTTTTCAAGCATAATACCATTCACAATTAAAAGAAGAGTCAAAACCTTCGAGGTGTGTGATGCAAGTTATTATTATTAGGGACAGAGCTATACGTCTATTCATTCGTTCTCCAGAATTCAATAATTTTGATTCAAATATTATACGTATAAATAATTTATCACAAATTTAATAAACTATCACTTTTAGAAATCGAAATCATTAACTCAAAATTCTAACTCTTCTTAAATAAAGATTACAGGTTCAAACACTATAAAATAAAAACATACTAAAAAATCATTTTAGATTACTCGAAACCAGTGAATTTTTTTATAACAACCAAACATATACACAAAAAAAAAAAGTTACAATAATGTAGGGATCCAAGAAATACTCATCCAATAGGATTGAGGCACAGAGAGCATAATGCTCACCAAATTAAATCCATCATTTTCAATTAGGTATAAATTTAGTTATACTATTAATAGTGTAAAACAATCTTTGCATGCTCTCTTCTATATGACACATACCCAACTAGTGAAGTGGGGGAAAAGGGCCATAAAAAAGTTCAAGTGGCACACTAGTGGCCTTTGACCTAATATTCCACATTCTAATTTATTCCAACTTTAATTTTGATCGAATAATTAAAATTTCTTCATCAACAGAGAATGAAAAAAATCCTATTGAAAGTGTCACCTTCAAAAATGAATCTTGTAATGAATGAATCCAAACTTAATCAGACCATAATACAGATATCTAGCATCGAGTGGAAAATAACAAAATATATAAAATTATTCCTACATAGGGAGTTAGGTACCACCAATATTTTAAAAAGTGAATAACATCTACTATAAATTAGCTACAATTCTACATGAAGTAGTCATCATTCAATCAAGGCAATTATTATATATCATACGTAATTTGTATCTTGTAGGTGCAGGAAGCTGCTATCGAGCTAGCTTCATTTCTTCAAGATTTTCATCAACCAGGTAATTAAATTAAAATACAGCTTGTATTTTGTGATACTTTTCAATAAAAAAATGAAGTTTAAGAAATAAAACGAAAGATGTATGAAATTTCTGATATCAAACATATCATGGTCTTTTCTTTTCGTGTATAAAAGATAGAAATTTTTGTGAATCATGTAATATTAAACATGTCAAAACTTAGTTTTCGTGTGTATATACACATATTATTAAGGCCGGAAAAAATAATAATCTAACGATAAATTATTTTAATACAAAACACTCTATCAAGAAATTGTCTGTTCGAGGCCTTTGATTTAAAATTAGAATCTTAGCTTAATCATTTTATCATATTTTTCTAATCGTGTAAACGAATATATTAATATGACGATTAATATATTCGTTTACATGTTTGCTTTAGTTTTATACGGTATTTCAAGACTTCCGTAATGGAAGTTCAATTTTTCTTGATTTGTTAATATAAAAAATTATGTTTACGTCTCATTATATAAAGAATACTTTAAATTTTATGAGTTTTATATTTAGATTCATTTTAAAATATTTAAAATCTCTTTACCCTTTGAACGATATAACATTTATCCCTTTAAATTGAAAAATCACTAATCGTCACTCATAATCATCATCATCGCTAGCCACTTTCCCCTTATAATTTTATTAAATTAGTATTTATATAAATTTATTATTTATTAAATTTTGTTTTAATTTTTCTTACAAATTCAGATATCGAAAAAATAAATGATATCAATTATTTAATGCTCACATTTGATATAATACTTGGATTATATGGAATATCCATTTGATTATCCTCATTCTCCTCCCCCAACTAGGAAAAAGTTTCAAACAAAGCATCAGTTTCTCAATTATGGTATGTTTGGTCAAGCTTTTTCTAATGAAATATAGTTAATATTTAAAAAATATATATTTTATCGATTTAGCTTAAGTTGAAAAAGTAATTTTTTCCTTAAAATTAGTTCTTTTCGAATATTGACTAAACACAAATTATTAATTTAGTACTGCTAATCTCTAAAAGCATTTCTAATAAAAAATATTTTTTTCAAATGAGTAAAATTTTAAGGGTGTGTTTGGTACGGAGGAAAATATTTTCCATGGAAAATGTTTTTCTGGAAAACAAGTAGATTTTGGACTTATTTTCTCATGTTTGGTTGGTGAGTAGAAAATATTTTCTGGAAATGATTTTTAGTGTTTGGTTTATGAATGAAAATTGTTTTTGAGAGACATTTTTTATTTTTACTAGAGTAAAAAATAATTTATGACATTGAAAATATTTCTCAAAAACAAAATTATTTTTTTTTGGGTGGGGGTGGGGGTGG
>NC_028637.1:87805183-87841036 GCF_001406875.1 Solanum pennellii
GCTGGCTGGGGGGGGAGGGGTAGGAGTTTAAAAATAAAAATTTGAAGTTGAAAATATTTTTAAAAAGCAAAGTTAATTTTTTGGGGAGGGTTGGGGTTGGGGGGGGGTTAGGGTCAAAGATCAGGTGAAAAAATAAAATTTTGAAATTGAAAATATTTATTTAAATTGATGTTTTTCCCAAAAAAAAAGTAATTTGAAATTGGAGGAGAGTTATGGAAAATGTTTTCCTTAATTTTTGAAGAGAAGTCAATTTCCTTAATTTTGAGGAAAATGAGTTGATTTGGAAAATATTTTCCGAAACTTTTGTCCCAACCAAACATGGGAAAATTGGTCAAGCTTTTTCTAATGAAATATAGTTAATATTTTAAAAAATATATTTTATCAATTTAGCTTAAGTTGAAAAAAGTAATTTTTTCCTCAAAATTAGTTCTTTTCGAATATTGACCAAACACAAATTATTAATTTAATATTGCTAATCTCTAAAAGCATTTCTAATAAAAATATTTTCTCAAATAAGTAAATTTTAAAAGTTTGGCTAATCGAATTGACATTTCAAAATATTTGTGTATGTCATAGCAAGCGGAAGCTACTCTTGAGAATGGAAACAGTTGCAAGGTCCAATAATCTCAAGTACGAGTGCCTATTGTTTGGTATGTTTTTTCAACTACTATGTGTATATTTTTCGAACTATGTAGCGAAAACTTTAGTATATCGAGCTATCGAAAAAATCTAATTTTAATTTCTTATTAAAAAAATGCATTTTATTTTCCTTAGATATGGATGACACATTGTATCCTCTTAGCTCAGGTGTCAACCTAGCTTGTCGCAAAAATATAGAAGGTATACTATACTTTAATTATATATATTATATATCTTGTCATATACCAATTATAAATAACCAATAAAATTATAGTTAATTATAATATATAAAATATTGTTAGCTAATTAATTTACATATATTCTTGTTTAATTTCTTAGAATATATGTTGCATCACCTAAATATTGAAGAAAGTGAAGTGCCAAAAATGTGCTTGGATTTATACAGAGAATATGGCACAACTATGGCAGGCTTGAAGGTAAAAAAAAAAAATCTTTCCTTTTTTTTAGTTTTGTTAAAAAAAGAACGAAAAATTTTTATATTTGAAAATACTTTTATTGTATGTGAAATTAATTAACTTCTCATTTTAGCCATACGATTTTAATTTTTATGGTCAACTCATACAGTCATACATATAAATGTGCCATGACATATTTAAATAACACTAATAGTACATTTTATATAATTTTATTTCTTTCTTAATTTCTGTGCGCCTGATGTAGGAGCTAGGGTACGAATTTGACAACGATAAGTTTCATGAATATGTGCATGGAAGATTACCATATGAGGTGCTAAAACCTGATCCACTACTAAGGAACCTCCTACTTTCCATGCTACAACGCAAAATTGTAAGTATATTTTTAATGAAATTTCTAACTTATAGCCTATAATTATAAAGGTGCGTTTACAATTTAGGAGAAATATTAATTTATTTTATATTGGTAATTTGGTGAATTAATCAGATATTTACAAATGGTGATAAAGCACATGCAATTAGAGTTCTGAGCAAGTTGGGATTGGGTGATTGTTTTGAAGGTATTATATGCTTTGAAACTTTGAATCCTTCTTTAGAGGATAATGCTACTATTTTATGCAAGCCTTCTCTCAAAGCAATGGAGGCTGCTATTCAGATTGCAAATCTTGATCCAAACAGAACTGTAAGTACTCATATATTATTCTCGATCTATTTTTACTTGTCCACTATACTTTGATTTGTTTCACGAGTTTTGAAAATAGAATCTCTGCCTTTTGAAAATAGAGGTATATAAGGTCTATGTACACTTAATCTTCTCCAGACCTAATTTTGTGAAATTTCATTGAATAAGTTATTGATGTAAGGAATATGGCAAGACAATACTGAACAGTGTCGTAGTCAGGAATTTCACAAGAGTTGTCCAGATTTAGCACAATAAAAGCTTTCTTAAAAAAGTAGAACTAGTGAGATTCAAACAAACGATCACTACCCTCATTTCAAGGAAATGAAATCACTGGGCTACAATAGTTTATTGTGTTAAGGGTGTCCAAAATATTTATTTAATCATTTTGTGTATCATTTATGGACATTCTGACCCCATGTGACTATACCACTGATACTGAACAAGTAAAAATAGACGAAGAGTAATATTATATAATTTGTTCCTCCTCGTGTTTCAGATTTTTTTCGACGATAGCGCTCGAAACATAGCAAGTGGTAAACAAGCTGGACTCCACACAGTGGTTGTAAGATCCACTTCCTTTCTAATGGATATAATTTTCACTTTCATAAGCTAACTTTTAAAATTGAATTAGCTATACTCAATTATAATTTTTCACACCTAACATTATTCATATTTTGTACATAAGAAATATTGAGTTCAATTAAACCGCTAAATAATGGTACAGGTGGGGAGTTCAACTTTGGTGGGAGGGGCAGATCATGCCTTGAGGAGCATACACAACATAAGAGAAGCCCTTCCTCACATATGGGAAGAAGAAGGAGATTTAAAACAACAAATTATTCAATCAAATGCTGCTGAATTAACTATAGTACAAGCATAATAACACCTATACTCAATGTGCATCAAGACTTTAATTTAATGAATTTCAATAAAAAAAATTCTACTTGAAATGAATAAGTCATTAGATAATATATCCAATAATGTATATGTGTTACATTTATTAAAAAATATAAAAAAAAAGAATTACTTTAATCTATAAAGAGTAATTTTCTTGCAAAACTTTAGTTATTTATGCTCTTTATTTGGAGTAAGTATTTCAATACAATTTGTAAAGACCACTATCTATAGGCAAATGATAATTTATTTAGATTCTTTCTTCTTGGAAAGAAGAATAGAGGTGATTGGAAAATTGACAAAAAAAAAATATTATTGGTTTTTAATTCGATATTTGATATCAATATTATACACCTTCACTAAATTTTCGATTTTATGAATTCAATGATTCCACATTATTTTAAAGGTATTTTAAAATGATGTTTATTGAATTAATTAAACAAAGTAGAATATTACTAAGGGCATATTTTAAAAAGTAATTTCTTTAATATGATTTCTTAAAAAAAAAAAAAGGTAAGAGTAATGTACATGATATCTCACAAGAAAATTAAGTGTGTTAGAAACAAAATCCATGATGAAATTTTTAAAATTAATCTATTAGTAAGTTATGAACTTACTATTCAATTTTAATATTTAAATACATTTCTTTTTTTATTTTTTATTTTTGAATAAACATAATTGTATTGATAAAATGATATAAATACAAATTTATTTATCCTGATATTTTTGTGTTTTATTCTTGATTAGGAACAAAACAAGATAAACCACGTCCAAAAAAGAAAAACTGTACTCTTTTAAGTCGTAATACTCTTCCATTTTCTGTTTTCATTTCACTTTTCTCGTGGAGGATTAATTTGATTATTCTTTATAAGTAAATTAAGTTAAATTAATTTAATGTCACGACCCAAAACGAGCCGCGAGTGGCACCCACACTTATCCTACTATGTGAGCGAACCAACAAATTTAAACCCCAACATAATGCGAAAGACTCAAAATCTTATTAATAAAACCAATATATAAACATTCTAAAATTCATCAACTATTATCCCCAAAATCTGGAAGTCACCACCACAAGAACATCTATCCTCAAATTACTAAATCTAAGAATATTTAAGAACTAAAATAAAGAACAAAGCGGTAGTCTATGTCCGAGCTTCAAGGACATCAAGACGTGAATGAGAGAATCCAGTCCGAGCTAGGAACAATAGCTCACCCTGAAATCTGACGTGCTGTAGACTGGCTAGAGTTGCGGACGAGACGAAGTTACTGGTGCACTTGCTGCACTCCACAAACAACAAAGAAGGGAAATAAAAGTAGGGGTCAGTACAAGTACTGAGTAGGTATCATCGGCCAACTCAAAATAGAAAGCAATATATATCAAGTAATAATATAAAATCAACTACAACACTCAACAGGTGACAACAACAAGTACAAAACCCTTTGACAACAACACCAAGCACATCTATGAGGGCTCAAGCCTCCACACCATACTCATTTGGGAATTAGGTTCTTTAAATTGAGTATATCATCATAATTCAAGATTCATTCTCTTTATTCCTCTTGTGTCGGAACGTGACACTCCGATCCCCTAATACTACGTGTCGGTTCGTGACACCCGATCCCCTAATACTACGTGTCGGTCCGTGACACCCGATCCCCTAATACTACGTGTCGGTCTGTGACACCCAATCCCCTAATTCTACGTGTCGGTCCGTGACACCCGATCCCCTAATACTACGTGTCGGTCCGTGACACCCGATCCCCTAATTCTATGTGTCGGTCCGTGACACCCGATCCCCTAATACTACGTGTCGGTCCGTGACACCCGATCCATTAACCTCATTTTTTTAGTTCATCAAGCCTTCCTTTATACCAAGGCATCATCATTAATTAGAGTGAACTTAAGGTTTTTAAGATTTCACAGTATCATCATTATAATCCATCACAATTTACATAATCACAATCATGCAACAACACAATTAAGCGCATAGAAGACTTTACAATACGACCCAATACATATCAATTGCTATTAAGAGTTTACTATCACATAGCATAAACCATAACCTACCTCCACCGAAGAATCGTGATCAAGCAAGCTATCTCCCCAATGCCCTGCTGTCCTCTTCGTTCCTCTCTCTCTCGATCGTTCTCTCTCCTTTTTCTTTTTAATTTTCTCTTCTCCAAATTCTCTTTGTTTTACCTTAATTATCACATAGTTTATTATGATAAAAGTAACCCACTATTTAGGTTTAAGTTGTCTCCTTTAACCCCCAAATAAACAATTTATTAGCATTAACCCACTAACTTTATAATTATAATCATGAATAGTCCAAAACGCCCCTTTAAAAACTTTAGCAGAATTCCGACCCGAGTGGACTTACGGAGCCTGTGACGGTCCGTCATGACTGTGACGGTCCGTCCTGCAGGTCCGTCACAAAGGTCAGAGAGTTAATTCTGTGGAAAGATTGGTGACGGTCCGTCGTGCCTACGACGGTCCGTCCTGCAGTTCTGTCTTGAAGTTCAGAGAGTCGATCTCAGTACCCAAATTTCAGATTCTAAGTGTTTTGGAACGACACCCCCTCGACGGTCCGTCGTGCCCATGACGGTCCGTCGTGGGATCCGTCGACCCAGACAGTTATTACCAGAAATAAACTCTACTGCTCAAAACGACTAAACAGGTCGTTACATTTAATATTTTAAATATTAACTTAAAATGAAGTTTAAGAAAATAAAATTAATTTTGTGATTCTAAATTAAAGGTATATCAAACGTATTAGAATAATTTTTAATTTTTGGCCTTAATTATGCATGTCATGTGAAATTAAAATTGACAAAAATGGAAAGAGATCATATTTTTAAAAAAGAAACTAGAATATTTTTTTAAAAAAGTGGGGAGTGTCATAGACTGAACTATTTCTCATATATACCATATACATGAGTTATTGACTAAAATCATCCTTCAACTATGATTCAAATCTAATGTACATTCTTATATTATATAAGTGAGCAAAAAATATCCTTATAATATATAAAACAATAACAAGAATCATCCTTCAATATATTTTTGTTAAGAAACTGATTGAACTAATAAAAAAAATTAATTTGGTCATGTCTTGCCACGACGAGAAGATCAAAGTCACCTAAAAAGAATAAGGATATTGATAGGAAATGAATCATTCATTCTTGAAATTTAAATTTTGTGTTTTATCAGTTTATATGTTTTCTGCATTATTAAGTAAATCAACTTGCAACAATACATAAGTTTTGAAATATTTATACTATAGATTTCGATGGTTAGAAAGATTATGTAAAAAAAATCATTTAAAAAGTATTACGTGCAACTATTTAGAGTTTTTTTTATATAAAATATTTAGGATGTAGATATTAGACATACACTGCAATTCACATTTTATACAATGTACACAAATGTTGAAAATTTAGTGAAATTACGATGGTGTATAGTTATGAAAATAAAAATAAATGATTACTGTATTCGAACAATTTGAAGTTGGAGTAGTATTTGGCCATGTTTTTACAAGAATATTTAGAATTTGAATATATTTTGCCTGAATATGATTTAAATTCTTCATTAAAAAAAAATCACTTAACATATATCCATTTGACTTGACACTTTTTTTTTGGTGGCGTGACTTTCTTTTTTAAAAAGAAATAGACAGAAGGCTGAATCTTGCAATTTTTGGATAGTTTAAGGATATTTTTTTGTTCACTTATATAACACAAGGATATACTTTAAGTTTATGTCATACTTCATAAGTGATTTTAGCCAAAAACTCTAATATGCGTCTTAGAATTGATCAAATTTTATAGGCGAAATGGTCAGATGAACCTTTAATCTTGTATCGATTTGTATTTTGGACCATTCTATTGATCAAATTTTATAGGCAAAATGGTCGGATGAACCCTTAATCTTGTATCAATTTGTATTTTGGACCATTCTACTTAATCTTTTGTCAATTGAACCCTTAGACTCAATTAAGACGAGACTTTTAAGCCCCTCCAACCATGTGTGTAGCTCACTCTCCTTTAAATAAATGACATGTCATATCTACGTCATATATATTAATGCCATGTCATCATTTTTTGATAACTATTTTGAAAAATTATTAATCAAAATTATTTAATAAATGGTAAAATAATAAACTCTAATTCATTCTTTAGAGTATTATTTCACCATTTCCTGTTCAACTTTTTCGTTAACTATATTACTCTGATTTCACGTTTTGCATTTTCATATATATATTTTTATGTGTTTTGTTTGATTTATTGATATGTTTGTTTGATGAAAGGAAACAGTGGTGAAGCTCTTGGTGAGCTATAACGGAAAAAATGAAAACTCCATACTATAAATAATAAAATTTGCGTCGAGAAAATAATAATCAAAAACGGAAAATTATAGCAACAATCGATTTATTATTTTAAGTGCGAGTGCTACAAACTCTATGATTCCTCTGAATTCGTCTTTTCAAATATATTTCAAGGGCTTTAAAACTTGATCTTGAACCTGGGATTGATCTCTATCTTGATCATGATCTTGGACTTGAACTTGGACTTGGACTTGATCTTGATCTTGGACTTGGACTTGATATTGAACTTGAACTTTATCGTTCTTGATCTTGATCGTTCTTGAAACTTGAATGCTTGAATTATTGAACTTGTAGAGAAATTTGCAACTTTTGATCCACCAGCTTTCTCTAGCTTCTTGTTAAAATTCTTGGTCTTCTTTTCTGAAATATGAGACTCTATTTATTGTTTTAGAATAAAGGAGTTGCAATTGGAATAGGACTCCTTTCGACCAATCAGATTTAAGTGACATGGCATATCGACTTTATGGAGCGGACTTTAATTAAATTAATATTTATTGAATTATTAAATCAATTATATTAATCCATAATATTTATTTGGACTAATATATTAATGAATTTAATATAATCTAAATCATTTTAATAAATTTATATTTAAATAAATTTTAGATGATTACACATACATCCAATTCTCTCCATTTCACGATCAAAATCTATGGAGAAAGTCATCATCACCGTCGTCGCCATTTTTGTCAGCGAAATCGATATATTCTCTCCCTCACATGTCTACGTCTCCATCGCACGCCATCACCTATTTTCATTTCCTCCTCCAACCTCCACAAAATCAATAACCTAAATCATCGCACCATCAGATCTGACGATAAACCTCATCGCCGCCATAACCTCGAACCTTACCCGCCTCGTTCTCCTCTACATTAACCAGTGTCGTCTCTCTCCCTTACTCCACTATGAAATAGTGGTATCCGATGTGCACCCACAACGCCACATTCTCCCTCTACGTTGAATCAATGAACTCAAGTTATATCCAAGATCTGATAAATTGATGTAAATAGATTCCGAAGAAGGAAAAAAGGATTGTGTTTGGAATTAAGTTGCTGAAAGAGGTTTTGAAAAAGGAAAAAAAAAGTTGTGTTTGGAATGAAAATGGCTTACCAAGATGGGATAATGGGTGAAAAAGAGGAGTTCAATTAGTTGTCTTTTGAAAATTTATTTCGTTTATAATTCTGAACTTTTTTTAACCACAAAAATTTCATTCAGTCGCCTTAAGAGCGTGAAATTACACACTTTTGTCAACTTAGATATTCTGATGCCACATAAACTTGGTCAATGGTCAAAGGGATTTGTTAAATTTGTTTTATTAAATTTAACGGTTCAAATGATTAAGTAAGAGGGTCCAGAATACAAACTGATATAAATATAAAGGTTCACCAGACCATTTGACCAAGTTTATATAATTTGATTATAGGAAATTACTCCTTTCATTTAAAAAAGAATGACATGCTCTCTTTTTTAGTTTGTTTTTAAAAAAATAACCTCTTTCCCTTTTTTGTAATATTTTACTTTTAATTTTTCATGTAATAATATTTAAAATTACAAAATTATTTCTTACTTTCTTAAACTTCATATCAAATCAAGCTAAACCACTCTTTTTGAAACAGAGCGAAACATAACCCATAAAAGCCAACCCAAGAATTTGTTTAATAGTAAAAATTGTGGTAAAATCAATACACTTTTGTGTTTAATACCCAACGACCTTAATTTGAAATTATTGATTTTGCGCTGGCGGCGGGTTAGGTATGGCTTGATTTGTGGCATCCCCTACATAATCGTTTACCGTTATATTGCCGCACAAACTGAATTCTATTCTCATTTTGCTTTAATTTACTCAACATACAATTTTGATTTTCTATTGAATTTGCTGCATTCGATGCCGTTTTTCAAAGATATAGCAAGGGTTGCCGATGGGTTGTCTTTGGTTGCCAAAGAGACTATCTACCGGCAACGGCGGAGCGAAGGCGGCAATAGCTTGCAATCGTTGATTAAGAATACTCTTCTCTCCGCTACCGATTTAACTGGACTTACCAAAGGCAAAGTTCGACAGATAGATGCAGATTCTGCTGTACGTACTGATTCGAATATAGAAAGTGTTGTTTACTTTACTGATGAAAAACCTAGCACGTCTAGTTCTAGTGAGCCTCAAATTGAATGTCATTTAGAGGTGAAGGAAGTTTCTGAAGCTGAAATTCGTGAGCCTCCAGTTCCGGTTCAGTCTGCTGGGACGACTTATGAAGGTGATGTTCAGATAGATTCGATCTCTTCTGAAAGCAAAGCTGCTGCTGCTGAAGTTGTTGCTCCTGTTACTCCGCAGCTGAAAAGACAGAGGAAGCTACGGGAGAGGAAAGTGCCGACGACTTCTTTCTCTAGAGCGCTTGGGTAAGTCATCCATTACTACTAGCTGTAATTTTCACTGGTTGATTGCCAGGACTGCATCACTGAGCTAATTTTATTTTCACAAGTCTAATTATAAAAAAAAGATTGATTTCATGAATTTTACTGTTGTAAGATATTAGGTTGCTTTATCTTTCACATCCGAGCAAAGGATTGTTTAGCTATACCATTAATTTCCATCGTCATTGCAAGTTTTCTTCTTTTCTGAGTTAGGATTGATTTCCGTTTTACTCTGCAATCTCTTGCCGCTTGTTGTGTTCTTTTAGGTGGAATTTTAAAGATCCCTTAGTTACTTCCTGATACCCCTGGTTAGTTCCCTATGTCAACTACGCTCATCTCCATTAGGGAAGTCAAAGGACATTTGAAAGTAGTTTCCTCTAGTCAATACTTCTTATAGGTCAAGTGAACTGTGAACAATTTCATAGGTCATGTATGCATGCTTGTTAGTAGTTTTCCTTGTGTTGGTGTACTTGGAGGTTTATTTTTGTTGCTCGTTGTCAATTTTATACAATTTTATAAGCTAGAATTGAGGTATTCTATATATAGCAGATTTTTTACACAATTGCATGTATAACTTTTTGTTATAACTGTGGTGTCTAGATCAGCCTGCACATGACTCAACTAATTACACCGGGTACCTGGTACCTCCAACCGTTACTAGGTAATCCTATCTATCAAGGCTTGCACAGACAGGAAGAGATCACTGAGTATTTTTGCATTTGCTGGGATCTGAACCTGAAACACTCATAATTCTCAACTGCGTGTGTAAATTGTCAGAGTCCATGCAAGCCATTTTCTTTGCTTGGAACTAAATCACAGAGAGGCTAAAGATTTTGTTTACTACTATTCCATTAATATTTTAGGCTGCCACATTATTCTATGCTAGATGTTTGGAACAATATATAGCATACACTTAAAAAGATCTCTGCACTCTCTTAGTTGTTCATTCTACTACTAACTTTGGTTTCCTCTTTCCTGTTTGAGCTGGAAACATGAGGTCTCATTCTTAGGTTAAGGCTTTTAGAGATCTTTGGTTCATTGGGTACTTATGCTTGACTTGATATAGCTTTGAAGGGAGGGCCTTAGAGGTTGTACTCTTGTTGGTGCATTATATGCAAGCAAATCAGTGAGTGTCATGCATCTTTATCATATTATGTAATTGAAAGGCTTTCCCTTAAAAGAAGAAACAAGAACTGTGCCTCAATTCCTGGCTCTTAATGGAATGGAAAAATAAGCATCCACAGAGCTAGGCTGAATGATCACTTTCTTGTATATCAAAATTTTCTACAAGCTTGACATTTCAGCCTTTCTTGTTATCCCTATCAATTTTTACTTTAATTAATAATTTGCATGTAAAGAACCAAGATGCACCAGAAGTTGCTAGTATCAAGAACATCACTTTCTCTGTTCACATGACTTGGACTCTTAGCTTGAAGAAAACCTTAATTTTGAAGGTTTGCGGGCCTTGGAGCTGGTCTTGCTTGGGGTACACTTCAAGAATCTGCCAAGAGGCTTGTTTTTGGTGAACCAAATGTTCAAGGCAATCAATCTGCTGTATCCCCCTATCTGTCTGAGAAAAATGCAGAACGTCTGGCTCTTGCATTATGTAGAATGCGTGGAGCAGCTCTAAAATTGGGGCAGATGTTAAGCATCCAAGATGAATCTGTGGTTCCAGCTCCGGTAAATATTTCAAGTCCCAAATATGCCTTGTAGTTATTTTCTCTTGCTTGTACTCCCTCCATGCATTTTGGTTTGTTTATAGTTTAAATGCTGATGCATTATCTCATGAAAAAACTTGAGCGGTAGGGAAGCTTTGAACTCGACTTAGTGCTAGAGGTTTCTTATGACCCTAATTTACATCTAATACACTTCCCATGCTTAGGAATTGATCTTAACTCATATAAACAATTAGAGATCATTGGGTTTGCGCCTATACACATGCGGAGACTGGTTAGGGTCTTAACTTCGAAATTTTTGGGGTGTTACATTTTCACTCCTTTTTCTTTTTCTTTTGGTGCACACATAAAGTTCCTTGTTGTATAGATAATTGGTGGAGTTTGTAGAAAAACATATTTTGTAGATTCTTTGCCTTTCGGTATACTCCATGATGCAGCTGCTTATGGCCATATTAATGAATGAAAATACATTTGCTCGATCAAAATCAAAAACAAAAAAAAAATGGCTGCCTCTTTAGCAACTAACCATGTATCACTTTTACATGGATCTTTAGATTTCCGTATTTGTTCCACGGTCATGGACTGATCTGTTGCTTTTCTCTAATTAGCACTCTGTTGTTTTACTTGTCAGTGTATAGAACTCCACTTTGTTCCTTCCTTTTCAGTCTATACTTTCATTAGAGAGACCCTGAAACACCTAATTACGCTGTAAAATATGAAAAATCCTGCTTTCTGAAAATATTTAACATTTTCTATACAGCAGCAGCTAATACCTAGAACTTGCAATCCATGAGTAGCATCAACTTATATGGAATCATCGTCTTTTCCTCAAGCTTTCAGATAGTGAATTAGTGTTCAGTGTCACTGTCCCAATAAAGAATGCATTGCCACCCACACGTTCATAATCCAAATTATTTTATGTTAAAGCTCAATCTCCGTTTCAGTAAGACCTGGTAGAAGGTTCTAGCTTTGAACATACCGTTTGTTCGCTTGCTTTGTAACTTGTCTGTAGCTATTTTAAATGGGCCAATGTGTTTGTAGTTGTTCTAGTTTCATGTTAATACACAACTGGGTGTTAAAGAATTACAGTTATTGGCTAAAGGAGAGTGTGGCCTATTAGGTGATATTTCATAAAAATGGCATTACGATAAATGTCTTGCACGTCTATCCATTTGGGTTAAAAAGATTTCTGGTTTCTTCCAGATTTGCAAGACACAATAGGAGACAGTATATCAAAGTTATCTTATCAAAAAAACATTTGGAGACAGTATCGATACTTTGTTTTGATTATAATAATCTGAGAGCCTCCTCTTTAGTTTATTAGAATTGCATTAACCTCTCCCACTTTGTTAACTCGTAATCATTGTTTTTTTAATTGTTGAGAAAAATTAGACACAACTGGTAATCAGAGTGGTAAATATGAGAGACAGTTTGCTGTCACTTCAGTTTTCTTTCAAAATGTCCTTTTTCTCTTTTCTTCTTTTTTTTTTTTGGGGGGGGGGGGGTGTTGAGGCAGTGAACATGGTTGAGAGGGAGGATTTTTGCATTAATCTCTCAAGAGTAAAGGAGAGCATATCAAGTTAAAAAAAAAGAGTGAAGGAGAATATATATCCCACAAGTGGGGTTTGGGAAGGTAGAATGTACGTAGATCTTACCACTACCTCGTGGAGGTAGAGAGACTTTTTCTGGAAGACCCTCGGCTCAAGTGCACAAATCCAGGTACATAGAAGACCGAGACAATGCCGAAAACACAGCAAGTAATTATGAAAACATAGCAAGTAACAACATAATAGTGTAATAATCGAAATATCAACACAAACACTACAATAAACTATTATAACGACAATGACAAATACCAACCCCTCTAGGCTAAACAACACTACACTACCTACTACCTTCTACCCTAATATGTGTCCTCCACACCCTCCTATAGGGTCATGTCCTGTCTTATCAAGTTTAAAGTAGTGTGTGACAAAGACCCTTCGTCTTTTTCTTTCTGTTTTACCTACCCTGTGGAAGTGATTTTCTAGTTCTGACAAGGTTGTGGATTTCCACCGATTAATTTTTATCATTTTTGTTTGCTTTTGGTATGAACTCTCTGATGTGCTTGTAGATCTTAGCTGCTTTGGACATTGTCCGTCAAGGTGCAGATGTTATGCCTAGAAGTCAGCTTAATCAAGTATTAAGCAGCGAATTAGGTCATGATTGGTCGTCGAAGTTGAAGAGTTTCGATTATGAGCCGATGGCAGCAGCAAGTATTGGACAGGTGATCTTTCAACTAAATCACCATGTTGTTCTCTTGTTTCTTAGCTTCTCGCTTCTAGCCTGCTTTATACAGCAGATGCTGCTTATTATTATCTTTCTTGTATGAGCTGTCACCATTATGGTCTTAACGTCTTTTTTCCCTCAAAATGTTCTCCATACCATTAATTTTGGGAATTACCGGTAAACTTGTGTTTCTATAGTCTAGGATTATCAACAGTTGAGCAATTTTTCCTTCAATTTTAGTCATTCTTATATTGATTTGTCTAGATAAATGGCTAATAAGTTTTATAATATACTAAATCATATAATCAGTTTTAACTTTGCTTTTAAAATCATAAAAATCATAAAATCCATTTTAAGCAATATCCTTATCTTAGTATTAGAACGGCTTAAAGTACTATTTTTTTAAATAAAACGAAACATCTTAAAGTACTATTTCTACTTTATCTTACTTGATGTAAGTGAAAAGTTTATACATTTGCTTGGAAGTGTTATTCATTATTTAAACTGTTTAGTTACGTAGGTCTGGGCCTAGGTATTTGCAGCTTTAGCCACATGCTTACTACTTCTATCAATGTCCAGGTCCACCGGGCTTTCACAAAGGACGGCATGGAGATTGCTATGAAAATACAGTACCCAGGTGTTGCTGATAGCATTGAGAGTGACATTGAAAATGTGAAACTTCTATTAAGTTACACAAACTTATTACCAGAGAAGCTGTTCCTTGACAATGCTATGAAGGTAACTTATGTGTTTTTTTACATATCATCCCTGCATAAACGTTTTATCCACGGTTCGTATAATTTAAAATAAGGTAAGCTAATGTGACCTATTTAAGTGGTTCTACTAGTCTTAATGAGGTGGACCTTGAAAATGTTTTGAAGGTAAATTTATCTGTTTATCAGTAGAAATTCTGGCATTTGTCGTGTCACCTGCAGCTCTTAGAGTGTAACTTATTTTTTAATTTAGTTGAAAGACGAGGATAGGGTGGAAGTTCAAGAGGGCGGTGAGATCTATATGACTTGTTTGGTTACGAAGTAAATAAATATGGGAATCAAAATTAAAGGGAGATATTACCATTTGATATCAACCCAAGACTAGTCTGAAAATGACGGAGAAGGGAGTGAATAACTTTCATTTCCCTCTACTGTAAGGTAGCTGATGAATGCTCACTTAAGTGAAGTGAAAATCCTCTTCCCTGTTTCCTGACATTATACTGATAATAAGCTTAAGGGTAGGCACTTCTTGTACAATGCTACTTTTTTTTTATGAAGTTGCGCAGTTGAAGTGCAATTTTGTTTTCCAGTTCACATTTGGAAGCAGTACCCTGCAAAGACACTAATTTGATGACAACATGGTTTCATTCTCTTTATACGGCAACTTCTATGAAACATGTGTTTTATTTGTCAACCTCAGGTTGCCAAAGAAGAACTTTCTCGTGAATGCGACTATGAGCTGGAAGCCAAAAATCAAAAAAGATTTGGCATGCTATTATCTGGCACAAAGGGATTTTATGTGCCGGTGGTCATAGATGATTTGTCAAGTAAACGAGTACTGACTTCAGAACTTGTTCCTGGTAACTGCTCTAAACTTTAGGTTACATTACTCTAGCCATTTTCAATGTTTAGAAAATACCTAAAATTAAACACTACAGTTGATTTCCTTTCATCACCTCATGTATTGGCGTCAGGTCCATCAAGATAATTTGGAGTTTATTCGTTATTTATAGTGCTCTGATTATCTTTTCTAGGAATTCCAATTGACAAGGTGACGTTACTGGATCAAGAGACTCGGAACTATGTTGGAAGGAAATTGCTCGAGCTTACTCTGATGGAGTTGTTTGTTTTTCGCTTCATGCAGGTACATTTTCATTACAATACAAACCCAGTGGGTACAATTTCTAGCCTATTAGTACTATATAAGATCCATGGATACAATATCCATTTTGTTCCAACTTGTGTACCATTAAGTGATATAATCATCCCATTCTCCATAAAAAAAGGTTGCTCAGGGAGTAGTCCGGGTAAGTTCTTGTAGGCCATCTACGGGCTCGACATTTTACATATTACTTCCTGGTTTATGATTTCTTCCTGAGCTGTACATTACTTGACAAATATGACCATACCATGTTATGCGAAACAAGGGAGCTGAGAGAGTATCCCGCTGAGCAAGGGGCAAGAACATCATGCATAGGTTCACATTAGCCCCTATCTCAACCCACATGACTCTTATTTCAACTGCAAGCTTTAAAAACACACTGGTAATGGTTTGGGCATGTGAAGAGGAGATGTGTGGATGCTCCAGTAAGGAGGTGTGAGAGACTGAACATAGTAGGATCGAGGAGAGGCAGGTGTAGCCGGAAGAAGTATTAGGAGAGGAGATTAGGTAGGATATGACACATTTTCAACTTACCGAGGACATTACCTTAGATAGGAGGATATGGAGGTGGCGGATAAGCTTAGAAGGTTAGTAGGTAGTTGAGAGTTGTTCTTATTACTAGCCTATTCATGTCTTTGGCTGGCTGGGAGTTTAGAGCTCCGTGTCGCTCGTAGTATTTGCATATTCATGTAGTCTTTGGTTTAGGGTTTCTCGTTATCATTTGTGGTTTACTGTGTTAGTTGACTGCACCCTGTTGTTATTGTTACGGTTCCTTACACATATGCTTCACATTACTTCACTAGTAGCTGTCATGTTTTTCTTTTAATTACTGCTTTGAGTTGCTTGAGCCGAGGGTCTTTCGGGAACACGGAGAGGTAGTGTTAAGGTCTACGTACACTCTACCCATTACGCTGGGTTTGTTGGGTTTGTTGTTATTATCTCAATGATCTCTGAAATTGTGGTCATCTTATGCTCACTGTTGCAACATTTTACTTAGTTCTTTCGAAATACTAGGTTTTAGCTTAACATGATTCAAGTATTGGTTGGGAACATATGGAAGTGAATAACCAGAATAGGTGAGGAAGTCTTAATACGGTGTATCCCTGCCTAAAATCTAAGCTGCCAGTGAAGGAGAAAATGGAGCTTTCAGAGAATTTTTTTATGAAAAGCAAGCACCAACATTGCTGGTTGTCCATAATTACCAGTTGGAAGAGGAGCTGGACAAATGATGACGTTGCATCAGAAAAACCTATCCAGGTATGCAAGAAGGAGACTGAACTTCCTCTGTTACCTTGGTGTGGGGCGGGGATGACATGCAAGGTCCACAGAGGATACAGATAGTTATTTTTTATTTTTTTTAAATTAATATAAGTATCTGTATTCTCTGTGGACCTTGCATGTCATCCCCTCCCCACACCAAGGTAAAGAAAGGTAAAGAATTAATGTCTTGAGCCAGGCAAGCAAATAGGAGCTGATCTTGAAGGGGTAGCAAGGAAAGCCTTTGCAATCTTTGTGAAGATTGATAAGGAAAGGGCAGAAAGGAGGAGATGCATAGAAGACACATTCACAGATAGTGCTAACAAAAGGGTTCTGGGGAACTTAAGAAGCTGTTTTTTGATGTTGACTGATAATATCGAAGAAACGAACTAGGGCAGGCACCACATGATAGACGACACATGAAAGTCAGTTTGGTCTGTTGGATCGTTCATGGGTTAAACAGTGACAAATGGAGAGCTTACCTTTGCTGCGTACAACTTGTGAGAGAAGCAAATAGAGAAGTGAGACATGACAATCTACAGGGGAATCTGGGACATTAAATGGGCAAATTTTGCATGTTTTAATAACTACGATTCGCGGAAGTAACAAGAATTGAAAAAGGAAAGCAAGTAAAGATAGAAATTGAATCTAAAATAGGCAATAATTGAACATATATACAATTACCTCCTATAATAATGATTCCAATAAGCACCTAATCTATAGAACGTGACACATTGAATCTAAGTTAGGCAACAATTGAAGGAATGACTTCAAACACCATTTATCTTGGAAGAAGTAAAGGAAGCATTGAGAAGCTATGATAGTGACGACACTCCAGGCCTCATAATACAATGGCCTTTTACCTGGAGTACTGGTAATCGCAAAGGAGTATATTCTGAATACTTTTAGTTGCCAACATGAGAGAGTTGGAAAAAGCTTCATATTACTCTTGTACCAAAGAGAAAAGATGCCAAGGAGCTAAAAGATGATGAGCCTATAAGTTGGTAAGAGACATATGTAGTAAAACCTCACTAAATTAATATAGGTGGGACCATGAAATATTATTATTTTGTAGAGGTATTATTTAATCTTTACATTAATAAATCTAAGTCTGCTTTGAGATTTAATGAAGGTTAATTTTGATTATATCAAAATCATTGTATCTTACTAATTTATTGTGTCATTTATTGAATTCACGTAAAAAAAGGAAAAAAAATTTACACATAAAGTACAATGAATACATCAATGTTGATGAAGTTGAAAATGATACAATACATGTGGACCAGTTACGCGTAAGGAAGCACTTATTGCATTTAGAACTCTTTACAATTTTATGGTGCAGTTTGAAAAGACCACCGGAACATTTGAATGCAATAAGAAAAGTTAGAGATGAGCTTTAATTACGTTTAAATTTCAACAAAAAATAAAACATAATAGAATCATATTTCACTAAATTGTCTAAGATATATTTGTACTTTTAAAGAATTATTAATTTATGATATTAATGAGACCATATATTTATATAGGTTTCTTCTGAAAATATATTTCTTATCGAAATGAGTGATTTTTTCCACTGACCCACGTCGGGACCGGAGGAAAATATTATCTTAGAGAGATTATTAATTTATCGAGTTTTTACTTACCTTCTAGAAATACAATTCCACTATAAGTATTTTCTTTGGAGGAACAACTCATACTACTTTGCATTTGGAAGACTTCGTAAGTGTAAGTTTACTTATTAAGAATCATGTTTTTCATCATAAATGTAACATTGTAGGTTCAAAATTTGGAACGGTAAGTGTTACTATATGATTCTATGATACTAGTATCTTCTTTTTGTCATCAGGATGGGTTAATGAAAGAGTCTTTGTTGATAATCTACGTGGTGGTATGGGAATATGGAAACTACACCCAAGAGCAAATTTGCATATGTTTTAATTGTTGATTAAACAAATTTGCATATATCTATTAAATGTATAATCTCTATCACATCAGAAAAGAAGAAACAGAGGAAAAGGAAAAAACTACAAGTATAAGAATCATGAATAAAGCTTCCCTCGTCTCTCCCCCTAACGTTGACTTGTTTGAAGCAGACCGATCCTAACTGGAGCAATTTCCTCTATGATGAGTCTGAAAAAGTAATCAATCTCATTGACTTTGGAGCAGCTCGTGACTACCCCAAAAGTTTTGTGGATGATTATCTTAGAATGGTAAGATGTCTTTGCTTACTTGAATTGCTGTGGAATTTATTTTCATCTATTTTACAAGTTACAGTTTACTTCACTGGACAGCTCAAGGGAAAGCTTAAAATAATTATATGGTTCAGCCAAATGACTAGTGATATATCTTTACCCCACTTTGGAACTATCGGATCTACATAAAAATTGGTGCTCAAGTCGTAGTGGTCTTATCTCTGATCTCAACTATTGTTTATTAGCGTCCAAAGGTTGCATTTTTTTTGCTAAGTTTTTAAAAGATAATATATGAAGCATAATATTCTTTTACTGTCATAAGCTACCAGTACCTTTCTCTAGTAAAAGCATTACCATCTCTCACAAACTACAAATTTAAGAGCCACTTCGACTTTAGCTTTAGCTTGTAATACTTGGTTGACACCGAGTCTTTAGACCTAGATGAGCACACTCTTGTATTCCATTATTCTTTACTCTTAGATACTGATCTATCACCAAAACCAGGTTTTTGCTTGCGCAAACAATGACCGGGAAGCAATAATAAAGTTGTCTCAGAGGCTTGGTTTCCTCACAGGAGAAGAATCTGAAATAATGATGGAGACACATGTTCAGGCAGGTTTCGTTGTGGGGTTGCCATTCTCAAAGCCTGGAGGGTATGATTTTCGAGCTAACAATATTACTCAAAGCATTTCAAATCTTGGGGCTACGATGTTGAGGCACAGGCTGACACCGCCACCTGAGGAGGCTTACAGTCTTCACCGTAAGCTTTCTGGAGCTTTCCTTGCTTGCATAAAGCTGGGGGCTGTGGTTCCATGCAGGGAGATCTTACTTGAAGTATACGAAAAATATGAGTTTGGCGAACATGATAATGAAAGATTGGCTAGCGGATCAGAGTAATGAGGAGATCCATCTTCCACATTGTTAAACTGTCCATCGGGTTCAAGGATGAGGCAGAAAGTCCTTAAGAACGAGAGAGTCGACTAAAACCCAGTGGTATGTGCTGCTCTATTTGCTGTTCCATTGGCTATGCCTCCATTCAGTGCAGCCTATGTTCAAATCAAGTCATGAATGACATATTAATTTATGGTCCTTTTAGCACAATTTGCTGAAGTTCCATTGCTTTTCAGTAACTGAGAAAATCATTTTTGATACAATTTGGAATGGGGAATGAAGGTATACAAATTTGAGGTTTATGTAATTGTTATAGGAAAATTTAAGAGAAATAAATCTGAAAAATGTACTGTGCACTTTTAGGCATTTTTTGTCTTCAATAAAAGCGGTATTAGTTGAATTACCTCAAATGGAATGGTTTAACTTTAAGTCATCAAAATGCAGCCTAAAATTGGCTTTAATTATATGTATATCAAAAATATGTTCCCTAATGAACACCTATTAAGAAAAACTTTTAAGGATATAATTTAAACTATATTTTTTATTACTGTCCTTTTCTGAAATTATAAATATAACTTTGTTAGTAGTATAATTTATTTTTAGAAAATATAAAACTTCATGAATGGAAAAGGCAAATATAGAAAAATATTTAATTTGAATTTTTAAATAATTTAATTATTTTGAACAACAAATAAAGCTCCACAAATTCACTTAATATGAAGTATTTATTAATGTAAAAAAATAATGCAAGCATATATAGTCGCTTATTTTAGATGATGAAAAGCATATGATTTGCAAAATCTAGCAAAATTAATGGACTACTACAATGACAAGTTTGGATCTAATTGTAGGTATTAAATTATGGGGAAAATAACATGTTTTTGCATTGACTATCCCTTTTTAGGTGGTCTTAAATTTGTCTTCTAAATGAGTGATTTTAAATTTTTACCCTTATTCCCCATTTAATGAAAAATTGTGGACTAAAATAGTCTTAATTATGACCTAATTAATTTTGCTAGGCTAATGTGTTCTTAGTTCTTACTACTGTGATGAATTTATTTTTGGGATATTAAGCAAATACCTTATAAAAACAATAATTACAAATATATATTCTTTTATATTTATACCCTCTAAATAATTACACTATACAAGCCTTCAATTAATTTTGTTTAACTTAGACTAATCAGTATCATATACTGTATTGGCATCATTAAGATTTCTTGCTTAAAAATTACTCATTAGTAATGATATTATAATAGTATCAGTTCAATGAAATTATCAGTATGTGATACTGATTTAGTATCAGTTAACCAAAAATTATCAGACTATAATATTATAGTATCAGACTATAATATTATTTTTTTTTTTAAAGAATGAATATATCTTGAATTATTTTGGATTGGAATATGAACATGTACCTTTTTAAGTTTTATGGCTCATTTATGTAAAAAAAATTTTATTTTATTTTAATTTCTTACTCGATATTTGAAGCCCAAATTATAATTTGACTAAATTTAAAATAAACACTTATAAAGAAATTGAGTCAACTTTTACATTTTATGTCGAGTTTTAATTACAATAATTGCATATATTCCCATACATCATAGATACCCAAATTTGGAGTATTAACCAAGAATTGTCATAGAATGTTCACACCAGAAAGTTTAAATATTTAGCCATAACTTAGATGAATTTCCTCTTTTATTTTACGCTTAAGAGCCATAACTTAGATGAATTTCCTCTTTTATTTTACGCTAGACATTTATTATGAATATGCTTTTAATTTATTGTATTTCATGACAATTAATACCATAAACATGTCTAGTTAAAATCATTATATTCATAGCTACACATATAATATTTTCACTATAAAATCAGGAGGTAGTTCATGTCATTTTTCTCCATTCACTAAAGTTATTTTGTGAAGGTGTGCATCATTTCAACCCACAATTCCTAATTTGTGTGTGCTTTTATAATGTTCCTTTTTTTCAATATAATAAAGTTTAATTAAATCTTTGTGGTGTTTTATCAGGACAAAAAAATTCATTTGAAAATGAGTTCATTTCTAGGTGATAGCGATACTGTTCAAGGTAAACTAATCTAATCAACACTTTTCTTTAAATCAATATAAGCTTTATTTATTTAATATAAAATTCTTTTGAGTTTGTGGAATAAATGTCATGATTCTCTTCATTGTGTTGAATTTAATTTTGTTTATTTATTATAATCTTGTGAACTAGTTATGTTTTTCTTTTTAATAACTCATATATCTGATATTTTATGATTCTAAGAATTTACGATTTTTTGATGGAATTATTTGTTGTTCGGTGGTTGCTAGGTGAATGAAAATATTAAAATATACAAAATCTAAAACTTAGATCCGAAAAAATAAAACCAGTATAAATTCTAAATCTTATATCGATGAAAAAGAATTATCAGAGAGAAATGAACAAATTCCACTGGATTGCTTTGTCTAACCCTTTGGATTTGGGAAAATAATACCCCTTTTTAGTGGTTTATATTTCCATATTCAAAAGGAGAAAGCAAGTATTGTTTTTCAAATACAAATCTCAAAAACTTAGGTAAAATTACGCAAAATTAATTTATTCTACGTACGTAAAAGTAATGAAAACATATTTATTGCGCGTTACTCCACAAACCACGATTTATTTAACTTAAAGAATCCTCCATAATAATCACATATTGGTGAGAAATAAGAGTATATATATAACATAAAATAAAAAGAGCTCGATAGGTATTTTACTTTCATTTTCATATGATATATAATAGAGAAATCTCTATAAAATATCTTAAATTAGCTCTAACTAATTTGTAGAATTTATGAACTTCTCTTTTAGCCGAAGATTGTTATGTTTCACTTTCTTGAAATTGTTCAAGTTTTAACATTTTATACAAATTTTCGCTAAACAATTTTAGATATCGGACATAAGAGGCCACAAAATAAAACAGTCAAATTAATTTATGTAATTGTGTTTTCCACTTCACATTTGATCATAAACATGTAGTTCTAAAGAGCATAAATAAAAAATATTATAACTTTACATTTTAAAAAACAAATAAATGGTTTAATTAATTCCTAATAAGAAATGTTGTGATAATCTCTTACAAAATTTTGATCTTTTTTTAATTATGTTGATTATTAGATTCCACTAAAAATTCTGAAGGAGGTGATTCATCGAAAACTCATGGGTTGACAAAGGTTGGTGACAATATTGTAAGTATATTGGAGTATTTAATTAGATATTATGACTTGAGCTTTTGGTAATTAATGTAGACTTAATGGGAAACTTTCATATATAGCCACTTAAAAATAATTAATTACTCTTCATAGCTATAGTTTGATAATTACAATTTGTAGCTACATGTTATATGGAGGAGAGAGGCGAGCGAGACTGGGAGAGAGAGGAGAGAGGGGAGAGAGAGGGGGAAAAGAGTGGGAGAAAAGTGAATTGTATATGTATATTGGTTAGGTAATTGTATATTATACATATGTATTTGCATATATAGCTAGAGAGATTGAGAGAGGGAGGAGAGAGGCAAGCAAGACTGGGAGAGAGAGGAGAGAGGCGAGCGAGAATGAGAGAGGGGGAGAGAGGCGAGCGAGAGAGGGCAGAGAGTGGGAGAGAGGTGAATTTATATGTATATAATTGTATATAACTATATATTATACATTTACATTTGTATAAATGGCAAGCGGGATTGGGAGAGGGAGGAGAGAGGCGAGCGAGATTGAGAGGAAGGAGAGAGGCGAGCGAGAGAGGGCAGTGAGTGGGAGAGACGCCAATCGTATATGTATATAGGTTAAAAAATTATATATTATACATATTTATTTGTATATCCTGGCGAATTATACATATACAAACATGACTAATTATACAAACTCGACGTCAGCCCACGTAATTAATGTATAATGTTAGTCGTGAGTGATAATTATAGCAAATTATAACTATGATGAGTAATTAAATAGGATAAATTTGCTTAGCCGCGTAATTTTCCAATATTATGTGCTAGTTAAGTGAATGAAAGAATTATATATGAGTTTGACGGTATTAATAAAGGAGTCCTTTAGTTTACAAAGAAGTTTTAACCAAACTAAGCCATTATATAAAACAATTTACCAAAGTAATATATTTTTCTAAAATTTTACAAAACTAGTATAAACGTAGTTCACAGTAACGTTTTAGGATATATTTCTTTTTAAAAAAACTAACAGCATTAGGTTGATATACGTTACTGAAAGTAACGTTTTACTCCTAAAACGTTATTTTCAGTAACGTTTTACTCCTAAAACGTTACTATGAGTAACATTTTAGGAGTAAAACGTTACTGTGAGTAACGTATATCAATCTGACGCCATCAACTTTTAAAAAATAAAATATATCCTAAAACGTTACTGTGGAATACGTTTATACTAGTTTTGTAAAATTTTAGAAAAACATATTATTTTGGTGAATGACTTTATATAATGGCTTAGTTTGGTTAAAACCTCGTTTACAAATAGCTAAGAATATATTATATTCATTTTGATAGTTATCTCTCCCATTCGTTGAATTAAGCCAAAAATTTGATGACTTGAAAGACGTTACAAGTCATTCAATCAAGACTCCGCAGCCAATTGGTTCACCAACATGGTATAAATTGTGCTTTCAATATATATATATATATATATATATATATATATATATATATAAAATCATAGCTAACATTTTTTTTCTTTGTTAATTATAGAAATGATGAAGAAAAGAAAATATCTTCACCAACTTCAGTTAAAGGTGCAGAAATATTCAGACAATGTGTAGTTAGCCCAAAAAATACACATATAAGGCCTCTAATGATAAGAGCTGTGAAAGATGTAATTATGAAGAAAAGGAGGAACAGTACAAAAAGATCATCAAGGAAGAAACTTGCTCCATGAATGTCTTATTGGATTGCTTAATAGAGATTTTCGTCAGTGAATTATTTCACACAGACATAAAGTTTGAGTCAAAATTACTGACAAGCTCAACGTCATACCTTTAAGTGCAGATCCACCTCTACATAGGATCATGTCGTTTTTACTACGTTTCTGTCAAACTTTAGTATCTATATATATCGTTATCTAAAAGTTCTTTTGCATATATAATACTCAATATATTTGTCTTACTTTATTTTTTTTAGTGATCAATCTCAAAAATGCTGAAATTGCTTTCAGTGTACTTTACTCTCAACTTTATAATAAGTATATATACATGTTATTACAATGTTATTGTCGAAATTTGTTAACATACCAATCATCTTTTTCCTAACACGTAACGAGGCCGGTCTTTCATGGAACAATATCTAAATGTTTCAATAACTTCTATATTCCTTTCTAATTAATATGGATCTATCACCCATATATGATATGACTAGTATAAAATAAAATACTTATTTTGAAAATCGAAAAAGTCAATATATATAAGGTGTATTAATTGGAAACGCTTTGTATAGTCTAATTATATTGTTTATTAAAGATGCTCTAATAAGAATTTCCTAACATTGAGTTATTGCTGTTCCAATACTAATACTCTTTTCGCTTTAATTTACTTGTCCAATTTTTGACTTGACATAATTTTTAAGAAGGTTAAAAAGACTTTGAAATCTTGTGGTGTTAAATTAAGATCGTTTTGCTTATTTGGAGTTGCATATAAAGGTTAAGGACTCGCTTGTTTAAAGTCGAGGACATAATAAGTGATTTCCAAGATTTCCCAAATATCTTTAGAGGTATTTAAGCCGATTGCAAGAGTTAAAGTTTCTTCATAAAGGGAGAGAATTAGAAGACTTAAAATTACTTAGTATTGTTGAACTAAGTAGTAATAAAGGTGGGATAATTGGTTAAGGTGAATCTCGTCCCTCAAGTTTGATAGTTGATCAAGATCACAAACTTAATGCATCAATATAACCTTGAAGGTTTTTCCTCGTAAAAGTAATAGTTATTGTATCTTCGATAATATATAATTTGTAGAAGAAATCTTAAGAGAAAAAATGATGAACATGTTGAAGAGAAGTTGATGAAGGTGAAGGTTATATGTACATGCTTGTGGTAGTAGAAGAGATAGAAGAGGTAGATATATGTTTTTATACCATATTGACACAATTATATCGAATAAGACTAGGTGAAATATAAATTTTTTAGGTTTGTATTCAGCTGTTACACCATAATATATTACATTGACCGGTGAGTATTGGAGTTGTACACGATATTTAAAAAATGTATATAAGAAATAGCTCAGAAGTAGTAGTCTATATCAAACACTCTATCATCATAAAAGATCGATGAACGCTTAAGAGGATGTTATTAAATAATAATAATTCAAAAGGGCTAAGAGTCCAAACATGTTCACATATTTTTTGTGGTGCTATTGGGGTGGGGTGGGGTGGGGGTGAGGGAACGTTGTCCGCGCTTGATAATAATATCGTGTTTAATTTTTTTTTCTATAAACTGTGGCATCACAAATTCAGTATATATATATATTTTAAAAAAAAATTAGTCAACTTTTATTTTATCGTTAAATTTTAATTATAAGAATTTGATATAATTTTTATATCATAGATATCTAAATGTTCTATTGTAGGTTCACACCATAAAGTCATAACTAGAAATATTATAATTAATTTATCATATTTATCATGCAACCTTTTTGGCTTGTTACAATTAATGTTTGGAGGAGATCATTTTATATTTTTAATTTAGGACATTTATTAATATTGCTACCTTTTTATTGTATTTTATTAACAATTAATTAAAACTATAAGTAAAAAATCATGGAAATTATTGTAATCTCTAGTTGACTCATATTATTCTTTATAAAATTTGTGAATCTATAACATATTTTACTTTTTTCCATTTCAGACTTTCTCGTGAAAGGTATAAGTATTTTAATATATATACTAGGTGAAGATACATTAAGCAATTTCCAAAGTTATCCAAACATTTTTAGAGATATTTAGACCGACTACAAGAATTAAAAATTTTTCATGAAGGAAGAAAACTATAGAAGACTCAAAATTAATTAATCTTGTTGAACCCAAGTAATAAAGGCGGGATAATTGGTTGTGGTGAATATCGTCCCTCAAGTTTGGTGGTTGATGAGGTCACAAACTTGATTACATAATATTAATTTACTTTACGTAAAATTAATAGCCAAAGATTGTCATGTTTCTACTTCATTTATTTTTGTGTCTCTTTCTCCAAATTGTTCAAGTTTGAACATTTTATATAAATTCTTGCTAAGCAAATTTTAGATATCGGACATAATAGGCCACAAAATAAAACAACCAATTAATTTATGAAATTGTGTTTTCAACTTACCATTTGATCATAAATATGTAGTTCTAGAGAGCATAAATAAAAAATATTATTACCTTACATTTTAAAACCAAATAAATAATTTAATGAATTTCTAATAAAAAATTTAATATCAGTCATTATCTAAAAGTACTTTCACATATATAATACTCAATATGTTTGTCTTACTTTATTCTTTTTATCGATTTAATCTCAAAAATGCTTTCACTTCTCAAATTGCTTTCAGTGTGCTTTACTCTCCAAAAGAGCTTTTAATTCTCGGAGAAAGAAGATTGTAGTGTATTAATTGGAAATCAAAAAAGTCAATATATATAATAAGATGTATTAAATGAAAATCGAAAATAGTTTTCTATAGTCTAATTATATTGTTTATTGAAGATGTTCTAATAAGAAACTCCTAACATTAAACGGTTGCTATTCTAATACTAATAATCTTTTCGTTTTAATTTATTTGTTCAATTTTTAATCTTACATACTGTTTTATAAGGTTGAAAAAACTTTTAAATATTTTGGTCTTAAACTGAGATCGCTTTGCTTAAGATTTTGAAGTTGTATACGAAGGTTAAGGACTCTCCTGTTTGAAGATGAAGACACATTAAGCGACTTCCAAATATCACTAGAGATATTTAGGCCAATTACAAAAGTTAAAGTTTCTTCATAAAGCCGTGAAGGTTTTTAGAAATAATAACAATTGTATCTTCGATAATATATAATTTGTGGTAGAAATCTTAAAAGGGAAAATAAGTGTTGAACATGTTGAAGAGAAGTGGATGATGGTGATGGTTATGTGTACATGTTTATGATAGTAGGGAGGGTTGTAGAAAGAGATAAAAAGAGGCAATATATGTTTTTATATCATATTGACACAAGTAACTCAATTAAGATCATAGAAAATTTATTTAGGCTTGTATTCAGTTGCAACACCACAATATATTACATTAATCGGCGAATCTCGAAATTATACACAAAATTTTAAAGGGAAAAGGGTCTGATATACCCCTCAACTTTGTCATTTAGAGCTGATATACCCCTTGTTATGAAAGTGGCTCATATATACCCTTAATTGTAAACAAATGACTCACATATACCCTTTTCCTCTAATGGAAATGAAAAAAAAATAATTTTAATCTAAATTTTTATTTTTTTTTTCTAAAAAATATAACCCCTTATGAGTAAATTCAATCCTCGTCAAACATATTTTTTTTTGACTTTTTATTGTTTCAATGACTAATTTATAATTATTATTTTGATAATTAAATTTATTTATGTTTCACTAATATTCTTGTAAAACTTATTGTAGATGACCAAATTTTTTCTTCGAATACGAAATTAAATTACAAAACACACAAAAAAAATAATTTAAATTTTTTTTCTTTAAACTAAGGAATGAAAGACAAAAACAAAATAAGAATAAGAAACTCAAATAATTATAATAAAAGTCAAAAATAATTTATGTATAAAAAAAATTAAAATATACCTTGAACTTTGATAGAAGAATCATATATACCCCTAAATAATTTTTAAAAAAAAATTAGAAGTAATAAATATAAATTTAAAATTAATTTTTTAACTTCCGTAAAATGAAGGGTATATGTGAGCCATTTTGTAATGGCAGGGGTATATGTGAGCCGTTTGTATAACGGTAAGGGCATATATGAGCTACTTTTATAACGAGGGGTATATCAGCTCCTAATGATAAAGTTGAGGGGTATATCAGACCCTTTATTCGGAAATTATAGTGTATATCAAACACTCTATCACCACAAGAGATCGATGAATGCTTGTATGGATGGTTCTTTAAATAATAATTCAAAATTGCTAAGAGTCCAAACATGTTCAAATCTTTTTTATGGTGCTATTGGGGTGGTGGGTGGGTGGGGTTGGGGCGCTTGGTAAAAATATAATATTTAGTTTTTTTCAATAAATTGTGGCATCATAAATTAAGTATATATATTTAAAAAAAATTATTCAACTTTTATTTTTTGATCAAATTTTAATTATAAGAATTTGATATATTTTTTATATCATGGATATCCAAATGTTCTATTGTAGGTTCACACCATAATGTCATAACTAGAAATATTATAATTAATTTATCATGTTTATCATACAACCATTTTGGTTTGTTACAATTAATGTCTAGATGAGATCATTTTATATTTTTATTTTAGGACATTTATTAATATTGTCACTTTTTTTTATTGTATTTTATTAACAATTAATTAAAACTATAAGTAAAATATGATGGAAATTATGGTCTTACTATTCTTCATAAAATTTGTGAAGGAAGAACCTCTTTTCACTTTTTTCTATTTGAGATTTTCTTGTGAAAGGTATGGGTGTTTTCATGGATATATATACACACACATCTGTGTATACAGATTTTTTTTCTTAAACTTATCAAGATTCATTAATATTTTTTTTAAATCTTTTATCAGGCTAACAAAATTCATTCAGAAAATGAATTTATCCATGGGTGAAAGCAACAATATTCAAGGTAAATTCATCAACACTAGCTTTTTCAAATTATTATATGCTTCAATTTTTTTATCATAAAACTATTATAATTTATGAAACTAATGTTATGATTTCATTATGTGTTGTTGTATTCAAGTTTATTTATTTCATTTTTGAAATTATCTAAGTTTTTTTTAAAAAAAAAAAAATAGATGTCTAATAAAATTTGGTTAACCAAGTGAGATTGTTGTTCCAAGGGTTTACAATTTCTTGATGGATATTATAATGAGTCTTCTTTCCCTTTTAAATGAAATGAATATTTAAATCTTACTTGTCAACCAAAAGTTATTGTATAAAAATAAGTATTCAACTCCTTTGAAAATAACACATTTTCACTTTTTAAATGATAAGGAACCATTGATCCTAAATCCAAAAACTCATTGTATAGAAATAAGAAAATTTTGTTTAATTATCCTAATATTTTCATATAAAAAAATACATTTTAAAATTAGAAAATAAGATGCTTTTACAAAAAATTAATCACCATATTAACATTCAAAGTTATTGCTTTTTATTTTTAGAATAATCATCAATAGAATAATTTAAAAAATAACTTAACCTAGTTGTTAAGAATAATCCGAAAACAAAATAAATATTTTTTCCTAAGAATAATGTGAAAATGAAATAAATGTATTGCACAAAATTGACTAGTTAAAGAAAATTTAACACTAGCAACAAGTTTTAAGTCATTCAAAAAAGTTTAATGTACAATTCAAACTAATAGTAATCAAGTATATTTAGACGTTCTCATAAAATATAATTATTCTTTTTTTGTTTTTTATTGAATTTTTATGATCAAAAGGTTTATTACGAGTAAATAAGTTATTCATATTTGATATTTACAATGAATTTAATGGAGTGCTAATTTTTCAAACTCACAAGACTAAAGGGTAAATCAATATTCTTTAAATAAAAAATAACATAAAATACTAAAATAAGTACTGATTTTAAACCCACAAAATTAAGGAGATTAAATAAAATCAGTATACTTTATACAAAAAAGTAACATAAAATTTTATTTTTTTTGTCACAGTAAATTTTTTAGCATAAAAATCCTTAGAATGGTCGTATATATTGATCAAAAACTAAAATCACAAAAATATAAAATAGAAGGAGCTCCATATATATTTTTCTTTCATTTTTGTATATGCAGTCTTATTATTGCGATTTTTGTTCATCTTATATATCCTGATAGTCCCTATAAGACTATATATAATTGTCATTGTATCGACTTTTTATTTTTGAGAAAATGGTGATTCAATATAGATTCTACATCTTGAAACCAAATCAATTTTTGGCGTTGCTTTATGATAACGAAACCAGCCAGCAAAAAGCATTAACGCTGCAAAGACCAATGCCCCAACTGTTGTACAATATAGTTGTAATTCACTAGTTATTTCAAATGCTCGTCAGAGCTGAAAAAAATCAGAAATTATTTATATTCTTCGAAATCCCCACCTACGTCACTATTTAAAATTTCTTGACCTACTATTGGCCAAACCACCTGGGCACTAGGCCCAATGTGAATTGGATCACTTAGTCACACTTCATCATTAGAAAACAAGCACCGTCGAAATATTTGATCAATATCCACCTCCCCCCTCCCCTTTTGTACTATATAATTAGATGCATTGACAATGACATGATGAGTTTGATAATCTAAAATTGATTAAAATATATTCAAATTTGTTGTATTTAGGAAATTACTATGGTCAAGACTTCTTAGGTGTTTCTATTTTGGAACCACATAATTTTTAATTTTTTTACAAATTCTTAACAAAAAATCTTAGAATGTGAAAAATATAAGCCTAACAATAAAACAATCATTTAATTTGTGTAATTGCTAATTCATTAGGTTTCACTCCATATATCCCCATTTTAAAAAGATAGTATTAAAGAGCATAGAAAACGGGATTATCATTTAATATTCTAAAACATCATATAATTAAATAGTTTAATGTATTTTTAATAAGAAATATTTTGATTTTCTGCAATTTTATGTTAACTCATTATTTTTTCAACTTTTATTGTAATGATTTCTAGATTTGATAATCATATCTGACGATTTGGATGGAAATAATTCATCAAAATCTCATGGTTTAACAAGTGTTGCTGATAATGAGGTTTGTCTATTGGCGTGTTTAGTTATTTATTATCACTTGAGATATTAATATTAGAATAGTCTCATCTTAAAAAATATGCCTACAAAGTAATTACATAATTGATCAAGTGAATGGAAAGGATCTACTTTGTGTTTTGAGTGTTTATATTAGGAGCCTTAACTATAGTTTGCTAAGAGCTATATAATGTGATATTTTTTCTTATAGACATTGATCCGTGGATCCGTCGAGTTTAATCAAGAAGTTGATCAAGAAATCACAAGTCATTCAACCAAGACTCTACAACTTGTAGAATCACACCAACTTGCATCAACGTCCAGGTAATTGTGTCTTACATGTCTAAAAATAATTAAGTTCAATTTACTGTTACAATTTGATTTATTATTTTTGTTGTTGGTGATTATATTTTGGTACTTTAAATTATTATAGGACAATTCGATTAAAAGATGAATCTACACGAGCACTAGCAAGAGAACCTATGATACGAGGAAGCAATGCAGTCGTCCCTAGAAGACCTTATAGATCCCAAAGAATGAGAGCAATCAACGACTATGAGGTTATGAAAGAAAAGAGGAAGAGAACAACAAAGACGTCTGCGTTGCCTAAAAAGAAGAAATCTGCTCCATGAGTGTCTTGATTAATTCCCTAGATCAGAGAGCTATAGTTATATCATATACTCTTAATTTAATTTTTAAAGAAATTGTTGCCAATTTTATTTGTTTTGACAAATAATTATTTCTATATCTCAACTTTCATCCATATATATTTTATGTAACTTAAAAAATCATGACAAAGCTATCATCTATTTCTCAATACCCCTCCTTTACCAACTTTTACACTAGAAGAATAACACTACTATGTCAAATATATAATAAACAAAAATACATGTTATTAGGCTTTTGTCGAGATATATTCACATGCAAATCATTTTTTCCATAATGCATAATGATTGGTCGACCTTTCATAGAATAATAATATATAAAGCTTCAATAACTTCTAAATTTGTTTATTAATATTTATCCCTATATATATGACCACGACCAGTATATGGAATAAAGTACTTATTGTAATTAAATCAACCTTGTAATGTCCAATTTTGAGGTAGATATTCATTTCGACCCTGATGGAAAAAAAAACTTATAGTTCTAACATTTTGCATGCACATTTATGAAGTATATGAAAACTCAACCTATACTTCAAATCTCCTAACATTTCATTCATGCTATTCCAATAGTGATTCATGTTTTTTCTATTTTAATCTATTTGTCTAGTTTTTGACTTAGACACTAAATTTAAAAATATTTTAAAAAATAAAATATTTAGATCTTGTGATTTTAAACTAAAATCATCTTCTTTAAAATTCTGAAGATGAATGTAAGGTCAAGGACTCGATTGTTTGAAGGTGAGGATACATTAAGCAATTTCCAAAGTTATCCAAACATCTTTAGAGATATTTAGACCAACTACAAAAATTAAAGTTTTTTCATAAAGGGAGAAAACTAGAAGACTCAAAATTAGTTAGTCTTGTTGAACTCAAGTAGTAAAGGTGGAATAATTGGTTGCAGTGAATCTCACCCCTCGAGTTTGGTGGTTCATGAAAGGTTACAAACTTGATTACATAAAATTAATTTACTCTACGTAAAAATAATGAAAACATATTTAGATGTGTCACTCCACAAATGAAAATTTATTTAAACCCAAAGAATACTCTATAACAATCATATATTGGTGAGAACTAAGAGTATATAGTGTTGTTTATCTTGTATTCTTAAGATACTTAAGACAAAATTTTGAAGAACTTGGTAAGAAACAATAAGGTTTAAAGAGTATTTTCAAAGCTAGAAAAATTTAAATTAGTAGAGAAAATAGAATAAAAAACATATTAGAAAAAATATACAAAATATTTTTTTCAAAGAAGGAAAATCGAGTCCACTTGAATGCACAATGTCCCCTTAAGGAAATTATTCCTCTCAAGTACCCGAGGTTAAGAGAATATATCATCCCAACATAGAATGATATTACTCACTGTTGTATCAGTACCTAATTAAAATTACAGTGTCAGCGAACCACTCAACGACAGTAAAGTACACTTAGAATACCAAATTTAGTAGTAGTAGTAGAAGTCAAGATGTGACGACCCAAGAATGGACGTGATGACACTCATCTTTTCCCACCAAGACTAGTCAGCGTAAAACTCAATTATCCCAATATAAGTGCGGAAAATAACCTATAAATAAGAGTCTCATACTTTATATTATTGCGGAAATTCATAATCACTTAAATATATCCCAAAAACCTGGTTGTCACGCGTACAAGCCTCTAAAGTATCAAAAGAAAAAAATAAGTCTCATATGACATTGTTCTTAGAGTAGTACAAGATCATAAATAGGAGTAAGAAGGTCCGTTGAGATGACAAACAGCTACCTCATAAATCTCCAAGAAGCCTCGAAAAAAGAAGAGAATATATTACAAAGGTCTGGGCTAGTAACCTACAAAAAAAATTGTAGAAGCTAGTGGTAATTACCGAACCACACGGTACTCAGCAAGTAAACCTCTAAACACAAGCTAAGGAAATGGGATACGGGGATAACTACCACCTTACAACTACAACCTGCATAAAAATCAGCCCAACCTAACAGTTCATAATTTACAAGGACATGTCTCAACAACAACATTCTAACAATCACATATACTCAACAACAAGCTCAATATTCATCAATCAAAGTTCCACAACTACAACCTGCAAAAACCAGCTCAACCTAACAATTCATAATTCATATAGCACATAACTCAACGACAACACTCTACCAATTACATATTCTCAACAACAACCTCAATATTCATCAATCAAAGTACCACAGAAAGACACTCACAAGATCATCAAAACATAATATCAACTTCAGTAATGATCAATGTGTGGAATGCAATGCAGTGCATTGTCAAGTATAATGATGCATGTCTGGCCTAGTGATACACACTCGCTGACTCTCAGCCTGGGACCCATAGGGGACGTATTTGCCCATGCATCCATCACGGCGTACGATACAATTCTCGATAATAGTAACCATCGACACGCGATACGTCCCTCCAAATATAGTATCCATCGCGGCGCGCGATACGTCCCTCGAAATGGTATATCCTCTTTAATTTCTTGTTTTTTCTTAATTCACATAACACTTGTTACAATCATGTCTCAGAATAATGCAAATGACATGTTTACATAAATAATGAGGAGATGACCATTTTCATAATAATGCACAATTCACAACAACACAATCTTTCAACAAGCCCTTCAAACTATTTCCAACATATCACATACCAACAATTAATCACATTACCTTTTAAAACTGTAACATATCGCAACTAGAAAGAACTAGAAAAGAGTTTAACATTACTTATTTTTGGAAAGAATAAGAAAATCTGAAAATTTTAAGTTAAAAAGTAAGATTTTGGTCAACTTCAAATGATCATAACTCCTACCTTAGGATGAGTAAGGTATAGTTCCAGATATGGTGGTCAAGACCTTTGAATAATTTTTTCAACGCCGCCAATTTTGCGCAATTCCGAGTTCAGATGAGTGAGTTATATCTTTCGAAAGTTGGGTTGTTGGACTAAGGAAAGTCCAATCCGGATTTAGGAAGGGAAAAGTTGTATTTTCCTTAGCTAATTAAATTATTTCCTTTAAATTAATTAATTGGGATAAAGCCAGACCTTTTTTCAGTTTAGAAAAAAATTGAATTCACGCTAGGGCTTGGAGAAGAGAGAAAAGAAGAGAAAAGATGAGAGAAAACAAGAATCGCCAAGAATGCTCAAACTTTGCGCGTGGAATTCGACAGGGGTGATCCCTAAAAAGATATGTGAGATGACATAGTGTTGGGTTAGTTCACCCACACGCCAATTTTGTTTCAATTTAGCGAATTTAAGTTGTTTGAATGTTAAGAAAGTGAGTTCTTGAAGAGCATTAGTTGAAGTTTTTTTTTATGGTTTGATTCATGTTTTCGGTTGTAATTTTGGGTTGAATCTATTGTATAGTAATAATACTAATGATCCTAAGTGTTTGGATAAAGAACTATGAAAGTTTAGAGAGTTTAGAGATGAAAAACGAAGGAGAAAAGTCAAAAACACTTGGGTAATGGTGTTGGGGGCGTCGCGCCTCTCAAATCACCCACAAACCAATATATGTCCGTAGGGCCTTGGGGCGCCGCGCCAGCTAGAGCGCCCCAGTCTGCTCTCTGTAAGATGAGGTTTGGCACACACCCCCCCCCCCCC
>NC_028637.1:87841392-87852144 GCF_001406875.1 Solanum pennellii
CCCCCCCCCCGTCTCTCAGAGCGCCAGGGCCGCCAATTCTTTCCATTTTTCCTTCACCTTTTCGTACTAGTTCCTAAGTAATGTACCTTGTTTCCTAGTTGATTCTAACACTTTAAGGTACATCTAAACATCATGAATCATCCATAAACATGAGATCATTAACCTTAAACCATAATCCAATTCAAGAAAAGTTAAGATCAAAGTCAAACAGTTAAGAGTCAAGTCTAAAATTCAAGAAGCAAGTCAAAGCAAAGTTTTTAAAAGTTTTCAAGAGTCTTTAGCAAGTTTTTAACTTTGTTTTAAGACTCAAATTTCAAGCTAAGTAAAGAGTAAAGATTTGAAGTTATTTCTTCAATGAAGTATATGAGGACTATGTATTCCCCAAAGATGTTTAAAAGAAATATTTTCACATTTAACAAGAACGGAAACTGAGATTTTCAAAGAGCCTTCGGGCTAGTTTTAAGAAAAGAGTAGTAGCTTTCTGAATGAAACAAGAAGGAAATTGAGATTTCTAAGATAGCCTTTGAGCTAAATTTTGAGTATTAATCTCAAATCACAAAAGAAGTATGTTTTAAAAATATAAGAGTCAGTATATTTTGGTAGTAGTATTGAGCATCGAATTGAGAACGTGCATGGGTTTAGAAGCCACCATGAGTAGAAAAGGGTCATAGTTTTTAGATGAACCCTTTTCATAGTAGACTAGTCGATTTATTAGGCAGTTCAGGTCTTCTACCTTTGGCTAGGTATAGGATGTGCTGCCAGCGTGAGGTAGATTGTTGTATCATCACTATGTCTTTTATGTGATGGTTGTCAGTTAGAGAAACTCCCACAGAAGTTATAGTATTTTTACATACATCTCAAAGTTAATTGTATCTATTCACACCTACAAAGTTTACCACATGTTTTTAAACAGCTTTCTTTATATTGCACTTGTTTTTAAATTATTTTATATTGAATGAGTCAGTTATATGAGTTGAGTTAAGCTAGGTAAGTTCTTCAGTTTTCTTCAGACTCTTTCTAGCCTATTTGTTTAGCATTCCAACTCGCATACTCGTACATTCAATGTACTTATTCCACTTGTACTGCATCGTATTATGATGTAGATGCAGGTGACGAGAATCGGCATCCAGCGCACCATTGATCAGTTGAGCACTCCAGCGTTAGTTGGTGAGCCTCCTTGCATTCCGGAGGAACCCTTTTTATTATTTTTTGGTATTTTTCTTTAATTATGATGTTGTGGGGTCTATCCCATCCATCTCAGTTTTAGAGGCTTCATAGATAGACAGTCAGATGTTAGTCCTTCAGCCTTTTCATTTTCTTTCTATTTGTTAAGACTTGGGTTGCCACTTTTGACCAGTTGAATGTTTCTTTTAAAACATTCTCAGTTTTATCAGTTCAGTTGAATAATTGATCTTTTTATAACTATGTATATTGTCTTGTGCTAAGTTACGTAAGCCAGACCAAATGGTCCGCTTGAGGTCAGCAATGATTTTCGAGTGTCAGCAACGTTTGGGGTGTAGGCTCGGAGCGTGACAATTAATTTGTTTAATTATTAATTTATTAGACTTTTTTATTCAATCTACACAAATAAATCATAACAAGATAATTGTAAATAGCATAAATAATAATATTACCATTTTATATTCTAATATCATATTATAAAGGTGTTTAATATATTTCTAATAAGAAATATTGTGATGCAATTTTATAATAACTAGTCATTCTTTCAATCTTTATTTTAACAATTTCTAGATTTATAATCATATCTGACGATTCGGATGGAGATGATTCACCGAAAACTCATGGATTAACAAGCATTGCTGACAATAAAGTTAGTCTATTGAAGCATTTAATTATAAATTAACACTTGAGGTCTTAATAATATTAACATAGTCTATCTTAGAAAATGTGTACGTACATAATTATTACTATATGTTAATTAAGTGAAAGAAAAGGATTTACGTTTTGAGTTTTGAATGTTGAGTGTTTAGATTAAAGAGTCTTAATTATAGTATGCAAAGAGTTAAAAACATGTTATATTTACTAGGATAGACATTGATTCGAAGTTGATTAAGAAATCACAAGTCATTCAACCAAGACTCTGCAACCTATAGAATCGCACCAGATCGCATCGTCGTCAAGGTAATTACGCCTTACATGTTTAAAATAATTAAATTTAATTTATCATCACATTTTAAATTTGGATTTTGTTGGTAATTATTTTAATTTATTATAGGACAATTCATTTAAAAGATGATTCCACACAAGCACTAGCAAGAGCAGTTGTGATATAGGAAGAGAACAACAAAGAAGCGCGCAGGTATAAATGCCTATAAATAAATGAATTTTCAAAGATTTTTCAAGCAGGCGTGACAGGTATAAATGCCTATAAACAAATTTATTTTATTTAATTTCACAAATTCACAATTTATATAATATTTATTTCAATATACACAGGAAAGCAGCATATTATAAGGTCAAAAATACATTTCATCCTCAAATGGACTTTGGCGTTGTCAAAATTGCAGAAAAGATTTTTTCCATATAATGAGTCAACCGGACAGACCTTGGGAGGACAGGGTAAGACATAATTTGATTTAATATTGAATAAGTGTTTTTAACATTTGAATAAAGTTTTGTCGAATTTATGTGTGCATTGATGTACCTATGATTATTGCTTTGTATAATTTGTGTGAATTGGGTATGAAACATATAAATTCATTTGTAATATATAATTTCTGTATAAGGTATCAATTGTGTTTTATTTTATGTTTTTTTGTTTGTAACAACATATTAATACAATCATGTATTATCTCCGAAAGAAGGCAAAATACTCTCAGACAGTCACTTCTTACAAAACTGTTGATTGTTGATTTATAGCGTGGATTGATAACATTGAGAAACAGTGGAGACAGTCGGAATGCGACATGAGATGCATTTTCCCGAACCATGATGTTGGACAGTGCATTAGAGGATTTAAGCTGCTTGCTAACATTCCTTGGGATATGGTTGACGAAATAATCATCCCTGTCAACATCAGCGAGAAATTCCATTGGTTCCTTGTTGTATTCCGGATCAAACTTAGATGTCTACAAGTATATGATTCGATGATGGGAGGATCTATTCACAACAGAAAAGTTAAAGAAGCTGTTGAAAAACTTGCAACCATGATTCCAATATTTCTAACGAGCACAGGATTTTATGGCAAAAGGCTTAATTTGTATGCGAACAATCTCCCTGATTATCAACAAAAGTCTCATTTCCGAACCTCTCAGTATCAAGCATGTGACAGATGTTCCTCAACAAGAAGACTGTTCCAAGTATGTATATTTACTATATTATATTTACTTCATCTTAAATTACATCGGTTTATAGTTATTATAAATTTTTTTTGATTTCAAATTATATACGGTGATTGTGGTCTATACACATCTCTGTTTGTCGAGTACATGAGCAATGGTGTTTTTGACGTATTCGATATTGATATCGATTCAAAATATCATCGTCAGAGGTATGCTACATTACTTTGGCATTATGCAAAATCAAAGAATGATGAGGGCGCAATAAGTGAAAGTGAAGTTGGGGCACAGTTGCTAGCAAGAAGGGTGGACCTCGAACGCCTAACGAACAAATTATGAACGCCACCAATTATCTTACTCGAAAACTCCGTAATAGGAATTAGAAAACTTCATTGCACCCTGTACATTTTTTTGAATGACATATTTTTTTAACTTTTGAACTATTTATGTTATTTCCCAGTACTTTATTATTAATACTGATTGTTTTATATAAATTATCAATGAATATTAGCACTTATTAAATGTGTATGACTTTTGTATAAAATTTTGAATGCAACATGCAATATATATGAACATTGTATGAATAATGTATGAACATTATATGAATTATAAATGTCATATTATTGTTTGATGTATAGAACAGAAACAAATGTTATATATATGAACAGTGTATGAATACTGTATGAACATTGTATAAATGACACTATGCTTCAATGTATTTTTATTCTTTATTAAATGTGTAAGACTTTCGTATAAATTTCACATTGACTATGCAATATATATGACTTTTATATGTATGAATTGTATACTGTATTTCACATTTCAAAAAATTGTGTTGTATTGTTAGTTTGATTTGACAATTTTTTACGAAATCAAAATTTATAAATGTCAATGATAACAACTGCACTCAATAAAATAAAACCTCTGTCTAACATTTGAAACAACATAAAAACAGATGTAACAGTAAGAAATCATTGTTTTTGCACATGATAATTTGAACATGTCTTTCTATTGTGTCCAACTTGATGGCATCTACTGCAGGTGATTTTTGTCCTCTTGAATTTCACATCAGCAAACCCCTTCCAGCGTTCAAATTTGGTTCTTTTCGCTGATCGTTTTGGACCGAGTAACATCATTTTAGGCTCTGAAATATAACTTGGTATATCCCATGTACTTTCGCATGGGATAGGCTCGACAGGAATCGCATAAGCATCTCTGAAATCTTCAGGCTATAAAAAGCAGAACAGAAATCTGCTTCATGTAACTTTCTGTATCTGAGAATTGCAATTGCATGATCACATGGTATCTCATAATGTTGAAATCTTCCGCAACTACACATCCTTGTGTTCATGTTTACTATGTACTTCTTTGCTCCTTCGGCTACAGCATGCAGATCAACAGTTGAAGATATCACCCAACTAAAAGTTAAAATGTGATATTGTTGCCACTAAATATTGAGAAGTAAAATACAATTATTTATTATTCAATACAGTAAAATACATACCCTAATATTGCAAGACAATGCAATACTTTTCTATAGATAAAGATCATATTTTTTGTTATATCAGATGTTGTCTTATCAGCCTCCTTATTGTGCTTGTGAATCCACCTTTGAATTGTTATCCTCATAAATTCAAGAAGTGAAATTATCGATAACCTCCTTGCTAACCTGTTAACATTATTCAATGACTCGGCGATGTTTGAAGTCATGGTCCATGTGCGCTTACAATTCGAGTAAGCTCTTGACCATTTGCTATAACCAATATCAAACAAGTATGATCGTATGCGCGTATCTATCTGGTCTATTTATCCCATAATTGTCTCAAATTGTTGTTTTGTATAAGCTTTTGCCAATGTAAAAAATAAAATTTTCAAATCTTCATTATTTCTATTGAAATTCTTCAACACATTGACTGACAGATGCCATATGCAGGCATAATGTTCGGATTTAGGATATACAGTAGCAGTCCCATTCCATATGCTTTCGTTTCGATCCGACATAAAACACATGTTTTGTCTAACTCCATATGCTTCCTTAAACTGTTCAAAGAACCAAGTTCATGAAGCATCTTTTTCGGAATTCACTATCGCATACGCCAATGAAAGTATATGACCTGATCAATTTTTTTTTTGAAAAATATCACACAAATTAGAAATAAAATTTATGACATATCTTATTATATGTTATAATCGGAAAATCAAATAGGATCAAAAAATACCACCCTGATCCATTGTGCTGGCAATTAACATTGTACCACCATATGAACATTTTAATCGCCCCATCAACAACTACAATTGGCCTACAATACTCCCAACCTCTAATACAAGTTTCTAACGCAACAAATGCGTATAAAAATTTATCACCTTCTTTCCTTTTTATTTTTAAAAAGGATCCTGGATATGTTTGCTTCAAAATGTACAAATAACCTGAAATTTCTACAATTATATAATGCGACAGTTTACAAAGTCATATTATAATTTAATGGATACACAAGCAACACTTAATTGTTACAAAAAGGATACATACTTTCTACATACATCAAGGATACATACATAAAGTATACAAATTTTATACATAAAGAATACAAGAAACAGAACAGTCCAATTCATTAGGATAACATACTATATGGTCATTTTTTCCATTTAAACAATTAAAAAAATTATAAATTTATTTTTATATTGAAATTACCCGGTGATCTGGCATAGGACTCTGTTGGATCTCCGCGCATCAACTTTATTGCTTTTTCTTTAGCTCTTCATGCATGTATGTACGTCAACGGCTCTTCATGCCTGTATGTACGTCAACGAAATGCCATGCAATTTCAACATATCAGCAGCTATATCCTTTGGAGTATATATCGTAGATGGATCAATGTACTTCGCCATTATCAAGACAGCTACAACGTCAGTTATCCTCTGACGTCTGACATACACTCTATCTCTAACAGAACAAGTGTGCTGAGCAATATACTTCCTAACTTTGAATAAATTTGATTTATTCAAACTAGATGCCCTCATCATCCAAGAACAAGTATCAGAAATACAATTCAGGTGATAACTGTTTCAAAATTAAGAAAATATAAATTTAAATTTTATACAATAAAACAAATCAAATAAAATAATATAACTTAAAATAGTTGTTTACACTTACTTAGATGCATTACAACGCGCAACACGAAAATTAAATTTTTTGACAAGTACAACATGCCTCATAACCTCCTTAAGTGTCTTCCTATTATTGTAAATATGATTATCAGCTACAAATAGGTTGGAATGGTCACATATTACATCATTATCTCTTTCACTATTATCATTGACAACTCCGTCTAAATTCATTCCGATCAAACGGATAGAATTGCTGGAGTATAAGTCAATGTTAGTCTGTGATAAACTAACATCAGAATTTATTCTATCAGTAATAATAACTCCATGGCCTTCATTATACATCTCACGATCTTTCAAAGAGATGCATAATGAATATTTTATAAAGAAATCCAAATTCACCTTCTTCTGATCTAGAAAAACCTTTACCCCAACATCATTATGAATTTTAATAGGTAGACACATATCGCTAACAATATATTTTATCTCAATAGAATTTATATTTTCTTCTATATTAAGTTGAGTTATTATAGCATTAACTAAACCAGCATAAAGAGTAGATGTATCATATATGATACCCTCCATCTGAAAATCGACGTATTTTTCTGTTTCACAACATTAAAATAACATTTAGTGCAACACGTTATATAATTGCAAAATAATTCATACAAACTTCATACACATTTAATATATCATTCACTCACATATACACTATTTCAATTAAACAAAAAAAATATAGTTTCTATACAAAATTAATACAAAACATATATTATAATTTCAACAGAAACATATACTGTAAGTTCAACAAAAAATGGACTTTCATACACAATTGATACAAGTTTCTTATAAATTTCATACACAATTAACACAATTTTCATACTTCACCAGTACACATAATTATATCTTCTTACTTTTTTAATATCACTTGTACAAAGAATTATATTTAATATTTCTTTGTCTAGTCAATAAACACACTGTACATTTTTCTATTTTCTTCACAAATCAATTAACACGCGAATCTTCAATTTAATTACAACTCAAACACATTTACATTTACTTATTGTTTTTCAAAGTATGCTATACGTAACATAATTGTTTCATCCAAAAAAAAACATACAAACTATATTTCAGATGTAACAATAATTTAAAAAAATCGAACAATTTTATACATGTAAAAAACAACAAATATAATTACAACCAACAATTTATAATTAAAACAAACAAATCATAATTAAAACCAACCTGATGAATTCCACTTTCCACCATGTGTAATTAATATCGACACAATGTTCTCCATCAAATCAAATCAAATTGTTTTCAACGCCAAAATTTAATCAATTACAAATAAAAAACGAAACTAAAATCTGCAAATATCAAAAGAATCGTGAAATTCTGGAAAACAAAATGACTTGTACGTTCATGCCAATCTGGTAAAGCTTTTTAAGGAATTAAATTAAAAATTAATATCATTTAAACTAATTAGAGAGAATTAAGACAACTAACTAATCTGAAAATTTTTAAAATCCCTTAAAACGTGCTAATTTATTAACAGTAATTAATAATTATATTTAATTCATTAAATAAATAATAAAGGATTCATTTTCCATTATTAGTTTGTCCGTTAATTTTTTTCATTTATTTTTTTTATTTTAACAACTCTTTTAATAATTTAAAATTAACATTATATTCTTTTAAAAAATGTTATAGCTTGATATATTAAATGTTATACAATGAAATTTAAATTCTGATGTTATAACTTAAAAATATTACTATAGAAAATGTCATATACTTTATTTGCACATTATTTACATATTTTAATTTGACTCGAAAAATAAAATGTAAACTATTGAATTATGATCATTGTATGAAGTGAATGTCAATAAAAATTCGTAAGATTAAATATGCATTAAATTTATATATTATTTTTTGTTTTAAAAAATCAAAATCTAACAATTATATTGCAGACATATCTTATACTTAATAAATATTTCATAAGTTATATTTTTTATAATCGCTTCACTGGTTAGAAATAATTTCTGAGGAATTTTGAACAGAATTTTGAACATAAAGTGTTTAGATTATAGTAGAGGAGGTTTTCGATTAGGGTTTAATTCTGATGGGCAAAATCCAGGATGATGTTACAGGAGAGAAAGAGGAGGTGTCAGTTATGGAGTATTTGAGGAAACAAGTTCCCGATTGGGATGATGAAGTCAAGTGTACTGCCAGGTTCAAGGCGTTCAGCGGTCAGAGAACTGATTGGGAACCCCTTTATGTTTTCTGGAGGGATTTGATCCTCAATGTGGCTCGACACCTTCACATCTTCATTATTCGCCCTTCTCAAGTTTGTTTCTCCTTTTTTACTTCTCCACTCTTCCTTCTACCATGACAAGAATTGACCCTTTTTTGGTGTTGTGAATGGAAGGTGCACGTTTGGTTCGATAGAGGAGGTCTCGTCCCTTTGTGCCTCGGTCAAGTACTGGTATGTGCCACTTTGTAAATTTTCATGTTGTTTTGTTGGGTTTGGAATTGTATTGCATAAAGATATAAAGGTGAGTTTGCGAATTTTTGGTTTGGGATGGAGGGAAGGAGTATGAGGTTTTAGTGGGAATTCTAGCAGTTCAACTTGAAGTTTATTAATGTATCCTCAAGTTTGAGTCTTTAATGTTTGTTATTAATGATGTGTCCGTGTTTGAAAAGTAAAGGTAAAAAGATTAAACTAGTGCTTCGAATGGAATAGTATTTTCTCCAATGTCAAGAAAGATTTTCTCAAGCTAGATTGTGTGAGTGATTCATAATTGGAGATAAAAGATTGAAGAAATCCAACCTGACAACGCAAAGGAAAGAGTTTCCAATAAAATTATGATAAGTAGAATTAACAACAAGATCATTTTCTGCATTACTGAATCAATAGAGAGAATGATAATTATGGAAGACTAGGGTTCCAACAACCAAGTGTAATCCCACTAGTGGAGTCTAGGGAGTGCGGTGTATATGCAACCTTATCCCTACCTTGTGAGGGTAGAGAGATTGTTTCCGATAGACCGTTGGCTCAAGCAAACTAGGGTTCTAACATAGAGGCCAAAAAAAAAGTGACTTCTTTTCATTTGCTTAAGCAGGGGTGGATAGAGTTATCTAGTACATCTATTGGTGGGAGAATACAGAAGTCTGGTGAAACTGTTGAGGTCTGTGCAACTTGTGCTTAATAGAGACTAAAAGGCATAGTATTAGGATTTTGGTGAATGGTCACCAAGGAGGATGGAAGGAATTCAATGATAATAGATGAAGTTAGCTTCAGTGCTTGTGCTAGAAGAGGAAGGCTTTGCTATAGAGCAATGAGTGATGGCAAACTTTCTTTGTGACCTCTATCAAAAGGAAAAGCAGATGGTAACGTTAGGAGAAGAGTATCTGGTCAAACTATTACTGCCATATTGATTTCCAACTGGAAGTTGTGATTACTCTGATTCTGGTTATTCATCAAATCTAAGCATGGAAGTGAATGAGATCCTATAATATCCCCGAAGAAGGTTTAATTTTATCACCATCAGCTTCGATTTATTAGGGGCCTACTTCTGTCTTTAATTTGAAGAAAAGAAAAGAAAAGAAAAAGAGAGCAAAGTACTTATAACATCTTATATTGTAGGAAATGTAACTTTTTGAAATGAAAGATATGAAGGATTGATTGACTTAAAGGAGATGCACACATGTGGAAGGAAGTTAGCAGCAAAAGATTATTTATTTTGCAGAATGGTGTATAAGAACCTAGGGAGATTATACTTCATTTCTTGATACTGAGAAAGATGAGTAACTCGAAGCAAATTGTAGCTGCAGATTAAGTGGCTGTATCAAGACTAAATGGGACAGTGATACCGAAACTGAAATATTGCTTGCATCACTGATTTTACTTGTTAATGGCAAAAACTTATACCATGTAAATATGGAATGATTCGTGTCTCCTGTAATTAGAAGATTTTGTAGGAAGGCAATTATTTCCTTCGTTTGTTTCCTCATTTATAATTTATTGTAAAGGTTATTTAAACCCTAATGGCTTAAGGGAATTATCAAGCAACATATTCCCAAATTTCTTCTTCTATTCTTGTTTCATATTATCGATTTGACCACTTAGAACTACTGATATGAACATGGAATAATTGTACTAATGCCTGATTCAGATTGGAATCAATTTAAGTATTTTGGACAAGACTAAGGCAAGCTCAGTAAAATGCAAAATTGAGAGAGCTGATAAGAAGGTTAAATAGGAAGAGTGAGAAAGAACAGTTAAGAAGCTTTTGCTCTGCAAGGAAAAAATGAGGCTTGTCTTGAATTGTTGCATGAAGTTGGATGGGGGGGGGGG
>NC_028637.1:87852322-87904862 GCF_001406875.1 Solanum pennellii
GGGGGGGGGGGGGGGGATGAAGTTCACGAAAAATTAGGTGATCACAATGAATGTTTTAAAAGGTTTGTTTGCTGCAAGGATAGAAAGGATATTTCTTTAGTCTATCTAGTTTTTTTCCTCTTATTTTTAGTATGCTCTGTTTTCATTAATCATCAAAAGTGATTGTAAGCAGATTATCTTAGAATCTACTAAGTTGAATCAATGTTACCAATTTTAACTGTAAAACTAAAGATTTACACTAGGATTAAATTCTTTCCTGCCCCATGCATTTGTATGTCCACACAATGCATCAGCCAGAAGCATGACTATACTGTTCTTTACATAGCTCGAAATGTATGCTGCTGGTGAACTATTGCGGACTGTGGGAGTTGCTGATACAGCTGGTGGTTGGGTTCCTCAAATTTTTTGGAGAGTTGTAAATTTGGGAGGTCTGCTGAGACCATCTACTCAAGAAAATCCTGCCGAAGACTATTACATAATTCCTGTGTTACTGAAGGTAATTGTTTCTTGTTCCTAAATTAATCATAGATTTTATTCATCTTTATATACCAGATTTGGAGGGATGTCATCAATATAAAACTGATCCTTTCAGAAAGCCTGAGTGAAACTAAAACTGTTAATTAGAAAATAAATAGGCTAGTTAAAATATGAATGGCCTTATCTCAAGCATTGCCTATCTCAGACAGTCTATGACTATTTCCTATACTCATGATGTTAAATGTCGTCTTTGTTGTTGCTTTCTTTTTGTGCTTTCATTGGTTTCTGTTCGTCGCTTCTTTTTCCTCCTTTCCCGTGATTTTCTTTATTTGCTTTAGTTTTGTGCTTTCATTGGTTTCTGTTCATCTTTTATTTTTTCCCTCCTTGCCATGGTTTTCCTTTAATTTGTTTCTTGGCTCTATTTCCTGTACTTCCCTTTTGAGATAGCCCTAGTGATCATTTCATTTTGGTTCTCTTAAATGGTTATTGGATTTTCTAATCTTTCGACATGCCACCCTGAAAAAACTAAACTAGGAAAAGGCTCTTCAAGTGGTCCAAGTGTTATCTGAAAGCCACTGGACAGCTTTCTGTGTAATTACATGGAGGAAGTTCCAGGAAATTTCTGGCGGGTTGAAGGAAGCTCATGCAGTCTTGAATCACTTGTGTGAACACGGGAAAGCAAAGCACCTTGTGATAAACAAGAAGGATCTAATAGAGGTAATGTTAGTTGGAATACTGTTTTCCATTTACATTTCATGTATCAATACTATATATGGTTCCACGAAGGGAGCTGAAAGGGTGAATAAAAGAAAAACTCATCACTCCCCGTTGAAGTACTTGTCATCATTTATGGCTAGTTATTTGGTACAATTGGAAGAAAAATAAAAGAGATGTGTTTTTCTTTCCATTTCTGTAGTTGTATGCCACCCCTCAGTATTAACTTCCCCTCCCCTTTTACTTTCATGTATAGCAAGTGAAATAACCCTGGCCTCTTCTCATTTACTTTCCTCCTTTCACCTTCCACTTTACCGCGAAAGCTATACGAAAGAGTGGGGAGGGGGGAAGGAAATGGCAAAACTTTTTATATATATTTTATTTTTGTGATGAACAAACAGCAAATTTTGGAGTTTTTGACAAAAAGCATCCCTATTGTGTGGGTTCAAATTTATTGTTTGGTTTCAAATTTAACTTCATCCCTGTAGTATACCATTTAACAAAAAACATACCTAATGTATTAAAGTATCCACATTTTCTAGTCCATAACTTAACAAGCATAGTGCAATGGACGAGTTAGAGGGTGTTGGGATTGACTAAAAAATTGGTCAAACCTACTTTTAAGTCAGTTTTTGACTTTTGGAAGTGTTCGGAAAATATAAAAATAACTTAAAATAAGTTAAAAACCAAAAGTAGGTCTCCCCCTACTTTTTATTTTTTGACTTAAAAGTCATTGAAGTTTGACTTATTATTTCCGACTTAATTGAAGTAATAGATCACTAAACTATTTTAACAAACTTGTATACCTATAGCAATCAAGAAATTGTATATGGATGTCCAACAATCTTTATTGATTCCCATTCCATAATTGTTGGTTGCTATTGTTTCTCCTTTATGATTGGGACCTAAAACTCTGGTTATCCAGAGGTCTTCTCTACTTCTTAGTTCTGCCATGTTTAGCTGTGCTTTTGTTTGTTAAATCATTGGAAGCTTGATTCACCAATCTTGAGCACTGCTAGTAATATGGATGGATGTAGTTTTTCCATACAGGGAGTGAAAGTCTCTCTTTCAGCAAGAGCACTTTCTGGCACAACAAGTCTAGATCTTGATGTGCTGCATTTGATTTGGACGGTTGAGAAACTTGAGCATCAGCTTAATGTGATAGATCAACGCTGGAAAAGGTAAGGACTATCATCCTCCAATATTAAATGCTAATACTACAATAGAGAAGAGATTCTACCAATTCAGTTGTGTAAATGCCCAAAAAATAATTGCTTCTTCCCGAAAAGGAAAATATGAAAATAATGATTTTCCTGTGGCCAGAATAGGGCTAGAACTGCCCAATTTTTTTGACGTAGAAGTTCTGACTAATTATAATGGCTCTATTTGGGGCTCATTTAGTTAGTATTGTTTCTCAAAGTTAACCGAAATAACTAGGATACTTGTTCAATGCACAGGTCTAGAGCATCTGCTTTAGCTTCTCTAGAACTTGGGAACAAGCAGGTGGCCCTAAAGTGTGCAAGGGAGATGAAGCTGGCTTCTTTGAGTAGAGAAAAATGTACAGCACTACTAAACCGAGTGGAGGAAGTCCTTGCAGTTATTGCTGATGCAGAAGCCTCAAAGGAGGTCGACATTTCATTATGTGAAGCTGTGCTTGGTCTAATCCAAAATTGACAAGTTACAGATGACTTTATTTACCTTTGAACTGGTTTGACAACTCTAAACTTATCCCTGATTTAATGGCAGGTTGCTGAAGCCATTCGAATTGGCACACAGGCTATCAAGGAAAATGGGATCAATTATGATGAAGTTGAGCTGTGTCTACAAGAGCTGAACGAGTGTATTGAATCGCAGAAGCAGATTGAAGAAATTCTAGGTTGTATGACACCCCAAAATATGTCACATTCTTACCAGATACTCCCTCCACTTCAGTTTGTTTATCTTACTCTCCTTTTTAGTCTATTTCGAAAAAGAATGTCTCTTCCCTTTCTTGACAGCTTTTTAATTTCAATTTTAAACATGGCATGTTTAAGACCACAAAACTAAAGGACATTTTGGTACATTCTACATATCTTTAGTTTAAGACCACAAGTTTTAAAAGTCTTTCTTTACTTTTTTAACTTTGTGCCAAGTCAAAACCAGGCAAAAAAATTGAAATAGAGTGAGTAATAAAATTTATAAGAAAACATGTATAGTTCAACTCAATTGGTAAACATGTTAGTGAATATTCTTATTTTATATTCACTAGAAACCCCTAACCAAGAGTGGACAATATTGCCTCGTCAACTGAACAATTTGGACATATCACCCAAGCTGATTATTTATGAGTTTAGCTGGGTTTGTATCTGTACTAAAGCTAATAGTTTTCTGGCTTCTCCTCAGGCTCAAATGCAGCAGGTGCTGAAATTGAGGATGAAGATATTGAAGAGGAGCTGAAGGAGCTGGAGATGAATTTTGCTGAGGTACCGACTCAAACATCCACTGGGGTAGATGCTGTAGTAGCAGGAACACAGGAAACTGCTGATGCACTGAGTGAATCTCTTTCGAAGCTTCATCTCACACACCATGCAAGGAAGGACCTGGAGGTAGAAGATGCCGAGGAGTCTATGGGTGCCATGTCAAAAGATGGCAATCGTGAAGCTGTTCTGTCATAGCCGATTGCAGTTATGATCTTGTTTTCTCCATGTCTTGTACTGTGATGCCTGGTAGTCCATGCCACAATTGACAAGTGCGCACCTTTGATCTTCAGAGACAGGGCATAGTTGATGCGTGAAACACTATCGATAAGACATTGGTAGTTGACATGTCAATGATGTTGTACATTATCAAAAAGTTCTACTCAATATAGTTATAGTTGTCTTATTTCCTTCTTAATCTATATCGGAAAGAATGTTATTTTTATCTATTTAGTAAGTTTTTAATTCCTATGGTTTTAGTTTACTCTTAATGATGACCAGAAGATTATTCAAAGTGCATTTTTGGTATGTTATGTACACCAAAAATGATGTGAATGTTGGGTATTCTATTGGCAACATGTTCATTGATGTCAATCTTGAAGCTGTCATTTATGTGCAGCTAGTTGAGTCCAATTCTTCCAAAATGAAGCACTTCCCTTGGTAGTGTCCGTGCTAGACTCCTAGTTATGTGGATATTTGTTGCCATGTAACTAGAAAGGTTGCAGGCTCAAGTTGTGGAAACAACCTCTTACGAAAAATGCGGGTAAGACTGCAATAGACCTTTGTGGTCCACCCTTACCCAAACTCCGCCTACAGTAAAAGCTTAGTACACTCCCTTCCTCATTTTCTTTCGTTTGGATTTTCCTCTTTCTATCTTATGTTCCATACTATAACATTGTCAAGCTCAGTGGAAAATCTTGTTAAGGAGCAAAAACAATTTCTAGTATGTGCGTAATCAAATATATCAAGGATCATGAACCAGGGTCATTAGCTCGAGAGAGTTTATAACTATGATAATGACCATTTGTCCGAGTCTTTAGTCTATTATCAGACGCTTGAAACCCAACATAATCAACGCAATTTCTAATTTTGTCACACAAAAGGATTTGAGGAATTGTGTTTCTGTAAGAATGTTGATAAGAGCATCTACTGTACTACTAGCTAGTCAACTAAAGTTAAAATAGACTCCAGAAGCCCCAAAAAGAAAAAAGAGAAGCAATTAACTCCTGGAAAATAATGTAATAACCACGCTTTCAGGACATATGCCTATAACGTTCTTCTGAAAATCCATGAGACGTTGAGATCGTCAACCAAGAACACCCTCTTTTAAGCATTCAGCAACCACGAATTTCAGCTGACGCATCTTCTCCCTTGCCGCCTACATAAGCAAAAAACTTGCAGTTATATCCTCCAGAACTGGAAGTCAATGAAGTTAACCAGCTAAGTGCTTTAATGTGGAAAAACTAATTGTGATGTTAATATTATCTAGTTGTTAAAGTTGACTTTAATTGGTATAATTGAAATTAACTGCTCCATAGCAAACATGGCAATTGACATGGAATAACGCATCTAATCAGCAATTTTACTCTTAAAGTCTCCATTGCTTTATGTAGCACAGGAACGGCTAATTGAAATTGTGTACATGATAGATAATTGAAGCGACTATCCAAGTATATAAGATGCATAATGAAGATAATCTGATGACCGCCATTCACGCCACATTCCAGTCGGATAGGCTTGGGGGTTGTGTGTGTGTGAGTGTGTGTTGTGGGGAGGTGGATAAAGATGAATGCAAAGCTATTCTCCAAATTGTGAGTGAAGAATACTTACATGGTGGACCGAAGAAACCCTTCTTTCAGCATTGCCAAGCTGAGTCTCAATTGATTCTTCCACTTCCAAAAGTAGCTTCTTATTTGATGTTTCTACAGTATGAAAATTATACATCAGAATTTAGCTTGTCCTTGTGATTACCAGGCACAGGTCCAATATGTAATTGTAGCTCCTCATCAATGTTTAGTTTCACAAAAATGTATGTGCAGCAAAAGCTTATGCAGCAATACGTCGTGGGAAATTTAATATATTGCTTAAATAGCAAAGAATTAACATGCTATGTCATCAACTACTGCCCTTCCTGTAGTCCAGATGCTTTAAAGTGCAATAGAGGAAATATTATTCAATATATAGACAATTACTGGCTCAAACAAATAATTAAGCTTTAGCAAAGTTCGTATAAGATCTTGTCATACTTCTCTTTTCCACAGTTGCTTTCACTTCGACTTCATGTGCTTCTAGAGATTCAAGTGTGCTCTTGCAATCCTGGAGATGCCGAGTGACCTCTTCTTTGAATCGTTCGTATATGGCACTCAGGTGTGTTTGTTTCTCTGCAACGTAATTCAGAGTATTTAATTTTCAAACAAGAAAAAGAACCATATAGCCCTCGAAAAGAGGAAATCAGAGAAAACTTAGAAAGAAACATTGAAGAGTCATATTTCCATGTGCATTTGCATTGTGGAAGATGGAAGTAATTCCACAAGCTCATAACGTCAAGAAACAAAACTTTGCATGACTAAAATCGGCAATAGATGAGAACAATGAAACTTGTCATGCTAGGGTTTATGGCACGCAAATCTAACGGATCCACAAAGTGATAGTTAACAAGGTACCATAACTCACACATGCAGAATAATACCCTGTTCTAGGGGCTCTGGCAAAACAGGTTAGAACATCTGAAGGGGGGGAAAACCTTTCTATGACATAAACAAATAGGACATACCAGAACTAAGCTGCTTCAGGCACTCAAATTTTGAACAAAATACTACCAGAAGCAGCAGATATCAAGCAAATTGTCAATATTTTGTTAACAAGTTACCTTGCAGCACTTCTTCTACATGCTTTCTCTTTGATTTATTCAGACTGTTTATTCTCCCCCTGGAACAGAGAAAAGTCATACTTAAAGAGACAGAATCTTTGAAACTGTTTCTGCCGTTTTATGCTACTTACATGTCTGCTTGAATCTGAAATTCAGCATTCTGCAACTGCATATGTATTTTCTCAGCAACTGACTTCAGGATCTCAGCAGATCTTTGGTTAGTCACAGACTTCAGTTTGCTTCTAACTTTCTCTAATGAGAAAGCAAATAAGGTGATGGCACTGCAAAGTGATATTGAAGCTCAATGAAATTTTGAAAAATAGAACTCTGTGCTGAAGGATTTTTAGTTCATTTAGGAAAGAGAACTCTGCGGAAGAAAGTGAAAGCTTTTAATTCATTCACTCAAGAAAATGCAAGAAGTACCTAGTTAGCACATCCTCTTCATTCTGTTCTAAATGCCTTTCAAACTTCCTACAATCAATTCCTGTTGAATTCCAAATGGAGAAGAGAGAAAAAGAGAGAGAGAGAGAGAGAGAGAGAGAAAGTCTTGAGAAACTGGAATGCAAAAGTAATTATAAGGAACAACACAAAGATCCATCAGACAAGCAGAGAATTTGAACTGATGGAAAATGAACCTTTAGAAGAAGTTGCAGCAAGACTAACTCCAGAAAAATTAGCACACCCTTTGTTGAACAGCTTTTTGTTTGGTCGAGGAGGTTGTTCCCCGGTATTGCAAATTTCAGGAGATGGTGGTTGCTGTATATCAGCTGCATATACATCATAAAGTAATGAGAATAACTGATTTTGCTTCAATCAATTGAAAGGCTCGATCAATAGATCACGTACTTCTAAGAAAATTCATATTATGTTAAGATGGTCAGCAGAACAACCTAGTTACTAATGAAAGGTCAGCTAGAAGTCCCACACAATGATCCTTCAGTCAGCCAAATATCAATCAATAATATTCATTTCAAATGAAAATAAATACTAAGCTATATCATTTTTTCAGGTAACAAGTTCCAAGTACTAAATTCTATATGCTCTGGTGAAGAATCTACAGATTATTCTGTGGAAAAAGTACACTCAGCTGGATCTCCAAAGTTCTATCAACACTATAAACTCCATTTTCACTGTGCCTTTTTCTTTTCTCTTTAAGCAGTTGATACATAAAAGAAATCTATATGCATCTCTTCAATTTCACCAATGGATAATCACTCTAAGCTAGAGCAGATCAACAGAAATGACAAAGGGGCTTAGTATATTACTATTCAAGTGACAAGCTGCCATTATATTACCTTTCAAACTGCACCTCACCCACGATAAGATATAAATGAACGGAACACATAAGAAGTGAAAGAAAAGAGAAGTACAACTAAAATCATAATAGATGATCATCAGTCACACTGAGAAGTACCAGAAGTACAACTAAATCATAATAGGTGATCATCAGTCACACTGATAAACACAAAGTGTCAGTCAGGGTGAATGGTATAAAGTATGCAAGGCAACTCTATCTTGTAAACAACATAAGTTGCCCGAACTACAAGTTTAGAAGGGGCTTTAGTCCCATTAGTAATATTCAAAAAACAATCACATTAATTCACCACACCCAGACAAAATGTTTACTTGAAACTCCTGCCTCCATACACCTTAGCTGTCAAAATGTGCCACATTTATATATATACACACAAAAACTATTTCAAGTTAAGCAGACAACAACCTTAAAGTAGGGAAATTAGATGTCAAGTCGTAGATCAGCAGAAAATGTAATTTACATGCAGTATGGATCATCTGGAGACTTATGATTACATTTGAAAGAAACTAAGGAAACTGAATCAATATGAATAAATAATTGAACATGAATCACAAAGCATCATTTTAACCTTGAATATTTGAACTGTCTTCCGAGTCCTCGGGATCACTTTCCATGGATGATGGTTTGGAAAACTTAATTTGTGTATCTTCTATATGTCTTGATTCCAGAAAAGGAGAATTTTCCAAATTTCCTGCATCATCCTTTACATATTATAAGGAAAATCAACAATTCATTACTACAACCTATGACAATCAGCCACTAGATTACAACTGTTGAGTCACAATAAGAAGGATACTGATGATTCATCGGGTGTATTGGACTTATATTCTCGTCTAAATCCATCAAAGCTCTTGACCTTACAAATGCCCTCAGTTTTTGATGCTATATCTATATGATCATCACCATGCAGTTGCCCCAGATTGCTTCTTGGTGCAAATCCTGGAAAAGATTTTCTGCCAGGTGTTTTCAAAGCAAAAACTGGGCTTTGATTGTCAGACTCCGAGTCCAATGCTTTCTTCTTGAATTTTTCTGCTGAGTTTCCTTTCTGATCTATATGTTCTTGTAGATTTCTCAGCTGCTCAGTCATTTCCACTACAGGGGATTCTAGGTTACCAGCATCTGGTTGGACCAACTCGTCATTTTTCTCCTTAAATAAAGTAGAGCCATCACCAGGATGTACAAACTTCTCAGGAACTGGTACTCTTCTACACTTATTGTTTGTGTCTTCATCTTTCATTTCATTGTTCTGCTCACAAACTTTAGGTGCTTCCATGTGGTGACTCTTCCTCTTTCCTCTCCTTCCATATACCATCAAAGGACTACTAGTGCTAGCATCACGTAACGTCCTAGACAGCAGATCTTTAGGAACGAAGACATTTTTCTCTAAGTGGTCCTCTTTACATGCTGGTGGTCCCTTTCTATTTTGTGATTTCAACTTAGCAGGAGCTCTTTTTCGAGCTAAAGAACGAGTAGTTGGTCTCCTAATAGCGTACCCATGACTTTGGGTATCACTTTCTATAGTATCTGAATTTTGCTTAGGTTCACCAACATGATTTCCACTGTTTTTCTGCTCTGGTTCCGAGGCTTTTGCACCCTGCTCGGGAACTAGAGAATTTGGACACTGCTTGGTTGGGGAAGAAACAGTTCCTAAGATTTCCTGAAGCTTCAATCTTAAAGATGCATTGCCTGTATTTTCTGCTTTCTCAGGCATGTCTTCCAGAGCAACTTTGGGTGCATATTTCCCCCTTCTCTCTATAGAAGCATCCTCCTTTACCTGCTTGGATTTTTCAAACTGCAAAGTCCTTGTCTGGGTTAAGAAAGACCTTAAGGAACACTCTGCTGGTCCTACCTCTACTCTGTGTGATGTGTTGCACATCTCAACTACACCCTGTGCAGTTGAAGTTTTCTGTACTTGAGTATCTGCCTCTGAAGTTGGTTCATGGTGGAGGGCCTTAGTGGATATCCAAGGAGATGTCTGCTTCTCTGTGAGCTCTCTTTGATTTCTGATAGTAGGAGTGCTCACTATTTCCTTCTTGTTTCTGTCATTTGTGAAATTCCCCTTGCTTGAAGTTTTCTGAGGCATTGTTGTCCCATTGTAAACAGATATCTCTTTGCTAGAAGTTTTCACTGCTGCGAAGTGAGTCTGATGTTCAGCTTGTTGTACTTTCTGAGTTCTGCATTTTGAAACTGAATCTATTACAATTCCAATGGACATCTTTCTAGATTGACTGGATTGGTGGTAATTGCTGCCAAAACTCCAAGTGTCACTGGCAAGGTCCTGACAAGAACAAAATAATAGCGTTTCAACATCTAGCTTTCTAAGCATACCAACATGACATCAGATCCACTCAGAGTGAGGGGTCGACCTTTCTGGTCCTAAGAAATTTTGAAAATTAAACTCCACAACAAGCTAACGAACTTAGAAATTTAAACTTATCGGAAAAGTCAAAAGACAACAGGGACGGGACAATATGCATATACGAAATCTGCAAATTGCTTCAAGTAAATAATTAACCCAGATTCGAATTGCAAGCTGACTACTTACATCTCGTAATTTTGACTTCCTGTTGACGTCCATAGCTGCAAATTCAGCTGATCCAAAGTAAGCGTGTTACCTGAGTTCTGAAAATGAAAGCAGAAAGAATGATTAATTAAGCTTACCCATCAAATTCCACCGTCATAGTTTTACATGTATTGCTAATTGCCTTCACAAACACACGCCATACTCACATAGAATGGAATTAAGCTTCATAGACTAAGACTCTAGGTCTCTCTCTTTCACAAACACACACATGTGGAACAGAGAATAACAGAGAACTTCTAATACTAAATAGTTATCGGTATCTACAGCATAACCACATATAAAACGTTCAGATTCAAAACCCATCCAAAAATCCAAATCACTCGAGAACAATTTCTGTACTACGTACTTCCCCATTCATAAACAAAACGCCAAATCAAAGCTTCGTTAGAAAAAAAAAACTAAATCTATCAGCGAACGATCAAACATCGGGTGAATCTAGAATCTCCAACAGCTACAATTTACAGAAACTTCAGCGGGAACGAATATATGAGGATTAACTTTACATGCATTGTCGATCATGGAGATATTGTGAATTACTTACTACAAATGAGCAGAGACGAGATTCACCATGCGCCTCCGTTCGTTTCTGATCTGTGAGAAGAAGAACTCGAGTCGATACTACAAAGGATTTTGGGGTCCTTTTTGAAATTTTAGGAAATGGGTAGAGTGCGTACGGGTGATTTTGCGTGATCAGACTGAGAAAGAGGCGGGAAAAGACGAAACAATGCAGCGTGTACCTGGCTTTCACTCTTTTAGAGCATGTTTGGTTCGGCTTAAAAGCTGATCAAATTGACTTAAAAGTTGGTTTTTGACTTATTTAGTTGTTTGACAATATTCAAAATAACTTATTTTAAGTTAAAAAAAACTTATTTTAAGTCAAAAGTTAAAAGCTGGGGTAGGGGTGCTTTTTTTTTTAGCTTATAAGCTGTTTTAAGTTGACCACATTTTTATCTTTTTGCCCTTAATATTTTTATACAATCTCCAAATTACCCACATAACTCTAATATCTCTTTCTTCCATTTTTCCCTTTTCACGTTCGGCATAGCAACTTCAGCACTTTTATCCAAACGCATAACTGCTTATTTTAAAAATAAGTTTCAGCACTTTCAAAAGTACTTTTTTAAAATTGCTTTTATTAAGCCCATCCAAACGGGCCCTTATATACAACTGCGTTTTACACCTTGTTTGGATGGGTTATTTCATATTTTGATTCATAATTTGGGTATATATAGTTTTGTACCCTATTATTTCACCATTTGGATATTGTATCATATTATGTTATAAATATTATTTTTCACGGTAATATAATATCAAACATTCAGCAATATGAATGATAAATCACAAAAGAGAAATAATAGGTTATGTGTAGAGTTTTATAAAATAGAGTGTAAAGAAATATTTAAAATTACTAGATACGCAAATAATATAAAATAATTTTTTTTGTCATTTAATAATAATGAATTTAACAATATATTTTTTGGATAAAAAATTTGGTTTGTGTGTGTTTTGAACTCGTTTCCCTCGAAATAACACAAAATTCAAACTCAAAACCTCTTTAAAGTCATACTAATTAATAACACAAAATCTAAACTCAAAACCTATTTAAAGTCATAAAAATTAGTAAAATTTAAAATTTGTAATCATCATAATGATCATAAGCATTAGTAGATATGTGTTCTAATCAAGTATAAAATTTTTATCTATCAAGAAAATATTCAATTATTTGTTTTATTCGATACAAATTGCATGATTTTTCTCAAACTTATAGTTTTCTCGTGTACATCTAAATGTTATGTGTAGTTCTTTTATTTAGTTACTCCTTTTTTAATGTTTAAATAATTGATATTGTATACAAACTTTAGATGAAAATGAAAGATGTTAAGACAAGCTTGCCATAAACTTATTCATCTGTGCTTGACGAAGATGATGATGTGTTGTGTTCTATACGTCATAAGTTTTGTGATATTTTTTTAAGAGCTTATTTTTTGAAAAACTGTGTATAATAGCAAATTATTAATTTAAATTAAATGTTATAAACATAGTTTAGTTTAATTGTATCCCACAGCAAATTATTGCTATTTTTGCTTCTTTCCTGCTGTAATCTTGCTCGCCATTCTCATTATTGTTGGCAATCGCGCTCGCCTCTCTATCTTTTATACAAACACAAAAAGTATAAAATGTGTTTGTGTTTGTATAAAGCGAGAGAAAATTGTACATATACATATATTTTCGTTCCTCTCTACACCTTCTTCCAGTCTCGCTCGCCACTCTCACTCGTCACTCTCACTTTATACAAATACAAATGTGTACATCGCGTTTGTATTTGTATAAAGCGAGAGATTTGTATATATAAGTACAAATGCATAGATTTTCATCCTATACACATATGTTTATACACATACGTTCTTCCCTTGCCAAGATTTATTTTGTCTTTCTCTAAATCTCGCTTTATACAAACACAGATTATACGATTGATTCTTTTGTAATACGTATACCGAAACAGATTATACAATTGATTCTTTTGCATATGTATATAGTGAAATAGTCAGCTTATTTTGTATATATGTATAGTGAAATACCCATAGCATAAAGTTTGCTATAGAACACAATTATACAAACCATAATAATAGCATACAAATATGATTTTTGTACTTGCTATATGTGAAAGTTGCTCATGTATAAAATGTGTTTGTGTTCGTATAAAGCGGAAGAAAATTTTATATATATACATATATTTTTCGTTTCCCTCTCTCCCCTCTTCCAGATCTCGCTCGCCACTCTCCTAGATCTCGCTTGCCTCTCTCGCTTATACAAACAAAAACGAAATGTATAAATTGTGTGTTCTGTTTATATAAAGCTAGAGAAAATTGTATATACAAATGCAAATACATACATATTCGTCATATACACTTATAATTATACAATACAAATATTCCTTTGTCCAATTTTCTTGTCTTTCTCTCTTTCTTGTTTTATACATACACAAATTATACAAATGATCTTTTGTATACAATTACTTTCTTTTGTATATGTATAGCGAATTATATAATTGGTTTCTTTGAATATGTATAGTGAATTATACAATTGGTTTCTTTGTATATGTATAGTGAATTATACAATTGGTTTCTTGTATATGTATAGCGAATTATACAACTATTTTTTTTGTACATATATAGCAAAATATATATTTATGTTTGTTATGAAGCGTAATTATGCAAAGTATAACCATGACATACAAGTATGATTTTTATATTTACTATATCTGAAAATTACTCTTTTTAAATTTTAATTTAAATTATTTTTTTTTTAAATATACTTGTAAAAATCTGAACTGGCCCGACAAGGCCCACGACCCACATACAGGTGGATTGGGCTGGCTAATATCTGGCCCACCAAAAAAGTGAGTCAGTAGGCCTAGCCCGTCAAATTCCAAAGTCATCTTATAACTCTACTTTCGAGGTAAGTATTGAAAATAATCTCTAACTTGATATAAATTATTAGTTTTATTTTTGAACTATTATCGACCTTAAAAATACACTTCTACATGCTTTAACTAAACTTAAAAATTATTGCTTCCACCAACTTCACCTAAAAATGAACTTTTGAAACAATTCACGAATATTGTTGATGATGAGTGGATTGGTCCATCACAATAGATTATGCAAGTTTTTAGTTAATCAGAGCTTTCGGTGCTTTCATAAACAAACACTACTTGCTTCAATAATATCGATATACTCAGTGTAATTTTATAAATATCATTTAAGAAAAATAAAATATGTATAAATACTATTTCCATTTTATAAAGATCAATAAACTTCTTTTAAAACAAAATTTACTTTCTTTAATTTGTTCAAAAAGAATGCTCATTTATTTTTTTTCAAGGATACTTTTGATTTTAATTTTTTCAATTACATGTTTAACACAATAATGATTAAGTGACATTTTGATGCATTTCATATAATTTTAGTTTATATTAAAACATTTTTTTAAGCTCAATATCAAATTAATCAAACCATTTTTTTTTTAAAAAAAAAAAACTTTTCAAAGGGAATAACTTATCTTGTAGCATCACCCCTTATCTCATCAACATTAATTCCTAGCCGAAAGATGTCAACTCATAAAGAAAACCGACGGCTGAGATTGTGCGGGTCTACAAATCCCATTTTCTTTCACCAACTGAAACGATAACGCTAAAGCAAACGGTGATATTTTCTCAGAGGAGCTGAGAGTGCAGTCATGACAACAACGGCCGTCGTCAATCATCCTAGCATTTTCACTCACCGGTCGCCGCTGCAGTCGCCGTCCTCCTCCTCATCCTCATCGCCGTCATTTTTATTTTTAAATCGTACGAATTTTATTCCATACTTTTCCACCTCCAAGCGCAGTAGTGTCAATTGCAATGGCTGGAGAACACGGTGTTCCGTTGCGAAGGATTATACAGTTCCTCCCTCAGAAGTTGACGGTAATCAGTTATCGGAGCTGGATTGTGTGGTAGTCGGAGCAGGAATTAGTGGACTCTGCATTGCTAAGGTGATTTCGGCTAATTATCCCAATTTGATGGTGACGGAGGCGAGGGATCGTGCCGGTGGAAACATAACGACGGTGGAAAGAGATGGATACTTATGGGAAGAAGGTCCTAACAGTTTCCAGCCTTCGGATCCTATGTTGACTATGGCTGTAGATTGTGGATTGAAGGATGATTTGGTGTTGGGAGATCCTGATGCGCCTCGCTTTGTCTTGTGGAAGGATAAACTAAGGCCTGTTCCCGGCAAGCTCACTGATCTTCCCTTCTTTGATTTGATGAGTATTCCTGGCAAGCTCAGAGCTGGTTTTGGTGCCATTGGCCTTCGCCCTTCACCTCCAGTTTGTACTCATACTCTTTCCCTTATCTCTCTGCAACATTGATGCATTTATTTATTTTGATTGATTCTTCTCACACGAATAAAAAAAAAATAAATGCAAATAAAAGAGAGATTGTACATTAAACATTTTGATAATCTGTGCCTTCCACTCACTCCGCATGGTTTGGCAAAAGTGACAGGGTTATGAGGAATCAGTTGAGCAGTTCGTGCGTCGTAATCTTGGTGCAGAAGTCTTTGAACGTTTGATTGAACCATTTTGTTCTGGTACCTCTCAATTCTTCCCTTTCTGCAGGAACTATTGCTGGCATTTGTTCACTTTGTTAAATACTGTTTGTTGTAGAGATCCGTATTTTTCAAAGAACTGTATCAGTATGAATTTGAATGAATTTTATGTTATACTCACTCATCATTTTATAGGTGTTTATGCTGGCGACCCATCAAAATTGAGTATGAAAGCAGCATTTGGGAAAGTGTGGAAGCTAGAACAAACTGGTGGTAGCATTATTGGGGGAACCTTTAAGGCAATAAAGGAGAGATCCAGTAACCCTAAACCGCCTCGTGATCCGTAATAATGGACTTGATTCAAAGTCTTTGTGCTTTTTCTTTCCAGGCTTTGTGTTTCTTTCTCTTAAGAATCTGTCTCCAGAGCGAGTATCTGACTTGAATGATTATTCTACAGGCGTTTACCAACACCAAAAGGACAAACTGTTGGATCATTTAGGAAGGGTCTGAGAATGCTGCCAGATGCAATTTGTGAAAGGTGCTCTTCTGCTCTCCCAGCTCAATGCTTCCAACCCCAGGATAATAGACTTTTTGGGAAAAAGGGAAGAGAAAAGAATATCAAAAGTTGACTAGTTAAAGCTCAATGTTGGCGTTTTTGGTGCCTTAAGTGTGTTCTTTGGTGCTCTTGTAGTATTCTTAACTTGGAAATGCTTATAAGTTGTCTCTGTGTTTCCTTAGACTGGGAAGCAAAGTGAAACTATCATGGAAGCTTTCTAGCATTACAAAGTCAGAAAAAGGAGGATATCTCTTGACATACGAGACACCAGAAGGAGTAGTTTCTCTGCGAAGTCGAAGCATTGTCATGACTGTTCCATCCTATGTAGCAAGCAACATATTACGCCCTCTTTCGGTGTGTTGCCATTACTGATTGCTCCAAAGTCATTATTGTTATTGTTCATTTGCCATTCTAATATATAAGCTTGTCTAAAAAGATGGGAATGTTTGAGCGAAGTTTAGTCTTTTTTTTTTTGGACTAGGGAAAGGGGCTCAAACACATCCATATAACAGCCACATGCTATCTGTATACTGTATAATGTGATCAGCAAGAAGAGAAATTAAAAAAGAAATTTTTTTGTCATGCTGAGAATTAACATGCACTTGCTTAGTGAGATCAAGAGTGCAACCCACCCCATCCCCTCATCAAAGTTGGAACCTGTGTCTTTCTATCTCTCATGTTATTTTGATTTTTAATATAAAGTTTTATTAGCAATTTTCTTAAATGCTTTGTCCTTGGATTTTCCAAAGGTTACTAGTTCTGAATTCTGATAATTGTTTTGCAAGAAAATATGGCTCACTTAAAATGAGAAATGTTTATCTATAGGTTGTGGTTGAGCTTCTTCTTTTTTTGCTGAAGCAAAATGTCTTTTAATCTTTTGTTAAACTCAGGTCGCCGCAGCAGATGCACTTTCAAGTTTCTACTATCCCCCAGTTGCAGCAGTGACAATTTCATATCCTCAAGAGGCTATTCGTGATGAGCGTCTGGTTGATGGTGAACTAAAGGGATTTGGGCAGTTGCATCCACGTTCACAGGGAGTGGAAACACTAGGTAGCTTTCTGTTTAAAAGATCCGCTCTTATTTTTGATATCAAACTATCCATATCAGATGTATGACTTTTATTATGAACTTGCAAGATGCTAATCATTGGATGACCCTCATTACCTTGAAATTTTGACATTAACCTTGCAGAATGATTTACAATAATTACAAGATCTGATTCATCTTAAGTATTATAATTGTGTCTCATTTGCAGGAACAATATATAGTTCATCACTCTTCCCTAACCGTGCTCCAAATGGCCGGGTGCTACTCTTGAACTACATTGGAGGAGCAACAAATACTGAAATTGTGTCTAAGGTAAGGCACTTAAATTGAATACAACTCCAAGTGCCGGCAGTATGGATTTATCATAATGAATGTTCATGGCCTGGCCAGTGAAGGCATCACCTGAAGGTCCTATAGTAACAAACATAAACCTCAGTTTGATCGTTTCCCTAGATGCTTTCTGGTTGTGTATTATCCTTTTAGATAAGTTTTCGGTGTTACTCTCTTAAGATTAATGACCACGCCAATTTGGATTACAGAACTGTTTCTGCTTATATAACTAAGTGATAGAAGGTGATTGATGATAATTATAAATTTTATGGAAGTAGTAGTTAACTATAACTGTAAAGTTGGATCTTTCTAGTAACCAACATTAATAGTATTTATTGACGCTGATTTAATCGGAAACTGGATTAAGTCATGTAAGCTTATTCCAAATAAACAAGCTCTAATTAGGAGAACTGGCTCTAATTGCACTTAAATCTGCAGTCATGACATAATCAGTGATATATGATACCATTCTGGATGAGGCACCCTGCATTAATTTAGCCAGTGCCTTTGGTTACAATTATTTACCGAAAGAAGCAAACTTTCACATGCTCTACATGTTTTGAAGATTTAAAGCATAATAGGATCACTAATGTTTTCTTTTTGAGAAGTACATTTTGTTTAACAACCTAGCATGTTTGCCCTAGTATGCTCTTTGTTGAAGGATTCCCTATCAACTTGAGTGAATGAGCTCCTTCAGTAATTGAATTATTGCCCATCAAATGCTGGAAAAGTGGGATTATACTAAGACATGCCTTCCCCTTGTATAGCCCTAGAACTGTTGTCATATCAGTGATTTTTTAAAAATTTCTGTGCTGGTATCATGATATCCTCCACTTGCTATTGCTTTTCAAACTCTCTTACTGCTGTTATACTACTTCAATAACAAACTGCAAGTCTGCATCTTTTCTTCATTTTTTGATAAGGCTAAACTACAACCTTCTGTTAAAGTAACTAAGATGGAGGATTGGAGGTTAATAAGAATGTACAGAAGTCACTGGACTTATCTCATTAATGCAATTATCTGTAAGTTCCAGTATTGTCTATATCATTTACAATATTCATTATACACACAAAATATAGTTGAAGGCATCTAATCCCCATATAATCTGTGTTCAGTTTTTCTGTCAGAACCTCTATATAATTTCTTGCTATCCGAACTGTCTGAGTATACATGATAGTATTGTTCTCCATAATTTTCTTTGCTCCTTTAGTTCCTGGCGTCAGCCACTAAATCCCTGTACCCCATACATATAAACATGCAGCACCCTGTACCCCATACATATAAACATGCAGCACCCTGTACCCCATACATATTCAGAAAACTGCATCGTAACTATGATACATGTCTGCAATGTAAAAGTATGTGCTTTACTGGTTCAGTAGAGCCATCTAATAAGTATCACCTGCACCCTATCTTTTGTAAATTATATTGTGGTAAGCATTTCTCATGTGATGTGGTCCATTGTCTTGAGTCAAGATTCAAATGTGTGTGAGTTACTGACTAGTGTTTCGTGGAAAATTTAATAGAAGAATAGAATGTCAAGGTTAGGCGGCATTGGTATTACAGACTGCAAGTAAAGGAGGTACAACAAGGACAAAGTATAAGATATATGTGAAGTTGGTGTAATGATGCTTGTGAAAAAATCATTCCATCTATGGTGTGATGTATTATTGCTCAGAAATTGCAACCAGATATAATCCTTTTGTTTGAAGTCTTTCACTTATTTGTGTCTCCTCAAAAAAATCTATCATTTATTTCTCTGCTTGCCTATTTTCTTCGTGTTTGATACATCCTTCTTTGTTTGTTGCATTTCTTTATGAGATGCATAGCATCCATGAGTTGATGGTTTATGGTGATTATTGATTGAACCATGTTCCTGTAAAACTGTGTTTCATTCAGTTGAGTGGTTCTTTGGGTTGAGACAATCTTCTTAACTCTTTATATTCTGTCTTACTTTTCTGATGTACGCTTGATTTCGATGAATGCTGTGTTTTGTGCTTTTTCCATAGTATTTGTATGAAATATTTGGCGGTTATTCTTTATGCTTCAGGGCCTTGAATAAATTGTTTCCAGCTCTTATACCTCATTCCTCTTGCAGACAGAGAGCCAACTTGTGGAAGCAGTTGACCGTGACCTCAGAAAGATGCTTATAAAACCCAAAGCACAAGATCCCTTTGTTACGGGTGTGCGAGTATGGCCACAAGCTATCCCACAGTTTTTGGTCGGACATCTGGATACACTAGGTACTGCTAAAGCTGCTCTAAGTGATAATGGGCTTGACGGGCTATTCCTTGGGGGTAATTATGTGTCTGGTGTAGCATTGGGAAGGTGTGTTGAAGGTGCTTATGAAATTGCATCTGAAGTAACTGGGTTTCTGTCTCAGTATGCATACAAATGAAACCTCCTCTTGGGGAGGTACTGTTAGGTTTCAAAAGTTTTGCTTATTAGAGTTATTTTAGCTTTGGTAAATGATTTATGCTTGATTTCAGTCGTTTTTGTTGTAATCTTGGTTCTCATTTCTTTGAGACAAAATGTTCTTGTCAAGGAACAATACGTTTAGAGTTCGAGTATCTGTTAATTGTAAGAAAATCTAAAAACATTGGGCATAATTAGCTGCCTGCTTTGCCAGTAGATATATTATATGGCTTGGTTAAATATGTTTTGCCTTGGAATTTGATTTCTTTGGGAAATTATTCATTCCAAGACCAAATGTCAAAGATTATACCATACTCAAGGATAGAGACTCGTAAATCCTTCCACAAACACCCATTTCGCAACATACTTTCAATCTTGATGTTCTAAACTAACATCTTTACACCAAATCCTATATCGAGAGTTCTACTCGTTTGAATTCAATTTTGAAAAAGGCCCTATGGATTTCTTATTGTCTTAAGAAATCTTAGGTACTAAGAAACGCAGTCCATGCTTAGACATTATCATCCCAACCATTCCTGGATTGCTCTAGACCCCTTCACTCAGATTCCGTTCGAGACTGGCTGACTTAGAATTTTCAAGTTTCTATCCAAATTTTTTTTTGTCCCACTTCATTTTAGATTTGGAAAGTTGGAATTTTGAACGTTAATACATGCTAACTTGCAATCAATCAATTAATTAATGCGAAAAATTCTAATATTTCATTATTTCTAAATATTATATACTCCACAAAATATAATTTTTCACTCATAAATTTATTTGGTAGGATTTTAATAGTTAATCAGTTTATCTTTATAGAATTTTAAAACCTACCAATTATTAACATAACTATACTTTTTTATTTTAAGATATCTAATAATAATATTTTTTTTAAGTCAATCAAAAATCATTAACACACCAAGACCCATGACATATCGGACGGTCAACCACATAAAATGGTAAGTTGGATTGGGTTAAAAAGCGGCCCAAAAAGAAGCAAAAGAAGGGCATCTCGTTTCAAAATTTGAAATACAGCACCGAACAATGTGTACCGTTGGAAACACTCAAAATCTCTCATAGAGAGAACTCTCACTGAAACGAAGACGAACTCAACAAACATGAGACGCCATGGATGGCAACGTCCTCTTCACACGTTGCAGGTTCGTCGTTCCAGCCGATTCCGATTCCGCTACTTTTTTTTTGATTTTTTATCTGAATTTACTTGTTTTGAACTGGTGTTAAACTGCAGATTGTGGGCATATCGGTGTTCTGTTTCCTCTTGGTGTTTTTTTACACCTTCATCGGTCTTCTCCTCGGTAACAGAGTTGTTGAGATCACTGTCACCTCGATTTTCTCCTTTGTGGTAATTTTAACTTTCACTAGTGAAATTGTAGCTCAGTATAATCGATTAACTGTATTCGAAGCAGGAAATTGAATTTTGGATGTGTGATTTGCTTTAATGCAGGCACTTTCTGCTGCATTTCTGTTTATAAGGTGTGCGGCTATCGATCCAACTGATAAGACGAGGTTCAGGATGAGGAGGAAAAGCACTCGCACTGCGTTTTCAAATCTTAATTATGGATTTGTATTGGGACAGATTGTTGTGAGATTTCTTAGGAGAATTGAGCGCAGAGTGCTTAAGACATTTATAAGGAGAAAGTACCTGGATCCTTTAAAAAGTAATCTTCATTTGGAGCCTTTGCTCACATTTCCACTACTCGTCAAAGATGATTTGGTTGCCCAACAGACAAAAGATGATGACATTTCATTTTGTTCGCTTTGTGATTTTGAGGTTTGCAGCTGCATTTCTCGTTATGTTTTGCTGATTAAATTTGTTGAACTTACTAGGTATATGCATTTTCTTTCACTGTCTGCTTGCATACACCAAGGCGAAGCCAGGAATTTATACAAGGGGATTCAACTAGAAAGTGATAGCTGGGATTTGAAATTGTGACCTAAATAAGTTTTATACCTCTTTTTCCACTGCACCAAAATCTTCCCTTGTGTCAAGGAACAAATCTACTTCCTTATGCCAAGGATATTGAACAGTTTATGCAAAACCAAATATAAATAAATCATTCTTGCCAAAATTATGAGCAACTAGCTCCACATCTGGCACACACAATGAGAATGTGGTGAAGCGAGATTATGCAGATTCTAACAGTTGACAACTATATGAAATTACAAAAATAACATACCCAGTGAAATTCCATGAAGTGGGGTTTAAGGAGGGTAGAATGTATGAAGACCTTACCACTACCACAAACATATGAGCTAAAAAACAAAAAAGGAAACAACTACATGAAATTATTATGCAGATATTAATAGTTGATAGCTGTATGAAATTGTCTTACTTGATCCTTTTTGCAGGTTAAAAAGCGTAGCAAACACTGTCGGACCTGCAATCGATGTGTGGAAGGATTTGATCACCACTGCAGAGTAAGGAGATAGGGTCTCATTCTCTGCTGCATTGTACATTAAGGTACACCTAAACTCAAACTGACAGGATCTTTGTTTTTGAGTTGTTGCAGTGGTTAAACAATTGTGTCGGGAAGAAGAACTATACCAGCTTCATTTTTCTAATGATATTCCTCTTGATAATGGTTACTCCACCTTCTCTCTCACTGTATTTCTCTTTTTTGGATATCCCTATTGAGTTTGCATCTTAAGCAGCTAACAAATTTCTCGACGAAACAGCTGCTTATTGAAGGAGGCACAGCTGCTGCAATATTTGTAAGGTGCTTTGCCAACAAAAGGAGCATTGAACTAGAGATTCAGAGAAGATTCAGTGCCAAGTTCCCTAGAGGAGTTCTGGCAACAATTTGTGTATGATTCTTTGCTTGCTTTCTCCATTATATCTCCCTCAGTTTTATCAAGTGTTCATCTTTCAATGTACAGTTTCATCAGTTGTTCATCTTTCAATGTATATTTTTGCAGGTAATCTTATTTTTCATGACATCGTATTGTGTAGCAGCGCTGGGACAGCTTTTCTTATTTCATATAGTTCTCATCCGGAAGGTATGACTGTCCCCCTTTTTCCCAATGATCTGGTGCAACCATAAAAAGCATAACAAATCTTTTGGATTTGATTTTGTGGATAGAAAGCAGGAATAGCATCACAAACAAAAAGTTCTGGTTTTTGCTTAACAGTAAGCGCAAAGGACACCTTGTAACTATGTACAAAATATTTCGTTGAGAGTTTTATGTGAAATTCACACATGTTCCTTTCAACTAATGTAAGATAAGTAGGCTTACTATGAATGTAATAACTGATAAGTAAAAGCAAGCTTATATATGTATGGGAAATAGGAAAACAAGAAAAATGAACCAGTTGATTGCAATATACTCCTGAAACATAAGTGGATATAGGAAGTTGTGTCGTTGCGAGTATTAGTGTATGAATGAACCAGGGCTGCAATTGCTACAAGAACACCTTAAAGTACTATGTATGTTGGCGTAAAAATCCTAAAGCAGTTCATCTTGGAGCTAATATTGCTAGTTGCTATTATGTTAGGAATCCTAAATTAAGGTTCATTATCTGCTTATCTTCATAGTTAGAGCTGCTGTAACCAGTTTGTGCTGAGAAAAAACACATTTGGAGGCTTGTAGATTATTGAGAACATAAGAAACTCGAAACACGAGTTTGCCCAACTTCTCAGTTAAGTTTCTTGGTTTCACAGCTTAAGATAATCTATGGTTCTCTTGGCAGGGAATGAGAACTTATGATTATATCTTGGCAATGAGAGAGGAGAACCAATCTATGGAACTTTTGGAGTCATCAGAAGATTCAGATTCCTCCTCTGATGAGAGTATCGACTTTGATTCACCTGAGAAGCCGTCACTTGTTTCAAAACTTACTTGCAGAGAAAAAAGAATGAATCAGGTATATATGCACATTTATCACCTCAATATCTTCGCCTCAATTCTTTTGCGTACTTAAATCAATCAAAACTGGATACTTCTCTTTGATATTGTAAGTTGAATTTTGCAATATTTATATCAGAGTCTGGAGACAGTATCTATAAAAATCGATGGAGAATCATCCACATTGAAAGAAAAGCGAGGTTTTCGAGCTAACATTGACCCCTGGAAACTTATAAGTATGAGTAGAGAGAAAGCACTAAAAGCAGCTGAAAAGGCAAAGGAACGGCTCATCAAGCAGAAGGAAATAGTAGACCCTTTAAAGCCGCTACCACTAGAAACAAGAAGTGGACCACTGATGAATTTGGACGCTAATAGAGTTCCCTTATCTGTGGCTAGCAGTAGGGAACTTGCTTTATCGAAAGAAGTGATCATCACAAAAGGGAGGGTAATCCGTAGCGGGGGATCACCAATGCAGCTTTCTAGTCCCAGGCGAAGACATTCCTATTCTCCTACAGTTGTCCCTACACCTCGTAGTGGTAATACTACTGTACCATCCCCATCACCAAAGCATAGATATAAAGGCAATTTCGACTTGAAGTTAACGCAAGTCTCCAAGGAACTTGAGACTCACATTTCGAGGCAGGTATTATTCTCTGCCTTGAAAAAAGAAAATGAAGCTGCAGCATCACCCAGATAACATCACTGGTGGATCGGAGGTGGCGACACCCTCAAATTTCTAACATCAACAAAGTGAGGGGCTGCTTTGAGTACATTTTTCTTCTTTCAATTTATTTGTAATAGCATTTATGTTACTAATATTGTTGCACAAGTTGACTTCATCATCATAACGAACACAACATATGTATGATAATGCTGCCTACAATATCTTGTTTATATATGTTCCCAACAAAGTGGGATTGAAAAATATACTGTGCTTTACTATTTAAGGATTATGGTTGAACTTGTACCTGAAAATTCTATTAATTATCGAGAGATGTGCTTTATTTTGTTCCTCTTGTGTTTGAGTTTTTTAAATAGAGAAACACTCTCTCGTGATGAACTTAGGTGACATATGACATGTCACGTGTTGTTCACCTCATTAAAATGTCAACTGCACATTAGATTGGGTGCGCATAATCCTTTTCACATAGTAGAAGGGCAAATGTGACCCTTTCTCCGTTTAATTTTTGATCTCACTAACAATCGTTTAATAAATTTAAATTCTTGTCCAGAAAATTTCAACTTATCGCTTCTTCTCTTTTACTTATTTGTGGTTGTAATTGCATAGGTAATTTATTTCACATAGCTTATATTGCATAATATCCTTAATGATTTGGATTAGTTTGTACGAAAAATTGAATACTACTAATATAGGTTTTTTTTAGCTTGATAAAATTTCTTATAAAAGAGAAAGTGAGTTAATTAATTTTTGAAGGTTTATGCTAATTCTAACAATTCAAAATAATTGTAATAGATAAAAGATTGTATATCAAATTTAGAGTTATTTTGGATTACTTTTGAAGCAATAAGCATTTTGGTGAACCTAACAAATTATAAAAACCATTAAGATTTGTTTTACAACAAATTCAGACGTGATACCACAATTATGTGATCCATTAAAACTTGTGATTTTATAATTTTTGCTAATCATAGTCAATTTGGCCGTAAATTCTATGTATGGAAATTCGTTTTATATAATTTCAACAAATTATTCACAAGCTAATGCCATTTTTTCAAGTGAATAAAATAACCACCGAAAAATGTGGTAGCAAAATTATGATTAAAAAGAACTAAGAAAATTAACTACATTTGATATCCACGTGGCATTTACACATTTGTTACTTTAGCAGCACATAGATCGCTATCCGAGTAATCCATCTCTTCTCCAATCTCCACCGTTAACACAAAATCACAATCAACGGTCTACATTCACTCTGAACCACTTTAGCGCCAAAAAAATTACAAGTTCTCCAAAATTTCCAAATTTCCCGCCCTCCATCTCTCTGTATAAAATCCCCCATTACCCTTCACTCAAATTTCACCATTGTTAAACATCTTCAACTTTTCTCAATATACACTAAAAATGGCTCGTACTAAGCAAACAGCTCGCAAATCCACTGGCGGTAAGGCACCAAGGAAGCAACTAGCAACTAAGGCAGCAAGAAAATCTGCTCCGGCAACTGGAGGGGTGAAAAAGCCTCACCGTTTCCGACCAGGAACTGTGGCTTTAAGAGAAATCAGGAAGTATCAGAAGTCGACTGAGTTGTTGATCAGGAAGTTGCCGTTTCAGAGGCTGGTGAGGGAGATCGCTCAGGATTTCAAGACGGATCTGAGGTTTCAGAGCAGTGCTGTTGCTGCTCTACAGGAGGCTGCTGAAGCGTACCTTGTTGGAGTGTTTGAAGATACTAATCTCTGTGCTATTCATGCTAAGAGGGTTACTATTATGCCTAAGGATATTCAGCTTGCAAGGAGGATTCGTGGAGAAAGGGCTTAGGAAGAAAAAAGTTGTTAGTGTTTTCATCTGTTTTACTGTTTGTTATTTGGATCTGTTGTTGGAATGGTAGGGTTAGCTGTGTAAATCTAACAGATGATTTCAGTTCAATTAATGGAATTTGTGCTTTGTTTTCTTCAATCAAAGATTTTGCAATTTCGTTGGTATGTTTCTTGCTCACAATTGAAGATAGAAACACTACTTAGGGTGTAAATTGAGTTTTTTATTTTTTGTTGTTGATGCTCTTCCATGAACAACCATATATAAGATGAATAGCAACATTAGTAAGTATCTTTTTCTTTTTGTGGAATAGCTTCTTTATTGAGAAAGCATATCAGTTATGAGGGGTTAAAATATGTAAAATTAGCAGTAGCTTCTTATAGTTAAGATGAACATAATGTTGTGATGGGGTTTACCTATGTGTTCTTTGGTTGATCGTTGCAGGAAACGTATAATTTTCCTCATAATCTATAGTTTCTGTTGAGTAAGTTCATTTTACGAGTTTAATGTTTGTCTGTCCGATTTATTTTCTTAGTTTTTTGCTGTTCATTTTTAAATATTCTATCTAATAAACTGTTGATTTCCTTCTAGTGTTAGATTTCGATGTAATGAAAGTGTTGTAGCTGTGTTGCTATGTCCTTCATCCCTTTTGATCCCTTTTCTATTGTGGTTGTTGTGGAGGAACTAGGTTAAAACCAGTGGTTGTGAAGGCTATGGTGGCAGTGAATGTGGTACTTTGGAATCTTTGAAAACTGAGGAAGCTAAATGCATAAATAACATACCAAAGGAGCTTAATTCTAAAAGCTGATAAAGTCCTCATCACTTTCATGCATTTTATGATTGTTAAATCCTTTCAAGATTATTACACACTAAGCTCTTGATGAGAATCTTTTGTCCTGTTATCACTATTTACAGCATAATACAAAGTAGTGTCTTTTGCCCATCTTTTCAGTGCTTGGTGTGCCTCAAACTCAGGCGCATATGGAAATTGCTCTAAAGCTGAATTATTTTCTACTGCTCTTGTCTTGAACCAGTCAATGTCATATCTCAAGTTTATGATGCACAAATTATTGTGGATTGGTTACTTGGATCCAGTCAATACAATGCTTTGGAAGCCAAGACTGGTATTTTTTTTTTCGGTTACAATATTTTTCTTTTCTTATTTAGATAACATCCTTCTATGTTGTCCATTTGATCCTACATTGTGTTACAGTTATACAATAATATGAACTTCAAAATGTATTTTCTTAGCATATAGGTATGCACATTATAGTTTTCAACTTCGAGTGTTTATTCCTTGTTACTAATTGACATAAACTTCTTTTGTTTAAAGTTTAAGCATTTGAATATATCGTTCAAGAAAGTACGGAGCAAGTTGAAGATGAAGAGGGCTTTTACTTTGGTTAAGGGTGGTCTAAAGACAATATTTTGTTATTTCTATATGTTGCAACTTTTTTCTTGTTAGGAGTTGAGCCTCTTGAATATGGTATATCTTTCTTTATTTAATTTTTTGTATTAACAATGAAGTTCTATACGATGAATTAAATTGTTTCATATATTGCAAGTGTTTCCATAAATTACATAATTAATTTATTCATTAGTATAATTTTTCGTATAATAGAAAATGAAAATAGGGTCTTTGAAATTCTTTTATAACTCTCTTTATTTTATAATACGGTCAATTAGCAACGACAAATTTGATCGTTAATAGTATTTGTATTGAAACTAACCTACAATTAATGAAAGGAATAATGATTGTTAGAAGAAGTTGGACTAAGGGCAAGTTCGATTGCTAAAAAGGATGTATAACGATTGGAATGTATGTTGTCGTTGAAAGTACTTTCAACGACCAAATGACATCTGGTCGTCATTGAGATTTAGACGATCGGATTTTTGCTTTTAACGACCAACTTTCCCTTCGCTAAAGACCTTTTTCCTTGTAGTCATTCTATGATTTTGTTGGTACGTTTTTTTTTTGGTTATTTTATATACTATCTAAAGAATGATTTCGTGCAAAATTTGCTGAATATATGAATGATTTGAGTATAAATGTATAGAATATTAATAGTCATATATTAATGTCAGGTTCATACAAATATTATTCAAATTTCGTGGTTTCACATTAATATAAGTTTCGTAACAATAATGATCATAATACAATATTTTAACCAAAAAAAAAACACTAAATTGAATAACTCAAAAATAAATTAAACATAATACTTACCCTAATCATTTTTTATTTTATTTTTTTGAAATTGGGATTTATGAGTCCTCCTTCCTTATTATTATTCTTATTGATGGTTTTGAAGACTAACCAATTTCAACATTTTTTCAATCTCACTTACAAAATTTGAATCCGAACTAGAATTAGAATGAGTTGCTTCTACAATTTTCACCTTCCTCTCTTTTTCCTTTTGATTTGCATGACTAACCGTTTTCTTTGCTTGACTAATCTTTGACGGAGAAGCATTAACCTTTGTCAGAATTTCATTATTTGTTGCGCGGGGATTTGAGTCAATATGTTGATTGTTGGAGCATGTACTTTCATTCGTAGAATTTGCTTCAATGAGTCAAGGACTCTTTCTATTTCTTCGTCAAAAATAATATGAGAAATGACCCTAATTATCTTTGAGAGATATAAAAAAACGTGACTGAGAATTTTTGACATAGATGAGGAAAATGAACAATGTGGGGATAGTGGCGTGATGAATTGAATAGCCGGCGGGGGGAGGGGTTAATGTTATTGGAAATTATTGCTTGTAATGTAAACTTGAAACGGTAATTGATACAAATCCCTAAAATTATGTATCTGATAATTAATGATTTTAAAAACAGAAAAAATGGCCTAAAGTACTCCTTAACTATGTAAATTGGTATAAAATTACCCTTCGTCTACCTTTCGGACCTAAAATGTCAATTTTTTGACTCTATTTTACCCTTATATTTAACAGCCCAAATTCATTAATGACGTGTCACTATTTTATTGATTACCCTAATAATTAATTTAACTGATTAAAAAACTCATATACCACCCAAAAAAGCCCCATATGTTTTTGACCCAAATATTTTAACCCGTTTTGACCCCAATTCGTCTCTTCTTCCTCAATGGAAGCTCACATGAACTCAAATAATGAACAAAAGGGGAGGGGGGAGGTCCTCGGGGCACGACGCCTAGAGGACCGAGGGGGAGGGAGGGGGGTGGTTCTCGGGGAACGGCGCCTCACGGCCTATTTTGAAGGTCAAATGAGCCCTAAAGCGCGCTTACCCCCCATTTCGACGATTTTCGTGTGCTATAGAAAATCATTTTTTGGGTGATCCGGATTTCGACGTCAAAAATGCAAAACTTTTTTGTCGACGTCCTTTAATACCTTGGCTATGTAACCGATTTGCTATCACGGGAAGTCCGGCCCATTTTCAAGGTCAAACGAGCCCCGAAGCGCGCATACCCCCCATTTTGATGATTTTCGTGTGCTATAGCAAACTATTTTTTGGGTGATCCAAATTCCGATGTCAAAATTACAATAACTTTTTATGGACATCCATTAAGACCTTGTCTATGCATCCGGTTGGCCCTCATGGACCGTACCACCCATTTTCAAGGTCAAACGAGCCTCGGAGAGTGCATACCCCCCATTTAGACGATTTTCGTGTGCTATAGCAAACCATTTTTTGGGTGATCCGGAATCCGTTGTCAAAAATGCCAAAATCTTTTATTAACGTCCGTCAAGACCTTGTCTATGCATCCGGTTGGCCCTCATGGCCCGTCCCACCCATTTTCAAGGTCAAACGAGCCCCGAAGCGAGCATCCCCCCCATTTCGACGATTTTCGTGTGCTATAGCACACCATTTTTTGGGTGATCCAAATTCCGATGTCAAAATTACAATAACTTTTTATGGACATCCATTAAGACCTTGTCTAGGCATCCGGTTGGCCCTCATGGCCCGTCCCACCCATTTTCAAGGTCAAACGAGCCCCGAAGCGAGCATCCCCCCCATTTCGACGATTTTCGTGTGCTATAGCACACCATTTTTTGGGTGATCCAAATTCCGATGTCAAAATTACAATAACTTTTTATGGACATCCATTAAGACCTTGTCTAGGCATCCGGTTGGCCCTCATGGCCCGTCCCACCCATTTTCAAGGTCAAACGAGCCCCGAAGCGAGCATCCCCCCCATTTCGACGATTTTCGTGTGCTATAGCACACCATTTTTTGGGTGATCCAAATTCCGATGTCAAAATTACAATAACTTTTTATGGACATCCATTAAGACCTTGTCTAGGCATCCGGTTGGCCCTCATGGCCCGTCCCACCCATTTTCAAGGTCAAACGAGCCCCGAAGCGAGCATCCCCCCCATTTCGACGATTTTCGTGTGCTATAGCACACCATTTTTTGGGTGATCCAAATTCCGATGTCAAAATTACAATAACTTTTTATGGACATCCATTAAGACCTTGTCTAGGCATCCGGTTGGCCCTCATGGCCCGTCCCACCCATTTTCAAGGTCAAACGAGCCCCGAAGCGAGCATCCCCCCCATTTCGACGATTTTCGTGTGCTATAGCACACCATTTTTTGGGTGATCCAAATTCCGATGTCAAAATTACAATAACTTTTTATGGACATCCATTAAGACCTTGTCTAGGCATCCGGTTGGCCCTCATGGCCCGTCCCACCCATTTTCAAGGTCAAACGAGCCCCGAAGCGAGCATCCCCCCCATTTCGACGATTTTCGTGTGCTATAGCACACCATTTTTTGGGTGATCCAAATTCCGATGTCAAAATTACAATAACTTTTTATGGACATCCATTAAGACCTTGTCTAGGCATCCGGTTGGCCCTCATGGCCCGTCCCACCCATTTTCAAGGTCAAACGAGCCCCGAAGCGAGCATCCCCCCCATTTCGACGATTTTCGTGTGCTATAGCACACCATTTTTTGGGTGATCCAAATTCCGATGTCAAAATTACAATAACTTTTTATGGACATCCATTAAGACCTTGTCTAGGCATCCGGTTGGCCCTCATGGCCCGTCCCACCCATTTTCAAGGTCAAACGAGCCCCGAAGCGAGCATCCCCCCCATTTCGACGATTTTCGTGTGCTATAGCACACCATTTTTTGGGTGATCCAAATTCCGATGTCAAAATTACAATAACTTTTTATGGACATCCATTAAGACCTTGTCTAGGCATCCGGTTGGCCCTCATGGCCCGTCCCACCCATTTTCAAGGTCAAACGAGCCCCGAAGCGAGCATCCCCCCCATTTCGACGATTTTCGTGTGCTATAGCACACCATTTTTTGGGTGATCCAAATTCCGATGTCAAAATTACAATAACTTTTTATGGACATCCATTAAGACCTTGTCTAGGCATCCGGTTGGCCCTCATGGCCCGTCCCACCCATTTTCAAGGTCAAACGAGCCCCGAAGCGAGCATCCCCCCCATTTCGACGATTTTCGTGTGCTATAGCACACCATTTTTTGGGTGATCCAAATTCCGATGTCAAAATTACAATAACTTTTTATGGACATCCATTAAGACCTTGTCTAGGCATCCGGTTGGCCCTCATGGCCCGTCCCACCCATTTTCAAGGTCAAACGAGCCTCGGAGAGTGCATACCCCCCATTTAGACGATTTTCGTGTGCTATAGCAAACCATTTTTTGGGTGATCCGGAATCCGTTGTCAAAAATGCCAAAATCTTTTATTAACGTCCGTCAAGACCTTAGGTATGCAGCCGATTGTCCCTCACGGCCAGTCCGACCTATTTTCAAGGTGAAACGAGCCCTGAAGCGCGCATACCCCCCATTTAGAAGATTTTATTGTGCTATAGGAAATCATTTATTTGGGTGATGTGGATTTCGACGTCAAAAATGCCAAAATTTTTTGTGGATGTCCTTCACGACTTTTCTATGCATACGGTTGGCCCTTACATCCAGTACGACCCATTTTAAAGGTCAAACGAGCCCCGAAGAGCACATACCTCCCTAATTCGATAATTTTCGTGTGCCATAGCAAACCATTTTTTGGGTGATCTGGATTCCGACGTAAAAAAAACCAAAATCTTTTGTGGAGGTCCGTCAGGACCTTGGCTATGCATCCAGTTGGCTATCACGGCCAGTCCGACCCATTTTCAAGGTCAAACAAACCCCGAAGCGCGCATACCGCCCATTTAGACATTTTTCGTGTGCTATAGCAAACCATTTTTTGGGTGATCCGGATTCCAACATAAAAAATTCAAATTTTTTTTGTTGACGTCTGTCTAGACCTTGGCTATGCAGCCTGTTTGCCATCACGGCTAGTCCGACCCATTTTCAAGGTCAAACGAGCCCCAAAGTGCGCATACCCCCATATAGACGATTTTTGTGTGCTATAGCAAACTATTTTTTGGTTGATCCCGATTCCAACGTCAAAAATGCAAAATTTTTTGTGGAGGTCCCTCAATTCCTTGGTTATGAATCTGATTGTCTCTCATGGACAGTCCGACCCATTTTCAAGGTCAAACAATCCCCGAAGCGCGCATACCCCCTATTTCGATGATTTTTGTGTGCTATATCAAACCATTTTTTGGGTGATCCGGATTCAAACGTCAAAAATGCCAAAAATTTTTTAGACATCCGTCAAGACCTTGGCTATGCTGGTTGGCCATCACGGCTAGTCTGACCCATTTTCAAGTTCAAACGAGCCCTGAAGCGCGCATACCTCCCATTTCAACGATTTTCTTGTGCTATAGAAAACCATTTTTTGGGTGATCCGGATCCCGACGTCAAAAATGCAAATTTTTTTGTGGAGGTCCGTCAGGACCTTGGCTATGAAGCCGATTCGCCATCACGGCCAGTCCGACCCATTTTAAAGGTCAAACGAGCCCCGGAGCGTGCATACGCCCCCCCACGATTTAGATGATTTTCGTGTGCTATAGCAAACCATTTTTTGGGTGATCCGGATTCCGACGTCAAAAATTCAAAATTTTTTTGTGGACGTCCGTCTAGACCTTGGCTATGCATCCAGTTGGACCTCACGGTCTGTCCGATCCAATTTCAAGGCTAAACGAGCTTCGAAGCGCGCATACCCCCCATTTAGACGATTTTTGTGTGCTATAGCAAACCATTTTTTGGGTGATCCGAATTCCGATGTTAAAGTTACAATAACTTTTTGTGGACATCCATTAAGACCTTGTCCATGCATCCGATTGGCCCTCATGGACCGTCCCACCCATTTTCAAGGTCAAACGAGCCTCGGAGAGTGCATACCCCCCCCATTTAGACGATTTTCGTGTGCTATAGCAAACCATTTTTTGGGTGATCCGGAATCCGTTGTAAAAAATGCCAAAATCTTTTATTAACATCCGTCAAGACCTTAGGTATGCAGCCGGTTGGCCCTCACGGCCAGTACGACCTATTTTCAAGGTGAAACGAGCCCTGAAGCACGCATACCTCCCATTTCGATAATTTTTGAGTACTATAGCAAATCATTTTTTTAGATGATACGGATTCCGACGTCAAAAATTCCATTTTTTTGTAGAGGTAAGTCAAGACCTTGGCTATGCAGTCGGTTGTCCATCACGGCCAGTCCGACCCATTTTCAAGGTCAAATGAGCCCCGAAGCGCGCATACCCCCCATTTGTATAGTTTTCGTGTGCTATAGAAAATCATTTTTTGGGTGATCCGGATTTCGACGTCAAAAATTCCAAAATTTTTTGTGGACGTCTGGCTAGACCTTGTCTATGCATTCGATTGGCCCTCACGGCCATTCCGATCCAATTTCAAGGTCAAATGAGCCCTAAAGCGCACATACCCCCCATTTCGACGATTTTCGTGTTCTATAAAGAACCATTTTTGGGTGATCCGGATTCCAATGTCAAAAATTCCTAACTTTTTGTGGATGTCCTTTAAGACCTTGCTATGCATCCGGTTTGCTATAACGGGAAATACGGCCCATTTTCAAGGTCAAACGAGCCCCGAAGCGCGCATACCCCCAATGTCAACGATTTTCGTGTGCTATAGAAAATAATTTTTTGGGTGATCCGGATTCCAACGTCAAAAATGCAAAATATTTTATGGACATCCATTAAGACCTTGGCTATGCTTCCGGTTGACCCTCACGGCCCTTACGATCCATTTTCAAGGTCAAACAAGCCCCGAAAATTGCATACCCCCATTTAGACGATCTTCATGTGCTATAGCAAACCATTTTTTGGGTGATCCGCATTCCGACGTCAAAAATGCAAAATTTTTTATTGACGTCCGTCAAGACCTTAGATGCTCGACGATTTTAGTGTGCTATAGCAAACTATTTTTTGGGTGATCTGGATTCCGACGTCAAAAATGCCAAAATCTTTTGTAGAGGTCCATCAGGACCTTGGATATGCATCCGGTTGGCCATCACGGCCAGTCTGACCCATTTTCAAGGTCAAACGAGCCCCGAAGCTCGCATACCGCCCATTTAAACGATCTTCGTATGCTATAGCAAATCATTTTTTGGGTGATCCAGATTCCAACATTAAAAATTCCAAATTTTTTTGTTGACATCCGTCTAGACCTTGGTTATGCAGCCTGTTTGGCCATCACGGACAGTCCGACCCATTTTCAAAGTCAAACGAGCCCCGAAGTTCGCATACCCCCCATTTAGACGATTTTCATGTACTATAGCAAAATATTTTTTGGGTAAGTCAGATTCCGACGTCAAAAATGCAAAAAGTTTTGTGGAGATCCGTCAAGACCTTGGTTATGCATCCAATTGTCCCTCACGGACAGTCCGAGCCATTTTCAAGGTCAAACGAGCCCCGAAGCGCGCATACCCCCATATTTCGATGATTTTCGTGTGCTATAGCAAATCATTTTTTGGTGATCCAGATTTCAACGTCAAAAATTTTAAAATTTTTTTAGACATCCGTTAAGACCTTGGCTATGCAGCCAGTTGGCCATCACGGCAGTCCGACCCAATTTCAAGGCTAAACGAGCTCCGAAGCGCGCATAACCCCCATTTAAACGATTTTTGTGTGCTATAGCAAACCATTTTTTGGGTTATCCAGATTCCGATGTCAAAAATGCAAAAATTTTTTGTGGACGTCCGTTAAGACATTGACTATGCATCTAGTTGGACCTCACGGCCAGTCTGACCCATTTTCAAGGTCAAACGAGCCTCGAAGCGCGCATACCCCCATTTAGATGATTTTCGTGTGCTATAGCAAACCATTTTTTGGGTCATTAGGAATCTGATGTTAAAAATGCCAAAAATTTTCATTGACGTCCTTCATGGCCAATCCGACCTATTTTCAAGGTCAAATGAGCCCCCAAGTGCGCATACCCTACATTTAGATGATTTTCATGTGCTATAGCAAATCATTTTTTGGGTGATCTGGATTTCGACGTTAAAAATTCCAAATTTTTTTGTGGATGTCTGTCAAGACTTTGTCTACGCATCCGGTTGGCCCTCACGGCCAATCCAACCTAATTTCATGGTCAAACGAGCCCTAAAGCGCGCATATGCCCCATTTCGACGATTTTTGTGTGCTATAGAAAACCATTTTTTAGGTGATTCGGATTCCGATGTAAAAAATGTCAAAATTTTTTGTGGACATCCTTTAAGACCTTGGCTATGCATCCGATTGTCCCCTCACGGGCAGTCCGGCCCATTTTCAAGGTCAAACGAGCCCCGAAGCACGCATATCCCCCATTTTGACGATTTTCATGTGCTATAGCAAACCATTTTTTGGATGATCTGGATTTCAACGTCAAAAATGCAAAAATTTTTGTGGACGCCTGTCAAGACCTTTGCTATGCAGTCAGTTGGCCATCACGGCCTATCCGACCCATTTTCAATGCCAAACGAGCCCTGAAGCGCGCATACCTCCCATTTCGATGATTTTCGTGTGCTATAACAAATCATGTTTTGGGTGTACCAGATTCAGACATCAAAAATGCCAAAATTTTTTGTGGACATCCATCAAGACCTTGTCTACGCATCCGGTTGGCCCTCACGGCTAATCCGACCCATTTTCAAGGTCAAACGAGCCCTAAAGCATGCATACCCCCATTTCGACGATTTTCGTGTGCTATAGAGAACCATTTTTTGGGTGATCCGGATTCCGACGTCAAAAATGAAAAATATTTGTATGGACATCCATCAAGACCTTGGCTATGCATCCGGTTGGCCCTCACGGCGCGTCCGACCCATTTTCAAGGTCAAACAAGCCCCGAAGAGTGCATACCCCTATTTAAACGATTTTCGTGTGCTATATAGCAAACCATTTTTTGGGTGATCCGGGCTCCGCTGTCAAAAATGCAAAAATTTTTTATTGACGTCTGTCAAGACCTTAGCTATGCAGCAAGTTGGTCCTCACGGTCAGTCCAACCCATTTTCAAGGTCAAATGAGCCCTGAAGCGCGCATACCCCCCATTTACACGATTTTCGTGTGTTATAGAAAATCATTTATTTGGGTGATCCGAATTCCGATGTTAAAAATGCCAAAATTTTTTGTGGATGTCCGTCAAGACTTAGCTATGCATACAGTTGGTCCTTACGTCCTGTACGACCCATTTTAAAGGTCAAACGAGCCCCGGAACGCGCATACCTCCCTTTTTTGATAATTTTCGTGTGCTATAGCAAACCATTTTTCGCGTGATCTGTATTTCGACGCCAAAAATGCAAAAATCTTTTGTGAAGGTCCGTCAGGACCTTAGCTATGCAGCCGGTTGTCCATCACGGCCAGTCCGACCCATCTTCAAGGTCAAACGATCCCCGAAGCGCGCATACCCTCCATTTAGACAATTTTCGTGTGCTATAGCAAACCATTTTTGGGTGATTCGAATTCCAACGTCAAAAATTCCAAATTTTTTTGTGGACTTCCATCTAGACATTGGCTATGCAGCTGGTTGTCCCTCACGAATAGTCCAACCCAATTTAAAGGTCAAACAAGCTCCGAAGCGCGCATACCCCCCATTTAGACGATATACGTGTGCTATAGCAAACTATTTTTTGGGTCATCTGGATTCCGACGTCAAAAATGCCAAAAGTTTTTGTAGACGTCCATCAAGACCTTGTCTACGCATCCGCTTTTCCCTCACGGCCAATCTGACCCATTTTCAAGGTTAAAGAAGTCCTGAAGCGCGTATACCCCCTATTTCGACGATTTTCGTGTGGTATAGCAGACCATTTTTTGGGTCAGCCGGATTCCGACGTCAAAAATGCCAAAAATTTTTCTGGACGACAGTCAAGACCTTGGCTATGAAGCCGGTTGGCGCTCACGGCTAGTATGACCCATAATGAAGTCAAACGCGCCCTGAAGCACGCATACCCCCAATTTCGATGATTTTCGTGTGCTATAGCAAACCATTTTTTGGGTGATCCGGATTTCGACGTCAAAAATTCCAAAAATTTTTATCGACGTCTGTCAATACCTTGGATATGCAGACGGTTGGCTCTCACGGAAAGTCCGACCCAATTTAAAGGTCAAATGAGCCTCGAAGCACGCATACTCCACATTTCAAGGATTTTCGTGTACTATAGCAAATTATTTTTTGGGTGATCTGGATTCCGACGTAAAAAATTCCAAAATTTTTTGTGGACGTCCATCTAGACCTTGACTATGCATCCGGTTTGTCCTCATGGCCATTTTGACCCAATTTCAAGGTCAAACGAGCTCCGAAGTGCGCATACCCCCATTTAGACGATTTTCGTGTGCTGTCGCATACCATTTTTTGGGTGATCGGAATTCCGACGTCAAATATGCCAAAACTTTTTGTGGACGTCCGTCAAAACCTTTTATAAGCATCCGGTTGTCCCTCACGGCCAATCCGACCTATTTTCAAGGTCAAACGAGCCACAAAGCGCGCATACCCCCTATTTCGACGATTTTCGTGTGATATAGAGAACCATTTTTTGGGTGATTCGAATTCCAACGTCAAAAATGCCTAACTTTTTTGTGGACGTCCTATAAGACCTTGGCTATGCAGCCGGTTTGCTATCACGGGAAGTCTGACCCATTTTCAAGGTCAAACGAGCCCCGAAGCGCGCATACCCCCTTTTAGATGATTTTCGTGTGCTATAGCAAACCATTTTTTGGGTGATCCGGATTCCGACGTCAAAAATGCCAAATTTTTTTGTGGAGGTCCGTCAGGACCTTGGCTATGCAGCCGATTGGCTATCACGACCAGTCCGACCCATTTTAAAGGTCAAACGAGCCCGGAAGCGCGCATACCCCCCATTTATATGATTTTCGTGTGCTATAGCAAACCATTTTTTGGGTGATCCGGATTCCGACGTCAAAAATTCCAAATTATTTTAGGTCGTCTGTCTAGACCTTGGCTATGCATTCGGTTGGTCCTCACGGCCATTCCTACCCAATTTCAAGGTCAAGCGAGCTCTGAAGCGCGCATACCCACAATTTAGACGATTTTTGTGTGCTATAACAAACCATTTTTTGGGTGATCCGGATTCCGATATCAAGAATGCAAAAAAATTTGTGGACGTCTGTTAAGACCTTGGCTATGCATCCAGTTGGACCTCACGGCCAGTCTGACCCATTTTCAAGGTCAAACGAGCCCCGAAGCGTGCATACCCCCCATTTAGACGATTTTCGTTAGTTATAGCAAACCATTTTTTGGGTCATTCGAAATCTGATGTTAAAAATGCAAAAAAATTTCATTGACGTCCTTCAATACCTTGGCTATGCAGCCGGTTGGCTATCATGGCCAGTTCTCCAGAAAATTTGAAATCTCAGCTTGTCCCACATCGTTTCCCCCTCTATTTTCGACCTATAAGTTGTCCTATAAATGCCCTTGTTGTTCACTGTTCAGAGGGAGGATTTTCGGAGACCAAAGAGTACCCATTAAGTTTTGGAAATTCTTGGTTCCAAAGATCAAAATTTTAAAAGGTTGTGTGGCTTTTCAAGTTGAGAAGTGGAGTCATCTTCTCAACTCGTTGTTCCAATCGCTGCCCAAAACCAGATAACTCTTTCTTTTCCTTTTCCATTTAGTTTAATTTTAGTTTATGTTGTTATATTATGTGTTGGAGCCGAATTAAGGCTAGTTATGTTTCCTAATTTCTCTATGCTGATGAGTCCCTTTTTGATAAATTTCTTAAATTTTACAAGTATTTTAGCAGTGTTCTTTTATTCATTGTGTGTTGTTTGACTTTCCAATCCTAACTTCTAGAGAAAGTTAGCAGTGTTCTTTAGTAAAAATGAGAAATCCTATTTTGATTTCATAGCACATTAGGTTTGGTTGATTCTATATCACATCTAGTTATTGAAAACAACCTAAAACACAGAAAAAGGCATTACCCTTGCTAGCTCGACTGAGTAGTTAATCTATATCTTGCTCCATGAAGCGAATAAAAATGTTAACACTTGGTTTAGTTTCTATCATTTTGGTCTCTGTGAAATAGGTGATTATTTATAAGTTTATAAAGTCTAAGGTCTCATATTTATCATTCGAGATTGTTTTGTTTCTTGTTTTTATCAATTTTGTTACGTCATATATGATTAAAATATTGCTGTGACTTGTCCGAGTTTAGTTGTTGTCTGTATTATGAACTTGTTTCTTTAGTTTATTATGACATCGTTGATACTCTATTCAGTTTGTTTGTAGTCCAAGGGATTGAACAACAATATGTCGTATGTAGATTCGTTTTGAGTGCACTCAATCTCAATTCTACTTTTACACGTGCTCCCTAAAGTGAACCCTTGTTATTTTTACATCCAGTCCCCTTTTCACAATGTGTGTATCTTGCTCGCTTCTTATGTGAAGGATTTTATTTGGTCGAAAATCATGAGTTGATCTTAGGTTTAGTCGAGCTCTTGATGAAGTTGAATTCTAACTCGACTTCTCTTTGGTTGCTCCTAAATCCCTTAGATCCTCATGTCGCTCCTTTGGGCCAAGGATTCTAAATTGCGTACATTGGCTTGGTTTTGGATTTCTTACTATTAGCCAATTATTAGTTTGGATGTTCTATTTGAGAGCTCATGTGTCTTGCGATGCTTTACTAATCCTGATTGTTTATTGGTTTGCTTATTTTTCGGAAATGGTAGAGTTTGTTCTTCGTTTTTTTTTATAAACTCGTGTCAGTTTAACGAAACCAAGCATGTTAGCCTGAAATTCTTTGAAGTCTTTGCTATGATCTGTTATTTCCACTACCCTTAGCATATTTATGTTAATACCTGTCAATTAATCTTATGTGATTTTCATGCTATGCTCCCTTTTCTTTCATTATGCATATGTTTTCTATCAAGTTTGCTTTAGTTGTATTCCCTTGCCATCTTAGTCCATGTGTGTCTTAGTTTGATGTCTGATTTCGAATAATAGTTTAGAGTCGAAAAGTGTGTTGCAATGTTGTTGTTTCCAGGCTCTTTAAAGTTCACAGAAGTGTTTATTAGAATTTAAGCTTTTCTTTTGAGTTCTTTGGATTATTTAGATTAGACGAAGAGTTTTTTTTTTAGAGTGAAGATTTGTTATTTCTTGTTTAAAATTTCACTACCTTTCCTTTGTTTTCATGACTGATTCTTGTAAGGTTTACCTTAATGTCTAAACATCAATGTGTTTCCAAACCATGATTAAGTGAAAGTTTTGTTTGTTATGTGTATGATAGTGTTCACTGGTTTATTTTGTTATATGAGACTTTGTCCATTGCTAAAAAAAAATTGTTGCTTGATTTCTTTCCCTCTAATTGTTGAATTGTAGATTCTGTGTTTTTTTAAATTTTATTTTATTTATTTCTTATTTTGGTTTAATTATTTTGAGCTTTCTCAAAGCATTTTTCTTTAATATCTTCGTAGGTTGATCAAATATTAATCTCTTTTCTTTTTCTTTTCTGCACGACATTCTTCTATCGAGTCCTTTGGGACTCCCCTCTCTTGCATTGTCCCCTCTTGAATCAACCTCGTCTGAGTCAAGAAAACGGAGCTAGTATTATGGGTTAAGACCCAACTAAACCAGCAGCAAGAGCAGCCTAAAAGGGCTGAAATTCAAGTTCTTTTTTTTTTTACCATAAAGTTTGCTAAATATAGTAGTAGTAGCAGCCTCTAAAAGGCAAAAAAACGAGGAGCAAAAAATTGGGATGAGACCCCGATAAACCAGCAGTAGCAACAGTTCCTTAAGGAGACTAGAATAGGGAATATTTGGACTTAAAAAGTCCAAATCCGGGCAGCATCGGCAGCAAATGGTCTTAATGTCCAAGTTCCGTTCACACTTTGTTTCCATTATATATTGTGATTTTGTGATATTTTCTTCTAACTTCTAACATTTGTTTTATCTAACTTAGATGAATACCAGAGAGTTCTTAAATAACTCTTTTATTTTGTTAGTTGTTTACTTAAAGTATCCAAATTTTCAAACTCGTTTAAGTTAGACACTCTAAGCTTCAAGATTAACTTGAGAATTATTTATATTCTTTCATAGTCAGTATTTAGCTTTCAAATCCATGCTTAAGTTATTGTGTTGATTCTTCAACTCTAAAACTTGACCTCGGATAAAATGTCAAGTTAAAATTAGTATTTTGACACCTTAGCATTTGACTTATTTCATACATGGGATAAGATGAGTGTATAAGTGTCAAACGACTTTAGTTATTTTAAAAAGCAAGATTTTTAACAAGTAACCTTGAGCCTTTTATTAAAAATTAGCCAACTTTAAAATCCGTCGGTCAACCGTGCGTTAGCGGATTTTTTAAGATGCCTAAACCCTTCCTTAGAAAATTATTTGACTCTTACCCGACTCTGATTTATTTAAATGTTTTCTTTTAAAAAATTTCCTTTTAAATCGTTTTCTTATGTTTTCTTAAAAAATAAAATAAGTGGCGACTCTAAAATTACTTATTTTTTAAAAAACTTTAACAACATTGTCAAAGTTGCGAAATCGACTTCGAAACCTTTTAGTTTTCGAAATCGGGTCGTAACAGTGAGTATACATGATAGTTCCCGAATTCATTACGGAGATCCTCATAAAGTTTTTAAAGAAATCTTTTTGGTGTTTCGAGGCGCCAGATCCATGGAGTAGTACACATAAAAGTTAAGGAATTCATGTAATTCCTTAAAAATAGTTTGTAAATGTGAAAATATGCATTAGAAAATACGTGATGCTTCCAAAAACTCATTACAGAGATCCTTATAAAGTATTTGCAAAAATATTTTTGGTGCTTTGAGGCACCGATCCATGGTCAATACACACGAAAATTTAAAGAATTTGCATAATTTCTAAAAATTGACGTGTAAATGTGAAAATATGTGTTAAAATGGTGTGAGTATACAAAATGACTCCCGAACTCATTACAAAAATCGTCGTAAGTTATTTCAGAAAAAATTGGATGCTCTGATGTGCCAATTCCATGGGCCGATAAACACGAAAAATCGACAAATTTATGTAATTTCTAAAAAATAACTTGTATATGCAAAAATATACGTTGAAAAATAATATGAATATACATGATAATTCTCAAACTCTTTATGAAAGGTTCTCATAAAATTTTTCGGAAAAACTTTAGATATTTCGAGACATCAGATCCATGGACTAATATAAGTAAAGTTTCTTTCTTCGGTGTGCCATTGAAGCAGCGAGCCACGTGTGAAAGCGGCCATGTATGCCTTCGTACCACCAGCCAATCACTACAAGCCTCACTGCCACCTAGGACATAAACATTAAAAATTGCTTAATATTTCTAATTAAATATCCCCACGCGCACTAGGTGACGCGCCATCTGTTACTCCTCTTATGTGAAAACACCTCGCTCACAGAGAGAGAGAGAGAGAGAGAGAGGGAGAGAGAGAGCGGCTACCGGTTACTTTCCCCGTCTTTGGGGAATTTTGAAATAAATCACTTTCAGCTTGATCTTCGCTTTACTGGGACCAAAATCTCTGTATCAATTCATCATCAGGTATGTGAATTTCTCTACTGAAAATGTAATTTGGGGATTGTCCTCTGTACGAGTTGTGTCATTTTATTGCTTTACTAGATTTGACATCCTGGGAAAGGACTTATCTGGGTAAATCCCGACTTGGGTGTGAGAAATTCTGGTAAAATTGGCATCTTTGCTGTTTGGCGATTTTCATTTTCTTTTCTTGAATTTAATGCATTTTATATATGTCTTCTGTGGTTTTAAGATGTGGGGTTTTAATTTTATCCTCCTCTGTTAGTGTTTCTTTTTGTAGGTTTTGACTGATAGTTGTTTTGCTAAATTTTCTTGACCTAGAACCTCCGGGGAGATCTTGGATGTGGCTACGGAGGGTTGGTTCCTTTTAATCCTCTAGATTCTTGGGTTGATTTTTATCTTGTTTAAGCTCCTTTTAATGTCATTTTGATGGCGAAGCGACCTGAATCATCAGTTGGATACTCTGTTACTATTCCAACCCCTCAGCAAGGGACTCAGTCACCTAGACCTGACACTGTATTTAGTCCTCCTCCTTTCCCATCATCCTCAGCAGGTCCTATATTTCCTCCACCAATTGTTCAACCAAACCAGATTCCTTCGCCGTCTATCAAGACTCCCAATTTACCATCACCTGCTAATGGAGTTAGAACTGGAAGCCCTGCTCCTCATCTAAGCACCCCACCTGGTCCTCCTGTGTTTTCGTCGCCGCTACAACCAGCTGCTGTGCCATTCAGAACTTCTCCAGCCACCCCTCAGCCTATTGCGTATTCCTCTGCTTCATCTCTGCCCACATCATCACCTCCCCAGTTTTCAAATGGGTCTGTTGAGCTGCATCACCAAATTTCTGATGTTACTGAAGATTGGACACCTACTGCAGAATCTCCAAATGTTCTATTCTCGGCTCACAAGGTAACCCTTTTAAGTTCTTATTTAAACTTGTTTCTATTGTATTGTTATCCTTATAAACCTGATAGTAACTCATTCTCTAAGAGTCGTACTTTAAGAGAGTCGGATCTCATATTTATGATGTTCTTTCTCTCCTGAAAGATCTTGATTGTGAATTTTAATATTTTCTCCCTGTACCTTAGAATAGTTGCAATGAGGATCTTATTCTTCTTCTCTGAAACATCAAATTGCAGGTCATTTTTTCAATTTGATCTTTTAATTCTAATATCAACTATTACTTTAATGTTAACTCTCACTGGATGTTGCTGTTCACTTTAGCCATTTATTCTTACTTATGATGATTGACTTTTCTTCTGAAGGTGTTGAAGCAGAAAAAACTTGCAAATATTCCAAGTCTAGGATTTGGTGCATTAGTTTCCTCCGGAAGGGAGATGTCACCTGGTCCGCAAATGATACAACGCGATCCCCATCGTTGCCATAATTGTGGCGCATACGCAAATCTTTATTGCAACATTTTACCTGGCTCAGGTCAGTGGCAGTGTGTGATATGTCGTAACCTCAATGGAAGTGAAGGGGACTATATAGCTTCCAACAAGGAAGAACTGCGCAATGTGCCAGAACTATCATTACCTTCAGTTGATTATGTCCAAACAGGGAACAAGAGGCCTGGTTTCTTTCCAGTGTCCGATTCCAGAGTGTCGGCACCAGTTGTTCTTGTAATAGACGAGTGCTTAGATGAACCTCATCTCCAGCATTTTCAGAGCTCATTGCATGCATTTGTGGATTCTTTGCCTCCAACAACAAGACTGGGGATTGTCACATATGGCAGCACGGTCTCTGTATATGATTTTTCTGAAGAATCGATTGCATCCGCTGATGTATTACCTGGTAACAAATCACCAGACCAAGAGTCTTTGAAGGCATTGATTTATGGGACCGGGATATACTTGTCTCCTATGCACGCATCTCTTCCTGTTGCACACTCAATATTCTCATCATTGAGGCCATACAAACTGGATATTCCAGAAGCTTCTAGAGATCGTTGCCTGGGTACAGCAGTTGAAGTTGCTTCGGCAATTATTCAAGGTCCATCGGCGGAAATGTCACAGGGTGTTGTTAAAAGGCCTGGTGGGAACAGCAGAATTATTGTTTGTGCTGGTGGACCAAATACATGTGGCCCTGGATCGGTTCCTCATTCTTTCTCACATCCAAACTATGCTCATATGGAGAAAATTGCATTGAAGTGGATGGAAACCCTAGGTCGTGAGGCATTCAGGAAAAACACAGTTATTGACATATTATGTGCAGGCACATGTCCAGTAAGAGTGCCTGTCCTGCAACCTCTTGCTAAAGCCTCGGGGGGTGTACTTATTCTCCACGATGATTTTGGAGAGGCTTTTGGTGTAAACTTGCAGAGAGCATCTGGGAGGGCTGCAGGTTCACATGGTTTACTTGAGGTCCGCTGTTCTGAGGATATTTTTGTTAGTCAAGTTATAGGGCCTGGTGAAGAGGCGCATGTGGACAGCAACGAAGTGTTTAAAAATGATGATGCTCTTGTCATTCAAATGCTAAGCATCGAAGAAACACAAAGTTTTGCATTATCAATGGAAACCAAGAGAGACATTAAGCGTGATTTTGTGTATTTCCAGTTTGCATTTAAGTTTTCTGATGTCTACCAATCGGATATCACCAGAGTCATCTCTGTTCGGTTGCCTACTGTGGACAGTGTTTCATCATATCTTCAAAGTGTTCAAGATGAAGTGGCTGCTGTTCTCATTGCCAAAAGGACACTTTTGAGAGCCAAGAATGCCAATGATGCACTTGATATGCGAGCCACGATTGATGAAAGAATCAAAGATATAACAAGCAAGTTTGGTTCTCAAATGCCCAAATCAAAGCTCTATCAGTTCCCGAGGGAGCTCTTGTTGTTGCCCGAAGTCTTATTCCATCTTAGAAGGGGGCCACTTCTAGGAAGCATTCTTGGTCATGAAGACGAGAGATCTGTGTTGCGGAACTTGTTTTTGAATGCAGCATTTGATTTGTCCCTCCGAATGGTGGCTCCTCGCTGTCTGATGCATAGACAAGGTGGCACTTTTGAGGAACTACCTGCTTATAACCTTGCTATGCAATCTGATGCAGCGGTTGTTCTTGATCATGGCACTGATGTCTTCATTTGGTTGGTAAGCAACTTTCCTCTTTCTTTAGAGTGCCATCAAAGAGCTTGTATTTAGCAATAGTAGTAAATCCTATAGTTTCTCTTTGCTTGTCATTTATCCTTCGTTAGCTCATGAAACTCATGCTTGGCTGAGAGCCACTATAATGTGCTATTTATTGTTATCACGAGGCTTTTTTTTTGTTAAGCGATAGCCGACAGCTCTCTATTGATGTCTCGCTATGAAGGTGCTGGATTTAATATAACAGATGGTGCAGAGCACTCTGATTTGAGCTGTATATCACAGGTTCACTTTTAGGAAGTAAAAAGGAATAAGCTGTAAACTATGGATTGGACTGGATGCAATGAATCTAAAGAACCTTCAGGATTGTCATGCCTCGGGAGTTGTAATACATAGTATTTAAGTTTAATTAAGAAGGGAGGAGGCTATATTAATCCTCGTAGGTGCATATATATTCTCTGTTTTTCTTTGAATTAATCATTATTAATGATTGTTAGGGTTTACAAGGAGGATAAGCAAAGAGTGGCTTGAGTTTTGACTAATATCTTGCAAAGAATCTTGATTTTTCTTAGTGCATCCAAATAATAAACACGTCCACGTTGATCTTGAATTTAGAACCTGCTTTCTGAAATCTTTGGTTGAGATCAACTTCCAAGTAGACGCCGAATGCACCTGAATATTGACTTTTATGTGTATATCTTCATGTGTGTGCTTCCTTCCCATTTTCTATGTATTTGATGACTGATGTCACTAGAGATATCCTCTCTGAGCACGCCTGATGTACAAGGTTGATGGTTTGCAACCTAGTCGATTTTATCTTGTTCAACTGCTCTAGATTCATACTGGATGCTACTTCGAATGAAGAGCAGTGTAGATATTTCTGTTTTGTCAGTTTTTCCTATTTCAAATTATTGCAGTCATATGTCACTTGTCAGACTGACTTATTTGAGGAGTCATGTGACAGTTTTGAACATGAGAATTTTATTCTTTTCATTCCATTTATTTTTCATTTCACCGGATATGTTCAGGGCGCGGAACTTGACGCTCAGGAGGGAAAAGGTGCAGCAGCATTGGCAGCTTGCAGAACTTTAGCTGAAGAGCTCACGGAAATGCGGTTTCCAGCTCCTCGGATTCTTGCATTCAAGGTATACTTGTTTCCGAATCTAAGACCGTGCATTCTCATATGACGGAACAATTGAGATTTAAATATTGGTGTGTCACAGGAAGGAAGTTCTCAGGCTCGATATTTTGTTTCCCGGCTGATACCGGCACACAAGGACCCTCCTTATGAACAGGTAAATGGATTTCAACTTACGCCTGTCATTAGCCACTTTCAGGTACTATTAATTTTTGTCATTTCTGTTTAACGGACTGTTTAGCGGCAATGAGTTATTGAGCTATGATTTGAAAGGACTGGTCTTTCCGGAGCAGTATAATCTGAGATTCTCTCTAACTCGGGTTTAGGAATTTGATTTACGAAGTAACTTAAACCTTATGTTGTGATGTTGAGAAATTAAATCAAGCCAACGAACAAGCACAAATAAGAGTTGCTACTCGAATTACGATGAAGAGGAAAGCATAGTTTGTAGAAGGAGAAAAATCTTTCCAGCTTAGAGCTATGGAGAAAATGTTGTCTGGTATTTTTATAGAAGTAGTTATGTCAGCAGATCTAGGTAGATAACAGAACCTGGGCATACAATATATTGGAGTTACCATTAGAAGGAACCAGAAAGCTATGTGGAAGATGGGGGATATCACTGCAATTGTAGGGACATTGTTGTGCAAATTTCAACATGTAGAAGACTGTTTGAATAGAAATCTTACTAAAAAGGACTCATCTGGATTTATGGCAAAAGGTGGAGGATTTGTGGCTTAAGTCGCAGGTTCAAGCTCCACACCACGCAAAGCGAAGCCTGGTATTTAAGTGGAGAAGGCTAGAGGGGCGCGCCCATGATCCACCAAGTTTAGAAGGCTGTGATTGGTCCAAAGGGCGGGTCACAGACGGATTTCTCGGTTATAAAAAAAAGGACTCGTCCGGATCGGAAATATATGAAGTAGAAGAAGAATTCCCGAAATTAATCATAACTACAGATGTATTAATATTGCTATGGAACACTATAATTTGTGGTGAAAGGAACCAGCACAGCAACTATAATGAGCCATGCCATGTAGCAGCTTTGAGAAATGGCCACAAGGCTGTAATAACTATCAAATTCTGGTTGAAGAAAGCTCATTAAAACAGAAAATGAATTTCATGTATAGATATTTTGACAGTGGGTTGGTGATGTGATGAAAGCCCCCTACTCTTTGTAAATGCAGAGATGGACTGGTTTTCCTTTTTTTTGGGGGGGTTGGAGGGGAGGGGGTATTTTATCTGATGTTGGGCCAACGGTAGTTTCTCTTAAATGTTTGTCCCTACTATATCTTGTTTGTGGCCTCGTATAACAATACCTTGACACTATGAAGGATTTGCAGAGAAAATCACATACTTCTAGAATTTAATATGTTAAAGAAATCTTAGTAGATTTCTTGATATTTTCTTTTCTGTTTTGGTGAGTTGCTCTCATTATTTCTTTATCTACCTTTGGTCGTTGGCTGCTTGTTAGAAGTGTTGATAATCCAAGTTGGTTAATTTCATCTGTAGGGCTTCCATAATAATTCCTTATCGAACTCATTGACCAACACCTACCCTTCTTTTACTATTTGTTTGGCATTTCCATGCTATTCTTGTGCTCTGAACACTGAAGAGCCCAACAAAATGTGTTCCCTGTCATGAACCTCTTAACCAGCCATGGCTGATGCTGTCTCAAATCCTCCTTTCATTATTTACTGCTTTGCTTGCCATCCCACTCTGCACCTTGTCCCCTGTCCTATTAATCTTTTGGATCCACACTACATGTTTTTGTTGTTGAAATAAATATTTTTCCTCTCTGTTCTGACTGCAATGACATAGTGGGTTATATATCAGATGGTTTTAATTGGGGAAAGCAGAATTAATCATTCAGACAAATTTGCAACTTAGAGATCTTATCTGCTTCTTGCTTATTAATATTGCTCAGTTTTGCTTTCTTACGAATTTCAGTTCTAATACATTAAAAGGCATTCAAAATTGTAACTTTATGCTCAAATGATTGTGCAGGAAGCAAGATTCCCACAGCTTCGTACTTTGACTGCAGAACAGAGAACGAAGTTGAAAAGCAGCTTCCTTTACTTTGACGATCCCAGTTTCTGTGAATGGATGCGGAGTTTGAAAGTTTTGCCACCTGAACCAAGTTAAAGACCGTAAGTGAACGTTTAGTGGCAAATCTTCAAGGATCAAGTCCTGAGAGTTGCATTTGGAAGTACCATCAGGTCCAATTGCATAAACACATAGTTGAGTCGTGGTGACAGAGCCTCTTATCTCTCAACTTTCTGCACATCCCTGGTTATCATGCCAGGAAATGGAACTCTTCCATTGTGATCCCTTTCTGTATGAAGTCTAAGTGACTGTATTCTTTTGAAATAAAAATTTGCTTTTCTACCTACCCCTCCAACCTTGTGTTAATTTTTTTTTCCAGTTAAGAGAAGCCAAAGGGATTATACATTTTTTGAGTGATCTGTAATGACATAGAACAAGTTTGCAAGTTGGTTAGCAGTTGGTACATAGTTGATGTTGTGAATTGGTTAATTCTCTGTAGACATAAATGTAGAATTTCTTTAGTACACAATGAGCTTCTAAGGTACTTCTCTGCTTCTGTTTAAGCTTGCGTTGGTAAATGCTATATGAAATCATCAATATGTAGACATGCGATTTTAAGTTCTCCAAATAATATGATTTGAGATCGAAATCATGATTTGAGTGTATAATTTGATCCATGAGTTCATAATTTCATCCTCAGCATGAAAATTCGTAACCTTTTCAAAGAAAGGTTCATCTTTGGTGTGAAAATTGTGACACGTGAAAGGATTATATTCTAGTGACTATATTATTGACGATCAGTGAATTTTTATAAACTTTATAATCACAAATATTTGTTTATAAAAAAATTTGCTAAATTTTGCTTTGGATAAGTTGTGGAGTTTTCATGTTTATGAAAAAAAAAAAATTGAATGTTCAAAAGAAACTTTAATTTTAAATTATGACTTGATATCTTGTATTCTTTTAACACTCATTTTTTATAAGATGGATTTATATATAGCAGCAATAAAATTTAAAGTTATAAAAGAATATTTGAAAGTTATAGTTATATTTAAACATGAAGATTCTAAATCCTATGTTTCAAACTGAAATAGTGGACTAATTTGATTAAAAAAAATACTTAATTGATATAATTTCCACAAATATTTGAGCCAAGATCTAGTTTTATTTGTGGATATTAAATCTTCTTATTAAATTAAACACTTTTTTGTTTGTTTGTTAGCAGTTAACACTATAGTATAAGTACACCATTGATGCCTTATCGGTTATCTCCTCGTATAAATTCTCAACCCCTGCTCTATTCTCTTCTCTTTTGTATCTATAACTTCAATTTCCAACTGGACAAAATGGAGCTGGTGTTTTCACCGCCGTCCGTTGACTGGTCGGCCACCGCTGTGAAGCGGCCCTCCTCCTTAGCTAACCGTCGTAGCACTGCCGATGACAAGGTTCGAGGTTTAATTGGCACTCGCAGCTGGCTGCGAGGAGGAGAGGAGTCCTTGAGGTTGCTTGGTTTTGAGCTGAAAAATAACCGGAGGAGGAGAATGATGACTCCAGAGGCATCTTTGGGAGGGTTATTGGGAGGTATTTTTAAGTCTTCAGATTCTGGCGAGTCTACTAGGCAGATGTATGCCGCAACAGTCACACTTATCAATGGAATGGAATCAATGATGTCTTCTTTATCTGACTCTCAATTAAGGGAGAAGACAGCTGCTCTGCAAGAGCGGGCTCGCCGTGGAGATTCCTTGGACTCCCTTTTACCGGTGAGTTTTTTTTTTTTAAATAATATTTTAAATAGGGGTAGGGGAAGGGGAAATGAGGGAGGAGATTACAAGGTGGGGAATCGAACCTCACTAACAAGGTGAAAGTTCACGTAGTCAACTAACTTAGCTAGTAAGATTCCCCACCGATGAGCTATTGAACCAACTCCAGTTGTGTTTTGTACTTTCATTTTGCTCATCTTATCTAAAGTTGGTGTGATGCCAGGGTGTTCATCGTTTAGGTGTATAAACACCATGCTTCGTAAAAATGTTATCTTTGATCCATATGTCTCAGTTTATGTTATTTTAGTCGCCCAGAAAAGAATTTCTGCATTTTGGAAGTGGATATCATATACTGCTTTAGAGAAGCTAATCAAGTAGGCAAAATTGGCATCAACAAGTGGAAATAGTACCTTCTTTTACTCTTTGCAACATCTTCCTAAAGAGATGAAGGGAATGTTTCAACCTGACAAAATGCAACTTCCTATTGTTAGGAGGAGATACAAAAAATCCAATTTTAGTGTAAGTTGATTTGTTTCTCTTCTAGTTTGCTATGGTGGAACTTTGCTCATTATATATCCTCATAATTACAAAATTGGATAAAATAATTAAATGATTTAGAAGAAGATGCAAAGCTACAAAGGATAATGTGCAAGAAAGCTGCTCCAAACAGATAAATGGAGTTAGCTTGGCAAAAACTTGTGAAACAGTCAAATGGAACCCTACTACTCTACTGTACTAGAGATGGGGAACTAACGAAATCCAAAAAGTTATCAACCTTGTTTGGAGTGGCGATAAATGCCACATAAATAAAGTAACTTGACATTTGGCTTTGAGAGTGTAAAAGAGGTTGATATTCCATTAGAACATCTGTTGTTTCTCTCCTTACATAGGCTCCATAAAATTGCTGCTGGGATCATGCTCCAGATCTTTCTGATGGATTTGTCAACTCTCCACAGTACCCAACTAGCATAGTCATCCTTCATGGTGTACGACATTACCCATTGTAGGCCAAACATCGAGTAGAAAAAATGCCATAGACTAGCTGATGCAGGGCAGTGCAAAAAAAGGCGACTAACACTCTCATTTGTCTGCTTGCACATGACACATCTGTTGATGAGGATTACACCTCTTTTCCTGAGATTGTCTTGTGTTAGGCATGCTTATCCTCATATCTTTTTGGATAGGTTGTAAATAGTTGATCTGTTGGAGGTTAGGTCAATGTCCCCCTCCTCTTTTATATTTTGCATTTAGATGAAGGACAATTAACTTGGTCAGCTAGACTCAAAATGTAAAAAATAAAAAAAATAAAAAGAAGAAGAAGAAAAGAATTGCTGACAACATACTTGGGAAGGCCACTAGGGAGCAAATATAAAGTTTGGGGATATGGGATGGAATTCTGGAAAAAGCAGAAAAAAAATTATCAAGATGGAAGGCTCAGTGTCTATCCTTGGGGGGGGGGGGGAGG
>NC_028637.1:87904999-87922430 GCF_001406875.1 Solanum pennellii
TGGGGGGGGGGGGTAGAGTGATCTTGATAAACTCTGTTTTAGAGTCACTGCCTACTTATGTAATGTTGTTATTTCCAATTCCTCCAATAGTTATCAAAAAAGCTTGACAGACTGAGGAAACTAACTCTCGCAAAAAGGCAAAGAGGGAGAAAGCAAGGGTTACTATTTAGTGAAATGGAATACTGTGATGCTAAAGAGGGGGACTGGGTATTAGAAATTTGAGAATCCAAAGCAAGAGCCTTTGATGAAGTGGTTGTGGAGATATACAAGTGAGGAAGGAACCCTGTGGAAGGAGGTGATAGTGGCAAAGTATGGGGAATTGAACCCATGGTGCATAGAGATAGTGTCAGAACCCTATGGATGGGGAGTATGGAGGACAATCAGAGCTTTATGGAACTCTAAGGAGGAAAATGTGTTGCTCAAAGTTGGAAATGGCAAGAAGATCAAGTTTTGGAGAGATGGATGGACTGATCAAGTTCGTCTAAGTGAGTCATTCCTAGATCTTTTCTCAATCTGCAACAGTCCTAAAGCCAAAGTATGTGAATGCTGGACAACTCAAGGATGGGACCTATCTTTCAGAAGGCTATTGAATGATTGGGAAGTAGATAGAGTGGCTTCTTTCCTGGGAAAATTAGGGGGAACCAATCTAGTAACAAATGCACCAAATAGAGTTATTTGAAAGCACAACAAGGATGGCAAATTCACAGTAAACAGTGGTTACAAGAAAGTCATACAAGTTGGGGTTAGAGGCTACTATCATCACTGGAAGAATATTTGGGGAGGACTGATCCCCACCAAAGTGAAATGCTTCACTTGGTTAGCCATCAAAAGGGCCTGCTTAACTCAAGAAGTGCTGCAGAAGAAAGGAAAGCAACTAGTCCCTAGGTGTTTTCTATGCAGTTTGACTGGGGAAACAAACAAACACCTATTTTTACATTGCAAATTCACTACACAGATCTGGGTGATGTTCCTCAACATCACATGCTGTAGCTGGACTATGCCAGAACACACCTCCTATCTTTTTAAATGTTGGATCAGAAAGGGGGGTAGCAAGACTCAAAAGAAGTGGTGGAGGCTAATTCCGTCATGCATATGGTGGTCAGTGTGGAAGGAAAGGAATGGGAGATGTTTTGAAGATAGTTCTAATTCCATTCACAAAGTAAAATGGAATTGTTTGGTATCTTTACTTTTTTGGTGTAAACAGCTCTGTATAGAAGATGTAGATCAAATTATAGAATTAATAGGGAGCTTGTAATTTTGGTTAGGGCTGTAAATTTTTGAAGGAGGCCAGCATGTCCTTAATGCTGAAGAATACAACTTTACCAATGTTCAAAAAAAAAGAATAACACAATTCTATACTTAGGAAAACTATAATTTTAAATTTAATGAGATTGATTTATAGCCACATAGATGTCTATGACTTGTTTAGAAGTTTCAAAGGCCTTCATTTCTTTCTTAGAGGAGGGACTGAGGGAGTATTATTTTTCTGATTGTTCTTGTACTGGAAATTGGAATAGCTTTTCTATCTGTGGTTGAAGTACAATTTGTTTGCAGGAAGCATTTGCTATAGTCAGAGAGGCTTCAAAAAGGGTTCTGGGCCTTCGTCCTTTTGACGTGCAACTTATAGGTAAAAGTATCCTGACTTTTAATGATGTATAGCAGTATGAATTTCATAATAGAAGCTTGTCCTATGAAATAATTAAATGTGAACATGTTCACCATATATTTAAACAGATCCCAGAAAGTGTTGCACTATTTGAGGGTAGCACATTTTTATTTGCACATGATTTGTATCTGTGAAAAAAATAAGAATAATAGAGTGTGATAGAGGACATAAGCTCCTATTTTATGTAGTGACTTTCCTAAACTATCTTACTCTCCTTTAATTAGTGATATAAATGGTATTTTCTTGTTCACGGTTTGCTTAGTGCATCATCAATTATATAAGAAACAGTCTCATATAAAATGAGGCAAATATTTAATAATCGTGCAAGTGATACACCTTTTTTCTCTCTTTTTCGTATAGGTGGTATGGTTCTCCATAAGGGAGAAATAGCTGAAATGAGGACTGGTGAAGGAAAGACTCTTGTTGCCATATTACCTGCTTATTTAAATGCGTTGACCGGAAAAGGAGTTCATGTGGTAACAGTCAATGACTACTTGGCACGCCGAGATTGTGAATGGGTTGGTCAAGTTCCCCGTTTTCTAGGGCTAAAAGTCGGCCTCATCCAACGTATGTTTCTGTGTCTTCCTCTATCGTAGATTTTTTTTTAATTATTTTTATCTTAGCATTCTTATTTTTAAGCTTGCTGTTCTTTCTATCAATTTTTATTTCTATTAGCTACATCGAAGCTCTAAAGTTTCATCCATTTGTGTGTTGAAATCAAATTCATCCATTGATGAGTACATCTAGCTGGATCAGTCTAGGTCTCTAAGCACTGAGAAAAGTGTCTTCGTTTGTAGAAGCACAGGAGGGACACTAATATCTGAGAATTTGATAAGAGTAAGAATGTACACCAGTCGAATGCAAGAAAGCAGGGTAAAATATCAACCATCTGTGGTTCTAATCCTGATTTATGCATGTTATGGTGGATTCCATGGATTATGTTTGGAGTTAAATGAGGGATGGAAGTACAGAAGAAAAAGAAAGAAAGAAAGAGAGCAGTGAAGTGGTTCCTTTTGTTCTCATATAATACGAAAAAGGGAGGAATAGAAGATTGTCCGGAGGACAAGGTTTTCCAGTAGCAAGAGCACTTCTTTTCCTACCAGAAGGTTGGGATTTTGAATCAATGAGGAAGGAGCGGGGTTATTATATTTTAACAAAAATGGAAAGGTCGTAGGAACTAAAAGTTTTTTTGTATAATTTTGGGCCATACACAATAATCCAGCTGATATTGACTAATTGTTTAAAAGTTTCTACCTTCTGTATACATCTTGTATACCAGAGATTTTCCATAACATAAGCAAATTGTTAACTTTGTTAAAAGTTATTGAGAAGGGAACAGGTGGGTATAATCCCGATACTAGCATACAATATTACCCTTTCACCCTAACAACCCATGACAGTGTGTGGTGAGGGTTGGGTAGCTCTTTCCACCGTGTGGCCCAAAGGAGCTTGCAACAACTCTCACCGTGCACTTTTGATATGGTCTTCATCTCTCTTAACACATTATTCTCTGCCCATGTTACTCTTGATAATGTGTTAGAGAGATGAAGACCATATTGGCAGTGCATGCTGAGAGTTGTTGCAAGCTCCTTTGGGCCACACGGTGGAAAGAGCTACCCAACCCTCACTACACACTGTCATGGGTTGTTAGGGAGAAAGGGTCATCTTGAATGCTAATATCAAGATTATACCCACCCATTCCCTTAGTATTTAAAGTCATCCCACAAATCCACATAGAACAACCCAGTCTGTCATAATCTAGAGTGCTAGCAAACTGAACATGGATAAACCACTCGATCCTGAGTATAATCCTGTGCATCAAACTATTGTTAAGGGATTCATAGAAAGACATGCTAACTAGACACTCTGACCATTAACTATTCCTGCTATCTCAATTTATGTGAAACAATTTCCTTTTAGTCTGTCCCGAAAAAGAATGTCACCATTATATAATTAGATACAGCTTAATTTTGAAAATTTCCCCTTTACCCTTAGTAAAATGATTTATAGTCACACAAATGTCTTTGTTTGACCATAAATTTCAAATGTCTTACCTTTTTTCTTTAACTTTGTGCATAGTCAAATGGTGTCACATAAATTGGAACAGAGGGAGTATGAATCAAAATTAACGTGATATCCTTGACGTAAAATTTTAGTAATAAAAACTTGTCTGCTTTCTTGAAAAGATTAAAAAAGAAAGAGAAGATCTATACTTAAAACCCGCTAAAACATACTGTCAAGCATGCATATATCAATAGAAATATGTTATTCTTCACGCCCAAGTGTTATATTTTTTCCTTTATCAGTATCTCAGTTGTCTGGAATTTGGAGTTGAGCGACTCTTTACCATGCCTTTTTTCTTAGAAAAGCCTCCTCATCATTGTGCTCATATTTTCTGCTAAGATATCAATATTCTTCTTTCCATGACAACTATATCTGAGACAAATAAAAAGAAAGGAATAGCTAGTCTAAGGTGTTGTAAATTTGTGCTGATTTTCTGTTATCATGACATATTTTATTGTTTGTATGCCATATATCGGTCGTAACTTTTTATTTCACTTAGTTTTTCTGACATTTAACTTACAATCAGGGACGATAGTCAGTTCATACCATGTTCAAAGAAACTGTATATCTTATATATTTTTTATGTTTTAAAATCTAACAATTGTTCCACAAAATATTCTTTGAGTTAATTTCCAGTTTAAATTCCGCACTAATCTCTCCTTAATATTTCTGGGCTAATTTTATTTAACAAAGTCTCTCCATGCTAATTAAGTGATACAGTTTGATGAGGCACGAAATTTAAGGTGGATTTATATATTGGATGAAAGATAGTCTTAAAGTATTATTGGAAATGTTAGTATTATAGAAATTTGAATATTTATGTGAATTTAAATTCTCAGGACTTTTGAAAGTTGATAAGTAAATTCATACTAGAATGGTACTCGTATTAAACATGATTGGGACATTCCAAAATGGAAGCAGTGCAGATGAGATGGAGCAGAAGGAGTAGTGTTCCTTTTTGTTAATCAATACAAGTAAATTATGTTTTTGTTTAGTCAAAGAATAAGTTAACTTACCGGGATATTGCATGATTCAATTTTTGTATTGGTGATTATTTGATTCTTTTAGCTTTTGTTCTTCTTTTCCTTTCCTTCCCCCAGTGTCATTTCCATAAAACTCAAAAGGTTGAATATATTTCACATTTGATATGATGATCACTTTTTTAAAAAAGATCTTATATTATTGTTATTGTCTTCATATTTTTGGGTAGTCCACATTTACTTTTTCTTCTGAAGATACTCAAGAAGTGTAGCAAAATAATTTTTTAATTGCCAGTAGTCAAGGGCCATAATTGTCCTTTGTAGTTTCTAGTATCTTGTATTCTTACTAGCTTTGAATGCTGATTTTTTATAGCTAACCTTGGAATGCTAGTTTTTCGATTGCTGACCTTTGAATGCTAATTTGAAGTATCTGTAATGTTCTAATTTCTAAGCAGGATATTCAATAATCTAACTAAATTTTTTATTGGGACAGAGAACATGACAAGTGAACAAAGGAGGGAGAATTACATGTGTGACATCACTTACGTGACTAATAGCGAGCTGGGTTTTGATTACCTGAGAGATAATCTTGCCACGGAAAGTAAATCTTTTACTTTGTTATAGTTTGATATGTTTTGCTTAACGTTCTATGTGTTCTGAAGTTACCAGGATTTCCCACTTATTACTAGCCAAGTGATTGTGTCTTTTACTCTGCAGAGTGTGGATGAGCTTGTCGTGAGAAATTTCAATTACTGTGTGATTGACGAGGTTGACTCTATTCTGATTGATGAAGCCAGGACTCCCCTAATCATATCTGGACCTGCTGAAAAACCTAGTGACCAGTATTATAAAGCTGCTAAGGTAGCAGCTGCCTTTGAGCGAGATATTCATTATACGGTGAGGATTGAATTCTGCCAGATGATATATCCATTAACCAATAGGATTTCAGCTGTTGCTTGAAATTCTCATTTAGCTAGACATTTGACCAGGATCTTCCGCTATGACTTTATATTCTTGGTTACTCCCCCAAAACAATAAGTATTTACAGCAACAGAATATTCTTGTTTGTAGCGATTTGCAAACCAGTTTAACTGTATACTCCTACTGCAATTGCAGGTTGACGAGAAGCAAAAAAATGTCTTACTGACAGAGCAGGGTTATGCAGATGCTGAGGAAATTCTGGATGTGAAAGACTTGTATGATCCGCGACAACAATGGGCATCATATATTTTGAATGCAATAAAAGCCAAAGAACTTTTTCTTAAAGATGTGAATTACATCATTCGTGGGAAGGAGGTTCTTATAGTAGATGAGTTCACTGGCCGAGTCATGCAGGTGACTTAATTTGCTTCAAGTGTTTTAGTTTGACCAAGACAAGTAATTGAAGAAATTAAAAGAAGTTCTATATCTAATTTAATGCATAATGTTTAGGTGCAAGTGTGTCATTCCTATTTCGAAAAGCATTGATTAAGCTGTTAGATGCAAATTTTATTGAGACCTATCTCCCACTATTCTGGTACTTGAGCATGACATGGTTAGTGTGAGCGACATCGTAACCCTCATCCTCCTTTTTCATGGGATGCATGGTGGGTAGGGTGGGGCAATGTGCTGATGCAAAATAGAAGATGGCAGCAGTTTGTCTGGTCACTAGCTCAGAAGTTTTTATCCTTTATTTTAACATGAGCTCTACTAATCAATTGCCCATACTGCATGTTTTGGACTTTGGCTGTTTCATGTCATCGCCGATGAATGCCGTCAGATTCATTGCGTTGGAATGAAGTTTTAGCAGTATTCTATTTATTAGGTTATTGTTACTCCTTTTTTTTTATGAAGTTGCACTACAGTAAAAGGTATGAATCTGCATGTACTGAAGCCACATAATTCTACTTTCGTCTTAACATTGTATGTGAAATTGCCCATCTTAAGACAGGTAATTCCCATAACCTTATGTCAGTGGATTGTCAACATCTGTAATACTGTAGGCTTATGTTTTCCTCTAACCTGCATGTGGTGCTCTTCAAAGTCATCTAGCATCTCCTAACTGAAGGCTGGTGATTAGCCTCTTAACGACATACACATTTACAGTCAATTATATGTTTTCAGGGGAGACGTTGGAGTGATGGACTTCACCAAGCAGTGGAAGCGAAGGAAGGCCTACCCATTCAAAATGAAACTGTAACCTTAGCATCAATTAGCTACCAAAACTTCTTTCTCCAGGTTGGGTTCCCTTGGCACATTTAGTACATCCCCATCCTGTTAAGTTTGTCCTGGGTTTTAATGATATCTGTCATTTTCCGAGCTAAAACTTGTGATATTTGTTTGGATGAGCTTGTAGTTCCCGAAGCTTTGTGGCATGACTGGCACTGCTGCAACAGAAAGTGCAGAATTTGAGAGCATTTACAAACTCAAAGTAACTATGGTGCCTACGAACAAGCCAATGATAAGAAAGGTAAGTCTTATTAAGGCTTCCGCTTGAATGATTTTTCTTCACTTAACACTTCCTTATTATGCGAACATGAAACGCAGAGGTAATTAGCTGCAAGATGCATCAACTTTCTATGTAAAATATGTCTATGTATCCTAAGTAGGACTGGTAGTAACATAATTGGCACGTTAGAATTACTGCTCTCGCTGTGTGCATGCTGTTGCCTGAAATGTAGCTGCTATGGCAAAGCTGAAGGCCTATGCCACAAAGCTGTCCATTTGGGCTCTAGCCACTAAGCTGTCCAATTGCTGAAGAGATTTGTGATTTGTAAAGCTTGGGCTCTAACCTGCTGTCTGAATGTGAAGTGTATAGTTAAGGGACCATTTGAGACCTACTCCTATAGTAAAGGGACTATTTATGTCATTTTCTCTCTTAGGTTACATATAAATCTGAGGCTGCTGCATCTTTTCTTGTTTTTGGCTTCCCTTCAGAATTTTTGGGTGGCTTCACAACTTGTTCAGTCTGCTTTGACAATATGAAAATGTTACCTTCCTCAAAAAATAGAAAATAAAATCCCCAAGAATTTGTTTTTATGTGAAAAAAAGAAACAAAGTTTAATCTGCACGCAGGTATAGTGTATGCTAAACGTCTAGCTTGAAGTGTATTAATTATTCCAAGTAGCTCTATTATGCTAGGAAAGTTAGTACAACAAGCTTAACAAAATAGGTAAATGAGAGAATTCATAGATGACTCCAAGGTAATGTTAGAGGGGGGAAATTAGGTAGACTGTTAATATGCAATTAGAACCCAAAAGTTTAATGCACATGCAGGTAAAACGAAGGCCACATATCCTGAAATCTATTGACAGATTATTCCAATTAGCTGTTATATCCTAGATGTACATTATTTTCAACAGATAGGTGTATGGGACAATTGCACCATCTCAACTATACTGGATAGTGGGTATTGGAACTTCTGTTTGCATATTCTTATTGGAACTTTAGGGTATTATATTACTTTTATGGCACAATTTTCGAGCAACTCACCACTTGCTACCTCGAGCAACTCTTCATTTTGTGTTTTTTCTCAAGATAATATTAAAGACAAGTTTGACATTTAAATATTGTGTTCAATGAGGCACTCAAGCAAACATGTAATGTGCCAACTATGGAATTTTCTAAGGTACAGAAAATCGAGATGAGATGAAAACAAGCGTATAATAATCTTAAGGTGTTTTGTGCTACCAAAGAATTTATTCATCAACAAAGAACTTTAACTTCAATATATTTGGGGCTTCTGTCTGCTATTGACTTCCCATAGATCATGGTGAGCTTCTATGCTGCGCAAGCTCAGTAGTTTACCTTTTTCTGGGATCAGGGGAGTTCTAGCTGAAGATTGATGGAGGCAAGTTGCCCGTATTGTCTTGTTAGTGGTTAACCAATACTGAGGTTTTTAGTCTGAATCTGTTAGCAACTATTTGGATAGATTTTACAATATGGCTTCTTCTCTGTCTTAGTTGAGAATTCCTTTAATGATTGCGAAGAATAGACGTTGAACTGTTAACTTTTTCATGAATGGCATGGATATCAACTTGAAAATGTATGTACTCTTAGCGTCGCTAGTCCATGTGTGAAATTTTCATCTGTGGAATATTGTCCTCCTCTTTTCCCTTTTTCCAGGATGATTCCGATGTAGTCTTTCGTGCAACTTCTGGGAAATGGAGAGCAGTTGTTGTAGAGATTTCTAGAATGCATAAAATAGGGAGACCTGTACTGGTTGGTACAACCAGTGTTGAGCAGAGTGATGCACTGTCAGAGCAATTGCGTGAAGCTGGGATCCCCCATGAGGTGAGCTCAAAAGTTTGAATATGACCTGAAAGTGAGGATTTTGAAAATTGTGGTTTCCTTTTCATGCTGATTTTTCTTATGTTGTTTTAAACATATATTGGGTACTATCAAGTGCCCCAAGTTTGTTATTCTCTCAAGATTTTTTAATAGACATTTTTTGTCCAAGGTTCTGAATGCTAAACCAGAAAATGTGGAAAGAGAAGCTGAGATTGTGACACAGAGTGGGCGTCTTGGTGCAGTTACAATTGCAACTAACATGGCAGGACGTGGTACAGATATAATTCTTGGTGGTAATGCAGAATTCATGGCAAGACTGAAGTTGCGAGAAATATTAATGCCAAGGTTGTTGCTCCATGGATAATTTTTGTTCTCATGAATTGTCAATATCTGCACAGTTTAATGCTATTGCATCAGAATTAGACATCTTTTCTCCCAAGAGGAACATGTTGGTATTCATTATAGCAGTTGGTGGCATATGGAATTGGTGTTGTTCCCTAATTAATTTGTCATTTAACAAAATTAAATACTGGTGTATACTATTATGGATGTAAGCACCGGGCTAATGTGAAATATTTTCTTCAATATGCCATTGCTTCAGAGTATTACAATGTTTAGTGAATAATATGAATGTTGCAGAGTTGTCAGACCAGCTGGAGGAGTTTTCGTCTCTGTAAAGAAACCTCCTCCAAAGAGGACATGGAAGGTTAGTGCAAGTCTGATTTGTAAAGCAACTTCAGAAATATTCTTTAGTTTTGATCACTACGAAATTGATATTCACATAATCATTCAGGTTAGTGAAAGTCTATTTCCATGCACACTATCCAAAGAAAAGACCAAGCTGGCTGAGGAAGCTGTAGAAGTTGCTGTCAAAATGTGGGGTCCGAGATCGTTGACAGAACTAGAAGCAGAGGAACGATTGTCTTATTCTTGTGAAAAGGTGAAGTTAAAATAAGAATTTATTATACTGTCACTATCTTTGTCTTGACAAGGAGAAAAAAAATAGGAGTAAATATATATGGCATGGGCTGGAGATATAGCCTGTTGGTATTCTAAACTTCAAAACAAGCAAAGTTATTCTTATGTCCAATGGGGATAACTAGCCCATAGCAAGTTGTGCTTTACAGAGGAAAATCCTACATGGAAATGGAAATCATAATAAGCTGAGATTGTAGCATATTAATTATTCCAAGCTCTTCAAAATCCAACTTGATAAATCACCTTCCTAATATTTCGAACTACAAAAATACATTCTTACATTTTCCTTCTACTGTTTGGAGAGATGCAATGAGTCAAGCATATTTGCCAAAATAAATAAATAGAATCTATTGTTTTTGATTACTCAAACATACAATTTATGTCACAGGGTCCTGTTCAAGATGAAGTAATTGCAAAGCTACGCAGTGCTTTTCTAGAAATTGTCGGAGAATATAAAGTCTACACTGAGGAAGAAAAAAAGGAGGTAGTTTAGTGATCTTTTAAATTATCTTGGGTATTCCTCTTTCATTTCAAACTATATGTATACTTCTGAAATATCCATTTCATATATTACTGGCATTCAGTTCAAGCATGAAGCTCTCTTTGTTTTTGCTGCTTAAATGTACTGAACATACATATGATTCTGTGGCGCACAACTTCTACCTCACTCCAATATAAAAGAATCGTTTTCCTTTAAAAAGTAGCTCTGGCCTTCAGTTTGACTCATTTATACCCTAGAAAGTGTCTTCTCCTTTTCCCTTTTGATTGGATAGCCTTCCGATTTGTTCATTTTGACGTGCAAAGGTTATTTCATCTGGTGGCCTCCATGTGATCGGGACTGAACGACATGAGTCGCGGCGAATTGACAATCAGGTACTATAACATTGCTATTGCAGTACATTGGTGCAAAACCAATTAGTGCCTTTTCATCCTATTGTCCATACCATTCCATTGGAGATCTGATTGTAGTATTTATATGCACGAAGCTGCGTGGTCGAAGTGGTAGACAAGGAGATCCTGGAAGTTCCCGCTTCTTCCTTAGTCTTGAAGACAACATATTCCGTATATTTGGTGGGGATCGGATTCAGGTAACTTACAGTGTGCTCTACGTATTATGTTTTTTCTTTTAACTGTGGTGGGGCCAGCTTGCACTCATCTGTTGATTAATACCACGGAGTACTTGCTACCTCCCACCCACATAGATACCAGAAAATTTTGTCCACCAAGGTTTGGACAGATGGAAAGCAATCACCTACTGTTTTTATCGTGGGATTTGAACCTGTGACCGTTGACCACTTCATGGTTCTTCATGTAAGACATTATTATGTTTATGATGTCCCCCAAGGTTTGGACAGATGGAAAACAATCATCTACTGTTTTTACGTTGGGATTTGAACCTGTGACGTTGACCACTTCATGGTTCTTCATGTAAGACATTATTATGTTTATGACATCCAGGGGATGATGAGAGCATTTAGAGTGGAAGACTTACCAATTGAATCAAAGATGTTGACAAAAGCGCTCGATGAAGCTCAACGGAAAGTAGAAAATTACTTTTTTGACATCAGGAAGCAATTATTTGAATACGATGAGGTATTGAATAGCCAAAGAGACCGGATATACACCGAGAGAAGAAGGGCCCTAGAAGCGGATGACCTCCAAGCTCTCCTTATTGAATATGCTGAATTAACAATGAATGACATCTTGCAGGTACATAAATTTATTAATTTCCAAACTCTAAAAGTTCGTTCTTTTGCATATGAATTTGTGACAACTGTTTTCTTTTCTGTTTGAATGTAACAGGCAAATATTGGTTCTGATGCTCCAAAAGAAAGCTGGGATCTTGAGAAGCTTATTTCAAAGCTACAACAGTAATGATCTCGCGACGACTCTTTACTGTGTCTTTTTTTCATGAATTCATGCATTTTTCGGCATTTGTGAATCAAAGGAAAGGTTTTGGTATTTAAAGAGTGCCGTAACCAGTTGCGAGCTTCATGTTCTCATAGTTCTTCTCACCTATCCTCCATTTCACCCATATTCTGAATAGTACTGTCATATTAAGATTCTACTCTGAGCTACTTGACCTTCACAGGTATTGCTATCTGCTGAATGATTTGACACCTGATTTGTTGGCGGCTAATGGTTCTACTTATGAGGAATTGCAGCAGTATCTTCATCTACGTGGACGTGAAGCATATCTCCAGAAGAGGGTGAGTTTTCTTTGGTTATACTTCCAATTTCCTTGCAGCTCTTATTTCCACTTAGGTTGAGGATCTTGCAAGATGGAACATAATTAATGGATCGTATTGTCAAGTATTTAGAACACCCAAGCATCTAAAACGAAAAGGTTGGTTTGAAGAGATGGAGTAATGCCTACTGGGCATTGATGTGTGTGTGTGGGGGGGGGGGGGATCAGGTATGGAGATGAGGTGAAAATTCTCATCCCTTAAGAAAAGGTCATTTCACATAACCTGTTAGACCTGCTTGTGATGGGAGATCTTGTTATTATTAAATCCGAGGACAGGTCAATTTGATATCAATTCGAAGGAACATGAAAGTGATTCTCACTTCTCCCAAAAACTAGTATTCTTTTGTAGACCTAACACCTTTTCTAACAATTTGTGATTCCAGATGGCGCAGTTCACCCAATTTAGTAAGTACCACTGGGCACTGGCAGAGGTCCTAAGTGTTTAGTCTCGCCACACACTTCAACAGAATCTTTCAAGTGGAAAGTGAATCAGAACCTAAATTAAATGAATACAACTCTTAGCCTTTAGTTGAGCCAGTTCGCACAAATCTAAAATTCATTTGTTGACAAGGAATAATATTCACTCCACATCAAGTTGAAATGTGGAATAGCCCTTAAAATTTATTTTATTTATTTTTAAGGGAGTCCTTCCTGTGCCTGAATTTTACAATCATTAGATAGTTCCCGCCATCTCGTAGGTGGAGGAGAAAACTACCTCAAAGTCCAAATGCTTTCTTGCACATCTACTCTGCATGATAAGAGTGGTTGCTATACGTTGATGCTCAACATGAAATAGTCTAATTACAAACGAGTTTTTTGAAGGATACAGTTGATTCACATGGTCAACCTAGACTATCTTGTGAAGAGGTCTAGTTGGATGACTTTAAGGGCATCAAACAAAAATTGCTCTGGAACCTCATTGGTTCAGATTATTTCACATGTTTTTGATCAACATTATTTCATCAGATTAGTATATCATAACATTAACGTTCCTCCTAACCTTGGCACACTTGACAGAGTTACCTGGTATATGTTACTGGTGGGAGGTGACATGTAATTTGTGGAATTAATCGAGGTGCGCGGAAGCTGTCTTGGACACCATAGTCATTAAAAAAAGTTACAAAAAAAGTTCCATTTTCTCGACTTAAGACAGACAGTACTGCAACCAAACTTGTCAGTTTTGTTGAACTTAAATAGTAATCCTTCTACATACTCAGATTAGATCTTGATAATCAACATAAAAGATGCACTGAGAAATGAAACGGACAGAGAAACCAAATATAATTACTAGGACATTTGTGAGCTCCTTACTCTCCGTTCGAATTGTTTCTTCGTTTCCTTTTCCTCTTACTATTGGATATTCATTCTTATCATGTAGGATATTGTGGAGAAAGAAGCCCCAGGTTTGATGAAAGAAGCAGAGAAGTTTCTAATATTGAACAACATTGATCGCCTGTGGAAAGAACACTTGCAAGCACTCAAGTTTGTCCAGCAGGCTGTGGGTTTACGAGGCTACGCGCAAAGGGATCCACTAATAGAATACAAACTTGAAGGGTACAACCTTTTCATTGAGATGATGGCACAGATCAGGAGGAATGTCATATATGCTGTTTATCAGGTTAGTATTCCGACTTTGAGATCTTTCCATCTTCAAGAAATTTTGTAGAGGATGCAATCTTTTCGTTCACTCCTCCCACTTAACCAAATTTATACCTGATTCTTATTATTTGTTTTCTTTTATCAGTTTAAACCAGTCATGGTGAAGCCGCAAGACCAGAAAAAGAGTGACAAAGTGGACAAAGCCAACACAAATGGGAGGGGTAGTAATGGTGCTACCAATCCATCACCATCAGCTATTAGCTCACAGTCTAGCGCCTAAGGCATTGTTCTGGAACCGACAGTTTTGGGGTGAGCAGAAGCCATATGCGATGGATTCTTTCACCAACACATAATTCCAAAGTGCAAAGCAACCCAGATGTCACTTGCAAGTGGAAATATCAAATAAGGTACCCACAGTACTGGCACATTGTGAATCAAGCAGCCTAATCTCAGCTTAGATTAAGATATGAAATTCAGCAGGCCTCTGCAACATGTTATCGTTCGGCATGAATACCATGTAAGTTATCTTCCTTGATGTACATGTCATTGTAAAGAAGATGAAAGCTTCTTGAAATTACATATTACTTCACTTTTACTAGGTTTGTAATCAAAAACTAGATACACCTTCACAATACACTATTGATCATTGTCCCTGTATGAAGCCTCATTGCAATATAGTCATTCAAACTTGTGGAGTATTTCAGTGCTGATAAATTGATTAAACTTGTTTCCTTTATCCTGCATGGAGCATACCATATCACACATTTGTTGTTGGAAAAGTTCAGTTCAATATCCACAGGAACAAAGAAGTTCAATTCCCTTACCTTAACACCAATGGCTATTGCAGTTTTAAGATTAACCAGTTCACCCAATCTCAAAGAACCTCTTTTCTTGTCTTTGACGAATACAACTGGTACCTTCTTTGAACTAGCTAAGCTTTCCACATGTTTGGTCAGCAACCGCGGATGACAATCAGATGCTATTAGTATAACCTAAATATCCACAATGTCAAAGAGGTTAACAAATCAATGCATCATACAAAAAAACATGCAATCCTGTAGATACAGAAAACATGTAGGCATTGAATTGGAAGAACACAGAACTAAAATGTGGAATTGACAGTTTTGAGCTTCAATCATATAGATCCAACAGGAACAGGTTGAAACCAAATGAAAGTGAGGATGCATGAAGTTCATGAGCAGGCAAGGTAAAAACCTGAAGTCGAGTTGAATGCATTTTAAGGGATAGTGATGAACGTTCATTAGCAGGAACGGGGGGCACTCTCTCAAGCACCCGCGTTACTTCATTCACCCCTACTGAAAACTGTTGCTGCATAAATATCAGATCGGCAACTTGAGTATGAGATGAAAATTAGCAAAAACTGAAAAATAGAACTTCCCCTACTGTGAGTAATAAGGTCGGTCTATATGAAGTTGAAAGAAAAAACATGAGGTCTCGAGTTCAAAATTTTAGCGTAGATAGAAAATTTCTTCCCAATCTTAAAGAAGTAATTGCGAGTGATACACCATTGATAATTCATCTTCTTCCTTGAGGGGTGGACCACAATTGGGGCTTGAACTATACAGCTCAAAAAAAGAAAAAAAAAACTGGTTAGGAGAGTAGGAACCAACCTTAAGCCAAAATTTCTCAGGTAAAGATATGTCGGATTTTCTGGCTGTGGCTATCTCCCTGCGGCGGGGCACCGTTAATATCTTTCGGCAGAGAAAAAAAAAAGCGACAAGTTGAGAAATACGAAGGACGGATAAATTTACCTCTTAATCGCCGTGAGGTGCCGGTCCAGAATTTCACCTTCATAGCAACTGGATTTATATTTATTGGTACAAAAAAACCACACGATTAACCAATTGAATACTCTCAATCCAAAAAAAAAAAAGAGAATAATGATAACGAGGTTTACATTGTCGGTTGCCGGAAAGCATGGCGGCTATCGGAGACTTTCTTCTCCTCTCTTCCTGTGACTATAGTTGTAGAAGCAGCCATTGGCGTACTCATCTTCCAACTCTCGCCCCCCTTGCAGCCTACAGAAATTCAGCTTCTATTTGTTGGACCATGGGCTTTGCTTTTCTATCCACTGACATAAGGGAAAGTTTAATCATTTAGCCACTCGGTTAAAAATATTAGGCATAAATAATAGGGAAAATTGTATATAATAGCAAACTAATAACCTAAAATAAATAAAGTAGCTAGGGTTTGATTTAATTGTGTTCCATAATAGCAAACGTTTGCAAAAAATTGCAAGGCGTCTCTCTTCCAAATATCTCGCTCGCTACTCTCCTCCATTCTCTCGCTCGCTTCCTCACTTTTTATACAAACACAAGTGTATGAAATTGTTTCTAATTGTATAAAATAGAGAAAATTGTATAAATACATAAATTTTTGTTCTTTCTCTCCCCTCTTTCAGATCTCGCTCGCCACTCTTCCAAATCTCGCTCGCCGTCCTCTCCTTTCTCACTTATACAAACAGAAGCGAAATGTATAAATTGTGTTTCTGTTTGTATAAAGCGTGAGAAAATTGTATATACACATGCAAGTATATATTTTCGTCCTATACACTCATAATTATACAATAAAAATACTCCCCTGCCCAGTTTCTTTTGTCTTTCTCTCTTTCTCGTTTTATACAATTTTCAAATTGTAAATTGTATCTAATTTCTCTCTTTCTCGTTTTATACAATTTGATTCAATTGTATATTCCTTGTCAAGTCTCTTTTGTCTTTCTCTCTTTCTCATTTTATACAAATTCCAATTGTATATAATCGTTCTATACACTTATAATAATATAATTCGTTTTATACACTTCGTTTTTATACAGTTCTCTGCCCAACTGTCTTTCTCTTTCTTGTTTTATACACTTCGTTTTATACAATTTGCTTCAACTGTATATGTATAGCGAATTATACAGTTTCTATGTTTGCTATGAAGCGCAATTATGCAAACTTTGCTATAGCATATAAATATGAATTTTTTATTTGCTATATGTGAAAGTTGTCCTAAATCATACTCTCTTCGTTCCATTTAATGTGACACATTTTGAAGCAGAAATTTTTTAGCTTCTGCTTCTATTTAAAAACACTTTTACAGGTTTGCCACACACTTATTTTTTTCCTCAAAATAAGTGTTTTGAGGCTCCCAACGACAATGTCAAAAATGTTCTTAATCTGAATTGTCACTAAATTATTAATTATAACTCACTTCACTTCGAAAATAATGAGTCAAATACCATATGGGCGAAATTTTATGGATAAATTTAGTTGTCTATACTTACTGAGGATTGTAATAAAATACTTGATCTAGTCAACTTCAAAAAGTGTTTTGATAGATTACTCATGATAGTTTAGACAAAAAACTAAAAAGAATAGTTAGTCCATCCCGACTCTTGCTTTTTTATTTTTTAATAATCGTGATATTCAAATCAACTTAGACTAACATATCCCCAATTTGAAATCAATTTAATTGAAAGCGTTGCTTTATAAAATCTAAATAGAAAGTGAAAACAAGATAATTCTAAGCTAGCCATTACAAAACTATGCAAGTTGAGACCCCCCCCCCCTTGAGGCGATGTGCCCGAAGCTCCCCCACCCCCATCCCACCCACCCCCTACCTCGA
>NC_028637.1:87922529-87930543 GCF_001406875.1 Solanum pennellii
ACCCACCCCCGGACCTCGAGGCGCCGTGCTCCAAGCCCTCCCCCCAACCCCCCGGACCTCAATTTCCTCTCATTTTAAGAACAAAATTTTTCTAGACTTCTTCTACTATTACTAAATCTAGTATTCAAAGTGTACTTTACTGCCGTTGAGTGATTTGTTGACACCGTGATTTTAGATATCGATACATCGTTGAGTAAGATCCTTCTATCATGTGAGGATATATTGCATTAACCTCAGGTACTTGAGGGGAATAATTTCCTTAAGGGAACACTATGCATTGCAGACTCGATTTTCTTTCTTTGAGAAAAATATTTTTATATTATTTCTAATCAGTTTATGATCCTATTTTCTCTGCTAGTCTTAATTTTCTGGTTTTGAAAATACTCTTTTGTTGTTTCTTACTAAGTTCTTCAAAGTTTTGTTCTAAGTATCTGAGGAATACAAGATGAACAACAAATCCTAGGTCTATCCCTAATGAAATTCCAAACAATAAAGCATCGTATCCTTCTCCTAAATACTATGATAGCGGTTCTTTCAAGTAAGAAAAATGTACTCTTTCCCACGTTTGGTAACTTCCCTTCTATGTAGACTACCTAGCAGACTTTCAGTCTTAATACACTATAGTGGCCAACCTGAATAAGTTTCTCTCCTGTGTTGGTATTGACATTGGACCCCGATTAAATGTGAATATGCGGCAGGAGATTTCATATAAGGGGTAAAACGCCCTCCACACTACCTGACTCCGCGCTCTTGTCTATATAACCCTCCACCTAGATCCTTCGGCTAGCTACTCCCATGTTATTCCTCATAAGCTTAAGTCATCTACAACCCCTTGGAGTTGTCTGTATATTTCACTTAGACATCTCAACTAGGGTTAGTACCTATTGAACACCTAAATTGTTCAAAATGTATAACTATTAAACACAAAATGTTGATATGCCAGAAAGTGTTTTTCACTTTCCTTTGGCGCGTGAAGGTATCTAAAATCATTTTTTTTTCAAAGAAGACTTCAGTTTTCTTCTTCCATTGATCTTAGCATTGTAAATGACTTCAAAGAATTTTTAAAATCAGTAACTTTTTAATCGCAAAAAGAAAAAGCCTCCCACCCCCGCTTTCGGTCATCTTCTTCACCTTAACTAGTTTTCAAGCCAACTGCATTGGATTTTAAAAAACGAAAGAAGAAAGAAGAAAGAAGATTTATGGACACTGAAGTAAAAAAATTTAGTTGATAGCCCCATTTTGGGCCACCTTTAACAAACATCACCCCTCAAAATTAAAATGTAAAACTCATTTAACTTATAAAAAATACTATCAAAGAATTCTATAAAATTAATTTGGGTCCTCTTGATTTCTTTTTTGCAATCGATTTTTAAATGATTATCTGTCAATAAACTCTACTTCTTCATCACTCTTGTACGTATCTCTCTATATGTTTCTCTCATGTATTAGGTATGAATTTTTTTTTATTTTGAAAAAAAAAACTAAATTGGTAAATATTTTGATAAGATATTGAGTTTTGTGGTTTAGAAAATGAAATGTTGGAGGGAAGAAGATGATGAAGAAAGGGTGTGGGGTAGGATGAGTTTGGGTAGCATGTATTATTATTTTAAATATTTTTATATATAAGTAAAAAAATTGAAAATGTATATGAAATAAATTAAAATGTATATATTGTTTTGTTTTTATTTCTAAAATTTAGCAACATCTATCTAAGTGGTTATTGATAGCACTTTTAGCGTTTTAATTAATCAAGCATTTCAATGTTGAAACTATAATTTCAATTTTTAATTGTTGTCAAATCGATTAGATTCACCTTTTCATAATAGTGCACCAATCATATCAAAATTCTGGATACGTCTCTGGTTCTGATCTCGACCTTTTTTTTTTTCTAAAATCAAACCAAACCAACTAAGTATGATTAGTTTTTTTTTTTCATATCAAACCAAACAAAGCAATATATCTGATATAATCCAACAAACGGAAACTAGAGAATTATAAAAATTAAACATACATTTTACCTTCAAAGTAGTAAAGAGGATAATGGTGTAATGTTTTCGACAAAACTGCTAACATGGTTATTCAAAGTAGTTGGTGATGCTTTAGGATCTGCTAAAGATTGATTTGCTTGATGCATAATTTTGTACAAAATTAGAAGATGGTAATAAAGGTAGGAATAGACAAGTGATGAAAATAAAACCTTCGTTGCAGCATCAAAGTGTTTCATGGCATTGAATTTTATGATTTTTATCTATGCTATTTGGACTTTTTAAAAAAGTCAACGGGTGCGTGTCGAATTCTATAAAAGTAGTGTATTTTTAGAGAATCAGACAAGAATGCAACATCGAAAGTGAATAGTCCACACAATTTAGATTTTTATGGATTCTGATCTTATAAAAACTCAAAGGATTTAACTTATATATATTGTGATATCTTAATGAATTGTTACACAATCAGTATATTTTAACATGTTAGCACAAACGTTTACCTTATATTCAAGTTACTAATTTCAATTTTTATGCATTCATTGTGATTATCATTTAGTTGACATAATAATGTAAAAAATCATCCATTGATAAAAGTTAGTCAAAAGATTATGAATTTTTGGACCTTATTTAATCATGGTGTTGTCCAATCTATTGCCTTGTGTAGTTGGTTTGATTTTCTTCCATTTAACATTAAGATTTTTTGTGGTTTGACAGTCTAGATCTTTGGACAGGCTCCTCAAGTTTTTTGTTTAATAGTTAAAGCGCAATATGTGAGGTGTAGATTAATTGCACGTTACGATTTCAATGTAGCCACAAATAAATATCTTATTAATGACCAAATATTGAGCTGCATGATCCTAAAAACTATTGACTTTTTATAAAATTATTAGTGAGTTATGTTTATAGAAATTCATGTAGAAATCTCACGTAGAGAAATCAAGGATTGTATTGATAATTATTGATGTATTTATAGGTTGATCAATATTGATAAATTGATATATTGATCAATATTGATAGTATTGATAAATTGCTGAATATACTGTTGAATCTTAAGTTAACTATATAATACCTATTACTACTATAATAATAATAATGCAATTATAAATAATATAAATCCTAATCATAATATAATTCTAATATTAATCTAATACTAGTCATGATATAATTCTAATCATAATATAATTATAGAAGAAATATAATCCTAATAAATATAATTAGTCTAATCCAAATGTGATCCATTTCTACATCAATGATGTAAACTCGTCGGGCAGCTTCGTTGGACATGTTCCTTTGACATGTTCCAATCGTTAGTTTCCTTCTTCATCAACACTTGTTGCAGATATGTCAGTCAACTGTGTTCGACATGTTCCTTTGACATGTTCCAATAGACAATTTCCCTCTTCTTCAACAATGTTGACTTTGCAATATTCAATTGCGGAGGAGCCACACAAACAACAACATACTATTTTTAAAATTTTAGATACTATTCCAAATTGTTAGGAAAAATTACATAAATTAATACATTTTAAAAAATAATTACTGATTTTAGCGATACTTTTTGTTTATTACCATTTATAGCAATGCTTTGTTAAATTTGTAATATGTATTAAAAGTGAATTATGTATGCAATATATATGAATTATAATTGTTTTTTGAAATATATTATGTTTGTTTGGTAAAAAAATTGTCACATTGTATTATAAGTGTATTAAAATATGTGATAAATATATTATTCATTATTAAAATTTGTATTATATGTGAATAATAAATTGTTCTTTGTAATATGTATTAAACTTGTATTATAAATGAATTAAAAGTGATCAAGTGAGGTAAAAATATTATTGCTATAAATGGTAAATATTTTTTTATTATAGTATATTTATGTAAGTTTCCCCAAATTGTTACTCATTTTCTTAAGTTTTTTTTTTGGTTGCAATGATGCACAATTCACATAATTAAACAAGATTAACAGTCAATTGTTTATATGGGCTCTCTTTTTAACTTCCTATACTTCCTTGTGGCAATTCATATGAATGATTTTCCATATAATGCTGAAAATTATCCTCAATAATCTTGGAAATGAATAATATGTTATATTTTTAGTTTATTTTTAAATATTTAAATTATCAATTACTATGATTTATACTATTCTTACAAAATTCTTCAAATATAACTGATACGAAGTAACTATTTAAGGAAAGAGAAAACATAAAGTGATACCTGAAATTATCCCGAATTTTCAAAAAGATAGCTTAATTATGCGGATGTCCTATTACCCCCTAAATAATCTTGAACTGATATTATTACATCATTTTTCGTCCACTTGGCATAAAGATTGTATGAACTCTTTTTAAAGGGTGAACAACATAAAATAATGAATATAACTTTATTTTTATAGGTATTTTGTTATAAAATATAATTTCTTGTTAAACTTATTGTTTTAATTTTTTTCTTTGTTATTTTCTCTCTTTCTTTCATCTTCAAAACCTCATTATTTTCTCTAGGGGTCTACATGACCGGGTTGGTTTCGATTTTTCAAAAATCAAATCAAATTATTTGTGTCGGATTTTTGAATTTATAAACCAAACCAAACCAATAAGACTCGGGTTTTTCAACTTTGGGTTTTTTCGGTTTTCTTCGGATTTTCGGGTTTTCCGGATTTTTTTGATAAAGTATTCATACAAACATATAATTTACTTGTACTTCAAATATTTTTTTAGTCCTACCAAAATGCAACTATCTAAGTTATTTCTCAAGAAAATAACAAAAAATATGATATGATTAACGACACTAAAATATCCAACAAAAAAATAATAATAAAATCACGTAAAACAGATATTGCAAATTAATAGGTCATAATGAAATTGATCATAATTTAAAGTACTAAATCATGCTAAAATAAGTTTAATAAGTATTAGTTACATGACTAAATATTAAAAGAATGTAAAATTAGATCTTGTATTTTAATTGTCTAAATCTATGTAAACTAAAAACAAATATTCAAGATTATTGTCATTCTTAGTGTTAAATTGATTTCCTTTTTGCATTAGTATTAATTTGATTTTTATTTAAACTTTATTATAATTACCAACATGTATGGACTATAATCTTTATTAGATCATTAAGAATTCTAACTTCCAAACATGAAATAAATATATTAAAAGATAAAAACTATGAAAAACTATAAGAGATATTTAAAAATTATATCAAAGTAAACATTTCTACGTATAAAATAAAAATTTTAAATTATATATATAATGTCGGGTTGGTTTGGTCTTTTTTAGTTGAAACCAAACCAACCCAAATATAGTCGGGGTTTTTTTCCAACACCAAACCAAGTCAAACCAAATCACTAGTCGAATTTTTTTTTTTTGATTTGATTCAATTTGCGATTTGGTTCGATTTTGTACACCCCTAATTTTCTCTATTAAAACTCTCCACTTTCAGTGCCGTAATTTTTACCACAATTCCATGCTCTTTTTTTAAAAACTATTATTAGGTAAAGTCTCTTTAGTTTTAAACCTTTATCTAATTTAAAAAAAAATTCAAATTATTTGATGAACCCATTAATTTCAAAATGATTAGAAGGTATCATTTAACTTTATTATTCATATTTCATCAAGCTCTTTCAATTTTGAGGGTATTCATTTATTCTTTCAATTATTTATAATTTTGAAGTTATATGAAAAAAAAATTAATTGATGATACTTTCAATATTTTAAAATTTCTAAAAAATAATTAGTTTTTATCACCGACTTAACAAAGTTTAGAAAATAATGTAATTTTTTAAAGAAAAAAATCACTGGAAGAATGAAATTTGACGAAAGAAGAAGAAAAAATGGAAATGGGAAGGGACACAGCTTGACGAGGGTGGGAAAGGATGGAAGGTGAAGTGAAATGTAAGATAATATTAAAATAAATAATTAAAAATAAAATAAGCAAAAGTAACAGAGAGAAAAAAAATGTAAAGAAAAAATTAAAATGAAAAAGAATTCTATTTTAAAATAAATTAACACGTGATACATAATGATTTGTGTGTGAAAATACTTGGTTTTTAATATATGAGATTAATCGAAAAATAATGTAAATATTTCACGTTAAAATTGTTTAGGGGGGTAATAGGATGACTGCATAGTTGCTGTGTCTTTTTGAAAATTCGAGACAACTTCTGGTGTCACTTTATGTCTTTCCTCTTTAAGGAGATGTAGAGATAATGTGTTTGTTTTTAAACAGAGCAAAGTCAACCCAATCAACATCACTCATGCGTCGTCTTGGTGACGACTCACGTGATGAAAACGAAGAGGAAAGTGAATCATGGAAAGGAGAAATTGACTTCCGGCTAGACCCTGAGTAAGAAGTTATGCCCGTTTTAATGAAGTCTCATCAGGCAGCGCATCTTCATGAGTTGCTAGATGGGTCGTGGTCATCATGACGGCCCGTGAAACCCCTGTTTGAGTCATAGTCAAGATTGCACTGGTCTTTTTTCCTATGCACTTTGTACTTAAACAACGTCGTTTAATGCTTAGACTATATCGTTTTACTGCGTCTAAGCTTAGTAAACTAGTCAGAAACTACTAAGAACTCTCATTCTCCTAAAATCACCTAGATTAGAACGAAAAGAAGAGCAAGAGTCTACAATTACTCACAAGAACAAGTAGAGGTCTTTTTCAAGTTCATTCCCAAAGACTAAAGGATTTCTCCATAGATTTGGTCACCAAGTATGTGGGAATTTCACCAGTGATTCTTTTAATCCATTAGGTCCCTAGAGTTCAGTCAGTTCTTTAATTCTTCATAGCATGCTTAGACCTAGGGTTTCTAAAACCTTGGGGATTCGTTGTGTTTTAGCTACTATGGTTTCCATAATCTAATTAGCATGTTTTATTGAAAATTTTCATAGTTCCATGTATATAATTCAAAACCTTGGCTTTCATTAATCATCAGCACTCATAAATTATACTTGCTAGACAAATCAGTCATAAGATCAAGCTTTAGAATTTGAATGACCTACCTTTCAGTATATTTATTTGCATTCACAGTTGACATGTAAGTATTTTGAGCTATTCAGTACTTTGTTGCATTTTAGCTTTTCATTCATTTGGGAGTAGACTTAGCACCGAGTTGGACTAGATCTCAACATATCCTCACTTTTTTAAAACTACGTGCCAACGTAGGTTCAGAAGTCCCCTCTGTTGGGCACCAGTTTTAGTGATCACGCCTCAGTCGTACCTTTATACCCCTAGTAGAGTATATTGGATCCTCTTGATGGGGTGTGTACATCGGACTCCACGTTTAGCTCACGTAATTTATGTTGGTTAATAGTAGCTCCCACAACCACACTTTCATTGCATTGACCATGATTTCAATATTTAGTTCATCATATTAGCTACTTGATTAGTACTTGGTCATTGCATTTAGCTTAGCTTTTCCCTTACATTTCAGTACAATCTATTTCCATGCTCATTATTATATTACTTTGTTATATCATAGTTCAACTTGGTATCTATATCATGCATGCTCGGTACATTCCAAGTACGGACGCATACTTTACACTACATCGTTTTATGATATAGGTTTAGGCACTCATCATCCAGCTCACGCGTAGTTTGACTTCCAGCCTATAATTAGCAGCTTCGTGGTGAGTTCTCATAGTTCCAGGATATTTCTTTCTGTATCTACAAGATTTCCTTGCTTGTGAAAGATTGATGATTATACAGCTTAAGTGAACACAAAACTTGGTGAGTAGACTGTAAATGAATATTTACCACTCCACCACAACCTTTATTGCTTGTTCCAATACGTCCTTATTGTAGGCATACTTTTGTTAGAATAGCAATTCAAGAATATACATATGTGAAAGGATAGTATTCATCACTGCTAGAAAGGTTAAAGACAACCATGTTAGAATGGCATTACAGGTTAACATCACCACCTTAGGTACAAGGACTGTCAACAACAGTTGTTACTCCTACAAACAACTAAAAACTGTTATACTAGTGACTACTACCAATGGAGGGGGGGGGGGGGGAAAA
>NC_028637.1:87930907-87961311 GCF_001406875.1 Solanum pennellii
GGGGGGGGGGGGGGGGTAAAAGAAGTATTTGCTACAAAGATATATGTAAAGTCAGCAATCCACGGTAACACAGAATCCTTATGTCGTCATTGCTCTGGCAGTCTTCGCTGAGCTAAATACGCTGCTGAATGAATAGTGATAAAGTTAGATAATGTATCTAAAATAGAAAAACAAAAAAGCAACACGATTCACGGATTTGAACAGTTAACCAATCCCTTGCTTTGCATAGCTCTGTTACTTTAAGTGACCATGTGGTTAGAAATTGACAATCTGAACCATGAGTTTTTAGGGAGAAATACCCCATGAACTGTAACGACTAATGACTGCTTCAGTGAAAAGGTTATGATGATTTACCTGAGCAGAACATAGGGACTTCATGAGTTCAATCAACATATTGTTTCCTGCTGCTTCACTAACTTGAATGAGGAGAAACTCTGAAACTGATTATGCCTAAAGGGAGGATATGAGTATTCAAGTGACAACTCCAAACAGTATACTTTCTTGGAGAAAATAAATTGTCAACTCCAGAATCAAGATCCTCAGAACTAGGTTGAAACTGTCCTGAACCAGGAGTGACAACTTCAATTTTTCCTACTATCACTTGGCAAATCAATATATGTCTTAGTCCATCTTTGTCTTGAATAGCAGTTTGGAGACAATCAAGAGGGTAATCGTAAGCAGAAAACTGAACTCCATGACGGTAACTTGATCGAATAAAGCCATTCGTAATTATGTCAACAATTTCTTCCTTGGAAGCTCCATACCAACCAATCTTCAGAATAGGATTATCATTGCATTTTTTCGCCATGGCCTCTGAAAGTAGATTGAAAGATTGCAACTTTGTTTCGTAAACAAAACTGGAACGTTTCACATGAATAGCCTCAACTTGGATTGATGATGCTAGTGCACCCAAACCAGATATAAACTTGGCTATGGTAGGTTTAAGTTTCACATTATCTAGATGAACTTGTTTCAAGACATTACCAAATAACTGATCTCCTTGACTTTTACTGCCAGAAACCCCAACCATTGGATCTGGAGTTGTTGGACTTTGTACCTCCTTTTTGTTACAAGGGTTCGTGCTTGAGCTCGCAAGTTCAGCTGGATCTTCAAGTCTGCGCCTTTTTGAGTTTAGCCTGATGGAAACCATGGTTAATTCTGGTGAAAAAAGGGTAAAATTATTACAGAAGGACAATTTCCAACGACAAATATATAAGAGCTAAATCTGCTCTAGAGGTTAATTGGACAAAAAGGAAAACAATCCACTAGGGAACAGACACCAGTTAACAATACGCATTGCAAAAACAATCCACTAGCGAACAAGATGATGTAGAAGGCCTGTATAGGACTAGACACTCTTCTCCCATAGGCATTCGAATCATCTCAATTGTAATAAAGATATCATTTAGCTATTTCCTGAAGCAGTTAAGGGGTCTACAATGCTTTGTGTTTTCCCTTCATATCAGCTGTAACACCTTTTGGAGAACAATAAAATGCACTATTTTTGCTTAAAAAAATTTGACTCGATATTACTATGAAGAAAATTGAAATTACACAGCAATATTTCTTGACATGTTTATTTAAGATTCTATCGGAGAAAAGGAAATTCGCCCATATTACTGTATTCACCAGGAGAAACAGTTAATTGTTCTTGAAATAATGAAATTATATCTTAACATGTGTGCACAGTTCATTCCCATTACTTTTCTTCTTCTTCTTTACAAAGAATCGAACAAAACAACTTAAGCAAAATTCAAAAACGTTAAGTCCCTTCTTCATATCAATATCCACATTTCTTTAATGTCAATCCTTCAAAACAGACTAAGCTCCCACCACATCAAGTTAACGAATAAAATAAACTACTGAAACATGATATCAAAGAATCATACATGATGCAATTTGGTTAAATTTTCATAATTTCTTCGAAATTCTCAGTCTTTACAAAAACAACATTGGTTTTGCAGAGTGAAGAAAGAAGAATGAGAAAGAGAACAGACGAAACCTGGCAATCGTCCGATTTAATTTCACCGCCGGTGAGAGAATGGCAATCGTCCGATTTAATTTCACCGCCGGTGAGAGAAGGGTCGCCGTGGACGGCGGGAATCTACAAAATTACAGAATCGGAGGGTTTTGCGTTACAGAGAAAGTAGGGATTTTGAAAATTGGGGGCAAATCTTTTCACCGAAACGGTCATATATTAAATGGCGGGAAGGATTACTGAAAATTGGCTGCAAATGAGTTTATTTTTAATTATTTAGTTCAAAGTTATTTAATCCACCAGAATATTGCTCATTTTTATTCTTCAGTTGAAACAGTAATTTTAACAATAAAATAAAAGCAATGTCTAAAAATAATCCTGTAATATACTGTTGGATTTATTAAATAAGGTCTGAATCAAATCGATCACGAAAAACATCACAATACCAGTTAAATCACTATCTTTCTATTCATCAATGCATGTACAAAAATACTGTTCTAACTTGTAAAAAAAAAATATATCTCTGTTTTTCTTTCTCATTGTGCTATAGCCTCCTTTGCTTCACTCTGTGTGACCTTGGATAAATCATCAAGATCACGAGTTTGTAGACTCATAACCACGTTGTGACAGCGGCCACATAGCAAAGGATGCTCAGTAAAAGAACCTACTTGAGGTGAATAATTCCAGCATCTGTCACATTTCGAGCCATTTGCACGAGATACACCAACCCAGATCTTGTCCCCTTCTTCCATGAGGTATTCTCCAGTGTACTGAACATCTTTAATCCTTTCATCTTGCAAGGAGTTGAGAATCTCCACCTGAAAAATATCGCAAGAATGTACTCAAAAACAACTAATTATGCGCTCAAAGAAGATATTTCTGTTATGGAGGCCTAGAATACCTAAACAGAGGCAGTATTCACGTTTTAAGACTACTACCACACGTGTCTAACGAAATTCAGCTGAAAAGATGACCAATATTTGTTGCAAGTGTGACTAGGTTTTCAAGAGGATCCAATTTAGTTTGTTTCAGTCTCAAGTGAGCTCGGCAACAACATAGCGAGAACACTAAAAAGAGGGAAGGCTGGTACTCATAAAAGACATGTAACAGACACATTTATACCAGACCTATAGAACCTTGAGCAAGAGTCCTAACTATACAAAATTAAAATGAATACTGCAGTATACCTGAGATGTTATGAATATGCGATGTAAAGCATCTGCCTCATTTGTAGGTTCGCACATGTTGTTTAGTCTCTCAGCCAGTCTTTCATTAGAACAATGGAGATACACCTTGGCCTCTAAACTGGAACCAATCAATTTTCCACTTCGAGCTACTTCTAATGCTTTGTTAACTTCCGTCCTAAGCTGGTCATAGTTGTTCAAATTGTCATCATCAGAAAATGATTGATAAAAGTATCCAGAAGATAGTGACAATTCAATAGAAAGCAAATAGGCTCTGTTTGGCAGCATGAATGAAACCACGAATAGTTTAAATTATTAAACAAAATCAAATCTGATATCATGGACAATCATTTGCTCCCTCATTATTAAAGATACCAATCTGCACTGTACTTGTATGGCATCATAGATAAACAGATATCAGCCCCCTTTGAGCTTACTTAAGCAACTAGTCGCCAGATATAGTAGGCCAAACTTAAGTTTAACCAACTGGTAACAAATTAAAGTATTGGGCCAAACTATGTGGATTAGCTGGCTCAGATGTACAGTTACCTCAAGAATTTTCCCCCAAAAGTCAACTTCTTCCTCTGGAAAGGAAAGGTATTCTGCATCTAGTTCAGGCCATCTTGACTCAAAAACAAATTTAGCAACATGCCCATCTTCAGCAGTATACTGAAAAGGAAGATGCTGCCACATATCCTCAGCCAAATGGGGTAAGATGGGAGCAATTATCCTTCCTATTGAAAGCAAATGGGCTTCAAGGACTGTTTGACAACTCCTCCTTGTAAAACTTGCACTCCCCCTGAAAATAACAAAAACAAAGTTTATTAGGTAAGGTAAAATTCATCAAAAAGGTACCAAGAAAGTACTCAAAGCATATAAACTACAGCACAGTTGTATCTGTTACAATCTCAAAACTTCTATAAAATCCATGTACTGAACTAAATCTTCTACCAGATACCCTACATCAAAAGTACACATAGAAGACTCTATTTTTATGTTTTAAGAATAGCTAAATGATTCTTCTGATTCTCAAAGTATCTCCTAATTCTTTCCAACCAAATGTTCCAAAAGATGCAGAGAGGTATGCTTTTCTAGATTTGTGTTAGTTATTTCCTGATTTCTGATTCTGTCAACAAACTAGTAGGCCTTTCACATTCTTTGGCATCATTTGTTGCACACCACTCATATTCAGGAACAGATCCCATAACTGCTTTGTATGATTGCAATGCGAAAACAGATGATCTGCAGATTCCTGAGAATTTTCACAGGAAACACATCTACTGCACAATGTAATTCCTCTTTTCTGCAACATATCTTGACTTAAGCATGCATTTCTAACTGCAACTCAACCAATTTACACTAGCATCTGACTAAGCTTTCAATACAAGCTGTTAATGAGTTCATGTAACGAGCAGAAAGCTGGATTCAAAGCTCTTGGCCTACAATTTTTTATTTAAGGAAAGTCAACAGCAGCAGAAGCCTCAATGTAAAGGAAGAGCAATGTACGCAATCCCCCACACAAAGTCAATTTTCAGAAGATCTTTCCAAACTCATATACACCCGACATGATACATGTACCGAAATGATGACACTGAGTCAAGAATTGAGGTCTGTAAATACTAACTTCCCTAAGAGAAGTAGCTGGGATCTCAAGTTTGATGGTTGATGCAAAGACTCTTAGTAAACATGTTTATACCATCAAACTGCAGTTCTCAAGAAATGAACACACCTTAAAACATACAAAATCTCAGTAGAGCTACATAAGATAAAACTGATACCTACTAAGACATTCTACAGAAGTGATCGATTGTCAACCAAGTTAGCATGCCACATCTAATTGAGTCAAAACCTACCAGGGAAAGATATAGTGGAACAACAAGATCCTCTTTCTTTTTCTGTAGCCGATAATCTAAAAATTAGGCTTCCAGAAACTTTTGAATGTGGACATGAAGTTAATACAATATTTAAGGAGCAAACAGCCCAAACTAACTGTCCTCCATATATACACAAAAGTGCAAGAGGAGACATTGATATATTTCTTAGTAGTCCATAAAATGTGCTTTATTGTATTTTGATGAACTGTTCAAGGTTCAGGGAAATTCGAATTATGGTCATTTATTTGATAGAAAAAAAGAATTAAAGTCGCAAGCCTACCAACAAAACAAACAGGATAGTTCATTAAATGAGACAGTAATCTATTTAACCGAGATATCAGCAGCAGGAATTCTTGCAAGCTTTGGCCACTGTGATAAAAGGGTAAATTTGGCGATGTTCAGTTTAAGGGAAAGTGACACTACTCCAACATTTGACAGTTCCATCCGAATGAAAATAAAGCAAACAAACTGATTTAAATTTCAAGGAATAGGTTGGTCCACCACACCAGCAACCCAAAATCCAACCCTTCCCCAATTCCCTGCTTCTCGTCCCTAGTCGGTTAGTCCTGGATCCAATTCCAGTCGACCGAGATTACCCATTATTGAGATTAACGTCTAATTAACAAACAGATGCACAATATGAAGGAAGATGTGAAGGAACCAGATCCTTATTCCATGGTTCTTGCATGCTATGAAAAACTGCATCTATGTTAAGATCTTGTATTGAGATATCTTTGGAAAATATATGCAAAGTATATCTTTTTATATATTTCCTGTACTATTCATATAAGAATATGTAAGATATTCACAGGAACTTCATGGTGTTTGAATTGGAAAAGAATTCCACATGGAGATATTTTTGAAAAGTCGCATCTTAAAAAACCCTTTTGGATGTAGAATCGGAGTTGTTTATGATTTCCTTAATTCCCAGGATCTTTTTCTTTCTTTTTTTGAAGACCGTGATGTCGAGGCCAGCTTTCGCGCACCACGACTAATTCCACGGATACCTGTGACCTCCTACCAGCAATAGATACCAGGTAATTCTGTCCACCAAGGCTACAACAAATGGAAAAAATCACCTAGTGGTTTTTTGTCTCCGCTGAGTTCTGAACCTGAGACTTCAAGATTCACAACCACTTCATTGACCACTAGGTCACACCCTTGGATGCTCCTTAATTCCCAGGATCTTCGAGATATATGGTTTCTTTGTTTATGTGCTTACTAACAAGAAGACTATATATCCTATACTTGCTGCAGGAAACCATGCATTCATGCATTAAGAGAAAAAAAGAAAAAGTCGTAAAGCTTTCAAGCAATGAGCTGTTCCTGGAAGATCTGAAGACTATCTAAGAGTGAACACTCCGGTCCTTCTGTAGTCTTTCAATGAGTCCAGTCCTAATTCAATTGTACTAGGCTTGTCAAGTTGTAATCATCTTCTTTTAAGCAGTATTACTAGGTTGTTGATGTTCTAGGGAATAGTTCCCAAGCCCAAACCACTGGGAACTATTGGGCCACCCCCAACTTCACGATTTGGGTAACTTATCTCGATCACCTTTACTGTAGTTTCTCGCCTTCCTTCCTAAGTGCGAAGCTAGAGTTCTAGCTACGGTTGCGGCAGAATCTAGTAGCTTTGGCCAAAATCCTGTAATTGTGCTAAGAAATCCACTTAATACGTATATATGATTTATCCAGAACCCAGTAAGCAGCCATTTCTAGAACTCAGAACCCATAAACACAAAAGTATGGATCTGCCCCTACTCTTTCCCTCTGCAGCTTCCGCCTTTTGGGATCCCATTATCTCCACTCTGATGATCTTTGACGAGCCAATGATAATCTCGTAGCAGCAGTAGATCTCATTTCGTATAACTTTTTCTGATTATTTTTCTTCTTTCCAAAATATTGTATGAAAATTACCTATATACAGCTCATTTTGATGGCATTTAAATGGGTTTAATAGATAAAGAGCCAAAAAGCAACTTCTGGTTAAATCAAGTGTACAAACCAAATTGCAGGTTTAACATAGGCCATCATCAGAAGAACCTTATACAAGAGGGGCCAAAACTGAAAAACGAACCCTTAATAATTACAATATTTAAAGCTCTTTTAATATGGTAGCATTATGTCTTGCTTTGTTTTATATTCTTTTGTTATTTTTATAAAAAAATCCAGCACTTGAAACATTAGACAAGCTTGGAAGAGAACAAAAGGTGAGATTATGTAGAGATGCAACATGAATTACCCAACATAAAGCCGATCCTTAGCGACATCAAGATAGAAGTTTGAGAGGTCAACTATCACAAACCGCTGAATCACCTGCACGGACAATAAAAATAATAACATAAAAATGGATGTCAGCCATTAAAAGGATGAAAGTAGTAAATAAGTATCAAAACAGCTGTGACCATCAGCTGGTAATTAAATTCATTTCGACAAAGATTGCCATAATATTGACAAGAAACAATGCTACATTTTTTAAAGACCGTAATCATTTATCTGACAAAGATAGCATTTTACTGGAGTAATATGTCAAATCTTTTGTAGGATCCGTGTTATCTTCTTGCCATAATATTAACAGAAATTGCTACTGTGTCTTTACTTCAGTCTATTCTGGCCTCTCTCTCTCTCTCTCTCTCTCACACACACACACACACACTGCAGCAGCAGCAGCCACTTAATAGCAGCCAAACCTCCTCCCACGTTTTTACACTAGGCCTCGACATTGCTAACTACATTTCCAACAAAAAGAATTTGCCTCTTTTGTACCTATTCTCAGCTAAAGACCTGACATGACGAGCTTCTTCGCTGTGCTGGAATAGAACAAACTAGGTAACAATGAAGATGACATTCCTTAAGTGTATCATGGAGCTTTTCTTCCAGAAATCCCTCTCAATCTAACCTCATAATTTCAAGCCAGGCCATTAGGTTACATTCCATTGGAAATATTCAAGCTATTCTGTTTCAGCAGTGATCCAACATAGCACTAGATAAGAATCAATCAATTCCCTCCCTGTTTTGCAGAAATATCCACCAGTAATGCTATTGGCAAACCAAAACTAACCCTAACAAGTTGATGGTTTTTCATCTAGCGCTTATAGAGATACACATCCACTAGTGGTGGAATTTAATACCAGTCTGCATCTGGTGGATCATTTGGACAAAACAAACATAAGTTTTTTTAAGATAATGCTAACCGTTTCATAAAAATTAAGTTTATTTTATAATTTCATTTTACTTTTGGTGTAGAAACAATTGTACATGAGGATGAAGATCCTGCATCTGGTGGATCATTTGGACAAAAATAAACATAAGGTGTTTGAAGATAGTGTTAACTCTTTCATAAAGATTTAAGTTTAGTTTATAAATTTGTTTTACTTTTGGTGTGGAAAGGAATTGTAAATGAGGATGAATAACCGTTAGGATTCATGGAATCCTTACATGATTTTAGGTTTTTTTTTTTCTTTTTGCTCTACTTGTACATATTTGTCAGCATATCTTGGAGTTGTGCACTATCAATAAGATCATTACTTTTCTCAACAACAAAAAAGGCAACCCTGTAGGCCTGTACACAAAGTGTGCCGCATTCACGCAGGGTTCAGGGAAAAATCACACCCCAAGGGAGTTTGGTGTGGGTAGCCTACATGATCTATAGGTCACTCAGAGACAACTTTACTATTGCTCCAAGGCTCGTCTCCCCTTTTCCTTACTTTCTCAAAAAAAGTAAAGGAAATGCTCCTTCGCTGAAAAAAAATCATTGTATTCAACAAAATCAGTGTCATATGTTCCTTGTCATCAATCTTAAGGACCATCGATATTGACCTACTTTTTCTTTTTTTTTTTTATGACAAGGAAAACCCGCACCCGCTATTCTTTGGGTGCACATGAGAAAAACTCCTATGCAATAGCTCGCAAACCACATAGTAGAGGTAACCCGCACTAAGCACTAGGTGCGACCAGCTCAACTCAGAAGGGAAACCCCTTGCTTTCGCTAGCAAGGGGTTTCAAACTTGAGACCTCCAACATGGACGTCCCAAGCCCAAACCACTGGGCCACCCCGAAGGGTCCTACTTTTTCTTTTGTATTACCTTTTTCATCTGTTGAACAAATATTTTCTTCCATACTTCTTCTGCTAAGCCTTGATCATTTTCCCAAAATATCCTCCATGCAGCCAGAACTCTTCAACTATCTTTTGTGCTCCACACTACAAAGTACAACTGCAGCGAGCTGACAGCCTCTAGAGAACTTCAGACTTTAGACTCTGAATTTTTGGGCAGGATCTTGACTTCGATGTCTGATTGGTGGCTGAAATGGTTCTTTCTTTTTTGGGGGGAACTGACATGGCTTGTATCCTTGAATAAAGAATCTCAGTTAAGTTTCTAGTTTCTTCAGACTTCACATAATATCAAGTTTGCTTTTTCTTAACCATCATATAACTATCAAGTAAAACTAGAACAAGTAGGAAAACTTCAGCGTTTAACCTTCTGAAACTTTGGCAGAGTTGGTGATGAAAGACTTGACTTTTACTGTGACTGGTGATAGAAATGGTGTTTACATCGTTAAACATCACTGCTAAAGTTCCACATCTACCTAAACAATTAGTTCACATTGACACACAGATACGACACAACTAATCTGCTAGTTGCAGCCATATTCTCATCTGATAATGCACTGAGAGTGACGCACATAGTTTAAACCATGACTCAGACCCTCCCACACTTGCACATAACAGAAACTGTTAAGCTCCTCCTTCTCTTCAAAATATACACTCTTACTATCTTCAAGCAAACAAGTTCCTTTTTCCATGTAACCAAAAATTAAGAGTCATCACATTTCAGGAACTTGAAACATCAACTTGGCTTTTAAAGAAACAATACCTGAAATATTTTGAAAAACTGATAACTATCATAGCTCTCTCTAATGTTGTTCACAACATTAGCAAGCTGGAATAATGCATGCTGATCAATCATCGGAAGATCACTATACGGGACTGTATAATCAGCCTGCAGAAAGAAAATTTCAAATAACATCAACTTCGAAAACTACCATGTTAAGTTGAACATCTAATTCAAGATAATTAACAAAATCATTAACTTTAACAAGTAAAAGTTCTACTCAGTTCAAGAGTCGAGCATAAGAGGGATCTATGACACAGATTTCAAATGCTCTAGGTGTTTTTTTTTTTTTTTGTGTGTGTGTGAGAGAGAGAGAGAGAGCTTAGCAAAAAAAGAAGATGCTGCTGCAAGTATAATCAGAATATGTGCGGAAACACTTTCATTTGGAAATGGCCTCAATTGAGACTGTGTAACCTACTTTCCAATCATGGAGATTTGCTAGAAGGAATCGGAGTGTTCCTCGCAATTTCCGGTATATGTCAGACATTTGACGAAGGACTTGAGGTCCAATTAGCATGTCGCCAGTATAGTCTACACTTGAAACCCAAAGCCTTAAGACATCAGCACTATATGGAGGGTTTTCCTGTCAAAGGAAAAGTAGAGATGTCATTTCTTGTCAAGAACATGTTGATTTGCACAAAAATTGCTGCAAAATTGGCAACATACCTTTTGGTTTTTCCCTCCCTCAATCACCATCCTTGGATCAACAACATTTCCCAAAGATTTGCTCATTTTCAACCCCCTCTCATCCAGTACAAATCCATGTGTAATAACACCGTGATAAGGGGCCTGGCCTGCAATTATGACATGCAATGAGGATCTTATTATAGGGTAACACGTCGAAGAACCAAAACCTAAAAATAATGAAATCGGTAATAACTGTCATGTACTAAGATCCCGTGTTTAAGTATTTTGACATTTGCTTCTTTTGCATCATCTGTCAATGTCTCCAATTTCCAAGAGTTTCTCCAAATCCTTTAGCTTCTTTCAGAATATAACTTACCACTGTTTCTTAAGGAGAACAAGATGGTACACTATAGGTCTAATGGATGACGTTCACAGAGTGGGGCAAGAGAGAGAGAAACCTATAGCAATAATAGCAGAGAGTAGAGAATATAGTCATAGTTTCAAATGTAGAAATTAAAGATCCATAAAGACAAAAGAGGTTAAGGGGATCACCAATTCCCCTGGACATTCAAACATAACCCTGTTCTTTTCCTACTTCTCATAGCTGAGCTTGATAATTTCCATGGGCGAAAAAAGAGACTAATAAAAGATTCTCTAAAGCTTCTTAACTAATACTATAAAGGATCAAGAACAGGACTTTAAATGCCCCTTACCTTTTGTAGCAATACTTGTTAATAAGGAACTCTGGAACCAACCACGATGCTGATCTGTCCCCTCGAGATACAAATCTGCAGGGTAATTAAGGCTTTCTCTTTTGTCCAGCACCGCAGCCCACGAGGAACCTGTGTAAACAGAGGTTAACTTATAATCCTACTGCTAAAGAAAAATTACATTAGGAACTAAACATGAAATATAGTTAGACAACTAAACCTGAACTTTGACTGACAGAGGTTTAATTTCTTTCCAAGAACTTTGTGGTGGTAATCAAGTCCACTTGACTTAGCCTGACACTCAGTTGGGTTCTTTCAGGACTTCGAATTATATCAAGTGACAAACAACAATAAAGGAACACATGGATTTGGGTCAATCCCCACAACCCTTTTAAACATCAATGAAACAACAGAGAAGCAATTCAAAGAGTTGCAGATTTTCTTATGGTCATAAATGATTTCAATGGAACTACCAATGCACCTGACAGACCAGTGTGGAAACTTCACAGCAACCCTTAAAAGTTTCTTCTTTCATGTGGTTAGTCTGCAGGAATGCTTGTTTGACTCATGAAGTACTACAAAGAAGAGGTAGACAGATTTGCTCAAGATGCTTTATGTGTGACCAGGATGCTGAAATAAATAGCCATCTATTTCTACATTGTAAAAAAGCTGCAAATCTGTGGAACATGTTCTTGTGTATACTTGGAGTGAGTTGGGTGGTTCCGAAAACTTCTAGAAGTATGGACTGACTGGAAAGAGATTGGAAGAAGAGAGTCAGAAGAGGACTGGTGGGAATTAATCCCTGCAAGCATCTGGTGGACATTGTGGAAGGAAAGGAATGCAAGAGGCTTTGAAAAAAAAGCAACAACATTCAAAAAATCAGAATGAATTGCCTTAGTCTTCTATATTTTAGGTGTAAACAGGATATGGTGGGGCATATAGAAGTTGATTTTATTGGGAAATTGTAAAGCTCCATAGACTAGTTCTTATGGCCTTCTGTTTTTTACCCTATGGGATGTAAGTGCTCACTCTTATCATTGCTTGGATGACGGAATTTTGCGAATACACAGTTACTTGTTCCTCAAAAAAAGTGGGTCTGGGGAGAGAAGGAAAAGACAACAATAATAGAGAAGACAGACAAAAAGGAAAAAAGACAGAGAGAAGGATGGAAGAAAAGGGCAGTGTAATCCGACAAGTGGGTCGGGGGAGGATGATGTGTATGCAGCCCTACCCCTACCTTGTGAAGGTAGAGAGGTTGTTTCCTATAGACCTTTGCATCAAGTAAAGCATATCAAGATCAACAAGAGAAGGAAATAAAATAGTGAAGAAACCATATAGAAATAATGGAGAAAAGGACAGTAGCAACTACAAACAGTATAATAACTGAAGCAGAGGAATAACAGGTAAAAAAAAAAGAGAATAATACGGTAGCAGGAGAGTACTAATAATAACAGTGATAAGGAAAACTAGACAACGCCCGACTACCTACTGACCTTCTACCCTAATCCTCGACTTCCATATCCTCCTATCTAGTATTGATGAATAGATGAGGTTGCTTTCCAAATACAACAAGAAATGAAGTAGAAACTAATAGATGATCAGATTTTAATAATGGTGCCATAAAGTTCCAAACAATCAATTATCAACATTTATCCCCACAAAAGAAATTGTTTGAGCTAGTACAACAGGCAGAGTACTGAAAGAAGCTATATCACCTGAGTCAAACCAGACATCCATCGTATCAGTCCCTTTTTCATAGTTTGATGCTTTATCGCGATATTTCTCAGGAAGTAATTCCTCCACTGCCATGTACCACCATGCATCACTTCCTTTTTGGGAAATTATAGCTGCAAAAGCATGATTCGGTGTGAGGTTAACATTAGAATATTCTAAATACAAACTAAACATTTTAATATATAATACTCCCTCTGTTTCAATTTATTTGCCTGGTTTTGACTTGGCACTCATTCGGAAATGCCAAATACTATGAAAGATTTGATGTTCAGATTGAAGAGCAGGAGAAGGAAGAGAAAATGAAGGGCTGGAATGTGATTCTACTTGCTTTAATGTGGATATTTTAAAGAGAAAGAAATGAGAGAGCTTTTGAAGGTGTAGAGTCGAGTATCTTTCGACTATAGAGTAGTCTCCGTTCCTTTATTTTCTTTTGGTATGAACAGAAAGTTCCTAGTTGTATAGATGATTGGGTGGAGTTTATAGAGAATCATATCCTTTTGTAGATTCGTTACCTTTTGGTATACCCTTTGTATAGTCCAGCTTGGCCACATTTTATGAATGAAATACATTTACTTGATCAGAGAAATTATCATGCCCCAATAAAAATCCAGCGTAACAGAGAAGTACAGGAAATCACAAGATGAGGGATTTACATTTGATATGATCGATAGTCTCTTCATTCATCAGTGGCTCTTTTGATTCAACGTGGTAAAAAACTGGAATGGGGACTCCCCATGTCCTTTGGCGTGATATACACCAATCAGAGCGGCCAGATGTCATAGCAGAAATACGGTTTACTGCCTGGACAGAATCATATTATACAGTTACAAAGTAGTAGAGGACCAGCTGCTATCTTTAGAAAATCTGAGAGCCGAAGAAGTATAACAAATACCTGAGATGGAATCCATGTTACTTGGTTGATTGCATCCATTGCAGCATCACGAAATCCTTCCACTGATGCAAACCATTGTTCAGTAGCCCTGAATATAGTGGGCTTCTTTGTTCTCCAGTCATAAGGATATTTGTGTTCTGCACAACATTTATTTATTAGAAGAAAAAAACAAGGATTAGATTCAGAAATCATATCAACAATATTTTAATAAATCACACGAGACTTATAGGTTGCAGACATCCGGAATAGGCACTGAAAAAAACACTTACTGTATGGCTCTACCATGACCAATGACAGGTGTTCATCCAAGTAATCAATAACAGCAACATTGCCATTGCCAAGCACATCAAGCTCCCTAAATAGTCCAGCTTCTTCTGTAAATTTCCCATCATCGTCAACAGGGGAAACTAAAGGCAAACCGTATTTCAAGCCGGTTACATAATCTTCTTGTCCATGACCAGGTGCGGTATGAACTAATCCAGTTCCTGACTCTGTTGTAATGTAATCACCACCAACGACAACGGGGCATTCCCGGCTATCTATAGGATGGGTGTACCTGAGAAAAGACGGATGTAAGTTTCTGAAGTAATAAACAATTCCTCTCTAGTAACCAGTGTGAGAAACTCATTGACAACAGTAATTTTTTTTTTTGATAACCAACTCGTGCAGAACAGTATTGACAACTTCATCATGAACTATCGGACCACATGGTTTATACATAAGGTCCATCCTTTAGCATGGACTTTCGACAGAATATACTCATGAAAAATAACGGAAATATACCATTTGAAAAAAAAATCTAAACAATGATGTTCGGGCCAGCTTGCGTGCACCTCGATTATTCCTCCGGGTACCTGCTACCTCCCACCAGCATAGGTACCGGTTAACCCCACCAAAGCGTAGGCAAATGGAAACAAATCACTTAGTGTTTTTTTGCATCAGCTGAGCTGAGATATGAACCTGAAACCTCATGGTTATTCTCCCAGCTCATTGACCACTAGGCCACGCCTTAGGGTGCTACCATTTGAATTGTATTTGGCAGCATAAAATAATAAGTTGGGACAACCAAGCTTACAAGATCAACACGTCACCTGCAATTTTCAAGATCTGAACCCAGTACTGTTTTCTTCAAGGTAAGCTTCAAACCCCATTTTGATTCTAATGTTGATACAAGGTCCAGAGCTACAATAAGATGTAGGCTTTTATCGCCCTTCATGAAATTTCCAAACCTCTTCTTTCCATCACCAGAAGATGTAGAACCGTCTACAGAGGCTGAGGAAACTTCAACAACGGCATATTGAAGCTTATTATTTACCGCTACAGCTGCAAACCCCCACATATATTATTAGACAATAGTTGTACCCCAATATATGAAAAGAAATGGAAAAAATGAATTTCCATACCACGACTTGATGAACCTTAACTATAGAAAAGCCAAGTAAAACTTCACATGATAAAAGACTAGCAGCACTTATATTTTGTTGAGAGAATGGACTACGCTAAATAAAATTAAATTTTAAAGCAAAACAAGAACTTCACTTGAAAAGGAAAATATATTTAGCATGCCAAACTATAGTGCAACCTCGCAAACCCGAAATGCTTCCAAATTCTGAAATTTGAGAACAAATCAAACATTGGTTACTTAAGCCTTTCACAGACACAACTTTTTCTAATTCATATATTTACTTCTCCCAAAAAGGCAGGAAAAAGGATGCAACATAAAAATGGACACTGAAACACACACTAACCCGATTCAGCAAAAGATACTCCTCCAAGAACCAGATTCCTTAAAATTAAAGCAATAACAGAAATAATAAGTGAAAAGCTCAGTCTCACTAAGCAATGGATATAAACTCAGTTGTGAAGAAACGCACCTTGGGTCTAGCTCAACCCAATAGCTAGATCACAAGGAGAGAATTGCATAAGACAATATAAGAAGACCATAACCCATTTCCTCAGTGAAAGTAGAACTTAACACCCCCTGTACGTCTAGACAACTGGAGTGTGGATAACATAACACGAATACCCAAAAATGAAAAGCACAACAGGGATCGATAGGTTTGCAAGGATACCATGTCAAAAATGGACCTTGGGCCTAACTCAACCCCAAGAGCTAGCTCATGAGAGAACCGCATCAGCACTATCTGGTGTCTGGGTGTTTTTATATACTCAATTCATAAATTGGTGATGTCGTGCAGTGCCAAATAATGCACACTTATCTAAACTATTTTTCCCAGATCATAGTTAACCATTTCGTGTTTTTATGTCACTTCACAACAGTGACAAATACAATATCTTGAACATAGAACTACCACTGTCCAGCAGGAAATATTTTACTTGAAGCCTTAGTTCCACTATGTCTTATGCTAGATGAAACGTGCCAGCTAATAACATTCGAAGCATAACACCTTTTGTAAGTTGGACTAGTTAAAGAAAAGGGGGGAAAGTTCAAACTGTGATGATTTCGCAAAACACCTTACCAGCATTAGCTGGTATTGTCCAAGGAGTTGTTGTCCAAATTGCCAAGCATAGATTGGGCAAGAATTCTTTCAATGAGTCACATGAAGCTGGTACACCAACTAGTCTGAAAATAGCATACATGCTTTTTGACACATGCTCCTCATTATACTGCATATAAACTTCATTAATGTTAGAGAGAACCATGTATAGACACACAAACAAAATATATACATACACAAAAATACATATGAAGAGACATATTCATATAACTATATGAATAGCAGGTCAAAGTAACCATGTTCAGACTTCAGCCTTTCCAGTAAATTACTTATGATATAACATATTTCAAATAAAAAAAAAGGAGAGAGAAGAGACATTAACCAGACCAAATTTCTTCTAGTAAAAATAAAATGGGAAATACAACAATGATATGACCCAGACTGTACTATTACCCAGACAACTTACAAGGTTTCACCCTCATCTGCCAAAAATTAACAGAATTCACTGCCTTGTCAATTATTCATGTTCTAACAACCTCCCAGGTCAAACCAAGAGTCGCATAGAAAGTAGGTGTCTTCGAGAAAAAACAACAATTTTAACATGTTCAGCCTTTCCAGTAAATTACTTATGATATAACATATTTCAAATCAAAAAAAAAAAAGAGAGAGAGAGAAGAGAAATTTACCAGACCAAATTTCTTCTAGTAAAAATAAAATGGGAAATACAACAATGATATGACCCAGACTGTACCATTACCCAGACAATTTACAAGGTTTCACCCTCATCTGCCAAAAATTAGCAGAATTCACTGCCTTGACAATTTTTTCAAGTTCTACCAACCTCCCTGGTCAAACAAAGAGTCACATAGAAAGTAGGTTTCTTCGAGAAAAAACAACAATTGACAAGTTCCAATACCTCTAGTTCAGCCTCTGCAAGTGCAGTTCGAGATGAGGGACTCCAATGAACTGGTTTCCTGCCTCTGTATATAAAACCTTGAATAGCCATCTGGCCAAATACTTCAATCTAGTAGAGAAGCATCAAGCAGGAAAAAAGAGCTTTCTAAAAATGGCTTGAATAATTATTGTCAATATAAAAAGAAAAATATGCAATTTAATTCTCAAAGAGAAAGCACTAGTGCTAGCCTACATAACAAGGAAAGAAATAGAGAAGGCACACAAAACATATAGTGCAAAAGCAAACCAGAAAATCTTGACCAATCATAAGAGCAGAGCTATGTGAGATTCAGCTAAACACATAGAAGGGGCTATAAGAATTGCAGTAACCATACCTGTGCAGCTTCATATTCTGGGTGAAGAGTTAGATAGTGCTGATCCCAGTCAGCCCATACTCCATAGCGCTGCAAGCATCTCAGGACCATAGATGTTAGCATTAGGAATAAAGCAGAATAACAAGAAAGGAGGAATAGAAGGTCAATGATGAAAGAATACAGAACAGGAAGTAGCAAAATATAAACAACCTTAAATGATGCCATCTGACTCTGCACAGTTGATTTTGCAAATTTGGCTGCCTTGTTTCTCAATTTTAGAGGTGTAAGCTCCTTTCTAGCATCATCGTCTAGTGACTGTAACACTGAAGTTAAAATAAGCTGTCATGCCACCAAAATACAAATTAGGGGGCAAGACGAAAGAGAGAATCATATGAGTATATCTTCTTTTTTTTACAAGGAGAAAGCATACGAGTATGTTCTAAAATTTTGGTACCCTTATTCCAAATTTTTTATCCATAATCCAGATATTTCAGCATGAATTAAAACAATCTTCTTTTTTTTAAGGTACAGCATGAATGAAGACACACAGAATAAGAAGTTATATTTTCCCAAAGCAGAGTCTTGCCAAATAGTTAAGGTATAAGATGGAGTAGCATGAGAATGCCAGCTTGCTAATCATAAGGAACTGATAAAGCATGTGAAAGAAAAGAACTTAGGCAATGGTGTTTCCACAGAGACTCTTCACTACTCCCTGTTATACCTTCTAAGCAAAAGGATCAGACTTTATTGAGGAGAAGCTTGTGGCACACTTTCTAATCAGGAACCAAGGAAAAAATAATCAATTGGGTTCAAGGGAAACAGTGGATGTTATCTCATAGTTGTACTTTGGACTACAAGCTCTCAAACAATTAATAGCTCTTCATTTCTTACATCTCAAAGAAACATGGAAATTGTCTCAGAGATTGGTGGTTTTGATCAGGAAAAAGACAACCAGAAGTACACAGGATCTATAATTTTGAGAAATACCGGTGTACCTAAGTCAAGGAATCAAAAAAAGAGTAGGCAAAGGACAACAAAAGTCAATCAAAGAATTGTAATCGACCCTAAGTAAAGCTCTATGTAAAAGCATGGGCAACCATCTGGCATCTGCAACTTCGATTTGTAATTGGTTCACAATTTTTGGAAATTCAGACAAGGTATTTTGCATCAGAAATGCTTTAGCAACAACTAATATCTGCTCCTTGAATATATTGAAGTAGCCCAGAGGCAAAGTACTTCACCAAATTGGTAATCTTTAAGGATAAAGCCAACTTCCATAAGCACATTCTCAGTAACTGTTGGTTAGGTCTGCTAACATAGATTAGACTCATATTTAACTATCTAGTGTTAAGCACAGGAATATTAAACAAACTTAACTGAAGCTGCACAAGAAATGATGTTTACCTTTTAATTCAATTGGTAAGCCATGGCAATCCCAACCTGGAACATACTGAACTCTAAAGTTTTGAAGAAGCTGACAAAACAGAAGGACTAATGAGATATGAAAAAATATCTAATAGACAGATATGAAATACACGCAGGGGTGACACCGTGACAGCCCGTTAATTCTAAAGAAAGCATTTCAAGTTTGACATAGTTAGTAAAATACAACATAAGTTGTGGGCACCAGAAATGCCTGGAAGGTAGCCTATGAGAATCAATTGTTAACTCATAATAGTGTTCACTTGACTGATGAGTCCATATAACAAAATTTAGGCATCAGAGATAACTGTAACACCCCGTATCCAAAACAGACCAAAAATCAGCTTTTCAGAAATCTGCAGATGCAATCGAGGGTTACCATCGACGGACCATAGACTGACCCACGGCCCGTGCTGCACATCCGTCGATTGTGACTGAAAACTCCCCCAAAAACTCAGCCCAAAAAATTTGACCAAGTGTCGAACGACGGAGGGACCTACATTCCGTAGGTCAGACTACGGTCCGTAGTCTGTGTCCGTCGATCAACACCCCATTTACCCACTCGCTTACAAGAACCACGATTGACCAGCACAGTCCGTAGATGGACCCACGGACCGTAGGTATGACCGTGGGTGGAAATTAGCAGACAGTTAGGGGGAAATTGCAGTTGGGTCAACTTCAAATGATCATAACTCTTAGCACAAAATGAATTAGGTGTCCCATGACATACCAAAAGATAGATAATTGAATAAGCTTTCCATAGCCACCGACCTTGCTAAAATCAGACATCCGAGTAAAAAGTTATGCCCGTTTTAGTAAAGGTCTATCGAACAGACCCCAACCTACGGACCCAAACGACGGGCAGTCGATTGAACGACAGACCGTCTGTCCAGGTCATTGTTTGGTCCGACAGCAATTAACTCAGGGGTCTTTTGGTCTTTTTCCACTTCGTTTAAACCCTAAGATACGTCGTTTTGACCCTAAATCATCATATTTTAGTTAGTTTAAGCCTAGAAACATAACAAGAACTTACCTAAGTCAAATTCATTAAATCAAAACTTAGAAAACTAGAAGCAAGAAAGGAGAAAAAGGTCAAGAATCCTAGTTCAAGAACGCAGCAAGGTTCCAGCAGTTCTAGCCCCGAAATCTAAATATTTCTCCATGGATTTCATCACCCGGTATGTGGGATTTCACTAGTGGGTTCCTTTCACCCATTAGATCCCTAGTTTTCAGTCAGATTATTGATTCTCATATCATGATTAAACCTAGGGTTTCTAGAACTTCAACAGAACTTCATGAATTAATTAGTTATATGTTCCAAATCAAATTTTCATGTTATTACTCAGGTTATTGCATGAATTTCAGAACCCTAGCTATGTATTTCTTTAGTTCTTGAGTTACATATTTCAATTACTTCAGATATACATGCCTTAGTTATTAATGCATAATTATCAGATTAATTATTGCACTCTCAGTTTGCATGTTCAGTTTTGAGCTATCCAGTATTTACAGAAATTCAGTCATAATGTCTTAATCACTTTAATTCATTGGGAGTAGCATAATACCAAGTTGGACTAGGGTTTAGCGTACCCAAATAGTCCCAGAACTACAAGCCAAGTAGGCTGTAAGTCCCCTTTGTGGGCGTCAGTTTAGTAATCATGCCAGCATGCCTTTATACCTCTGGCAGGGTATATTGGGTCCTCTCAATGGGGCATATACATCGGACTCTACATTTAGCTCATGTGGTTTCATTATCGGTTATTAGTAGCTCCCTCAGTTCAGTCAAGACTCTATTGCATTGACCATTTATCAGTATATTCAGTATTCAGTTTCAGCATGTTATAAATTGGTCATTGCATTCAGTTATCTCAGCATTCAGTATATCATGTTCAGATTTCTATACTTGCTTTTGTACTTGTTCAGTTATGTTTTATTTCAGCTTCACTCTATCGTACATGCTTAGTACCTTCAAGTACTGACGCATACGTGCGCTACATCTTCTCGTGATGTAAGTTCAGGTTCTCAGCATCCAGATCGCGCTTAGATCGATTCTCGATCTCCAGTTCAGCAGATTTAGTGGTGAGTCCTCATTCTCCGAGGACGATAGTCATGAGTTTCTTTTCAGTGTTTAGTCCTTTAGTTTCAGTTTTTTCTAGACTTAGATGGGGTCTGTCCCAGCATTTCTAGTCGAGGCTATTTTCAGACATAGTTAGTTCAGCTTAGTATTGAGTTAATAACTTCCTTGTATTAAACTCATCAGTATTACAAATATCTCAGTTATAGATTATGGGTATTCCCAATCTTTTCATTTTAAATTATGATTTAGCTTCCGCATCAGTTTATATTCTTTAGTATGCTCATGATCATGCCAGCAGGGTTAGCTTGGGATCACTTGTGGTCCTAGGTCCCGTGTCCGCGTCTCGGGGGTAGCTCGGGGTGTGACAATAACACTAAACATCAACTAAACTGAATAATACTACAGCTATCTTAGCACTTTGAAATGTTAAAATTATGAAGCAGACTCATGTAAAGCCTTAAAACCTTTCTTTTTCTTATTTTTTTGTCCACTACAACTCTTATCTAAAGATTCATAGGTAGTAACCTGCTTGTTTCATATGCTTAAGCTAGCCAACATGGATGCAAAACAATCGGTTTATCCAAATCTAGTTGATAACAGCAGACAATCTTACCTAAGATTCACGGATATTAACCTGCTTGTTTCATGAGCTTAGGCTAGCCAACATAAGCAGGTGATATTATACTACATCTCAAACTATGTAGGCAAATCATATAATGATTACCAAGTGAGAACTGAGAAGTAAAAGAAATCTTTTGACAAATTATCTTACAACAGCAACAACTATAGAAATTAGATAAAGCACAACTAGTCTTCATTTATGTTCCACTCTGTAACATAAAGAAGGATTTATCTTTCTCTACCATCTTTGTTTGTTTGCCCACCTGATGAGGGGTGAAAATGCAGTGAGTCGCATTGTGAGCTACGTACACACAGGTTTGTTTTGGCTCAACTTGCTACGTTCGTTTCAGGGTCCAGTAAGGAAGTGACCGAGGTTGATCTCTCTCCAATACCCATTTTTTTAGCTTACAAGAGCCTGATTCTTTTTCACTTCCGCTGCTTCACTTAAGAAGATGTAGGCATTATATCACACAAATCCTAAATGCTCTTCCCTTGCCCTTGCCCTTGCCCTTTTCCCTCTTCTTTGCAGCTATGTAACATTTTTTATAAGGCAAATTGTTATTTCATTGATGTTGGGAAATTCCCGTATACAAGCATTATACCAAGAAGTACAAGACCTACCAAAAAACGAGGTTCTCTACAAAAGTCACCCAATCATCTATAGAAACAGGGACCTCATGGGTACACCTAAAAAGTGATTAAATTCCTACTAGTATGATGATACAAACAAAGTTTTTGTCTAAAATTCTTTTGATTGTACACACGTAGAATGTTGGGTTTGCTATCAGTCATTCTGTACTTGATCAAGAAAATAAAGAATGAAAAGCATCATTGAGTTAAAGTTTTCATTATATTTGTTACGTTGAAGAAGCTTTTGTGGTTAGTGGTTACTTAAGATATTTTAAATTGATAAGGGCCAGTTTGGCCATGCAATTCGGGCTTCAAATTTGAAGTTTTGATTTGAAATTTGTTTTTATTTATGACATTTGAACAAATTTTCAATTACAATTTAAGATTTTGATTATCCCAAATTCACCTAAAAGGAAAAATTTTAGTTCCAAGTTTTTTATTTCAATTCCGTAAAACTTGACCCATAAGTGTATGCAAAAAAAAAAGTCCATAATTTAAAATTTTGCAACAAAAAAAAAAATCAATGCTCAACATTAAAAGATTGCCATACTATGAGGATGATTATATTAAAGAATAGCTAGTTACTACTATTGTTTATTTATTGTACCAATGAATCTTTGTATAATTATGTATATCTGAAAGTTTGTAATAGCATGTATTCTCAAGCATTATTTATAAAAGGAACATGGTTGTAGGTGATTTGTTAATGCAGCACCTTAACATATTTAGATACCAAATGAGCTATGGTTTGCTCATTTGGTTATATTGTATAAGAGTTGGGAGGTTTTGATAGTTTTCACAAGCTGTGGGGTTTTGCATGTGCAAACAAAATTTCAACTTCAAATCAATCTCTACCCAAATCAATGATTTCAAATCATGATTTCCAGTTCATGTCCAAACACCTACTTATAAAGTATGTTTCATCTGATAGTGCAGAAGATTCACCTTTTATCTGTCCCAAGAACTACACAATTACATTTTTATAAAGCCTCAATGAAGGACTAATGCTTACCAAGTATGGTGAAAAGAACAGAATTAACTTTATGATGAGGGGTTTCACTATCACAAAATGATTTAATTCAACAGAGAATTTCCACGGATAAAACTCAAAGTATCTCAACAGGGCTCATTACCAGTAAAATGTTCCACGTTATCAGATCAAGACTTGAAAGCGAGTAACCCACAGGCTCAACGCTCTCAACAAATTACCTATAATCAAACATGGCAAATCAAATATGATCTACCCGAATGGTCAAAGCAGTGACTGTTCATAACTTGGTACCTAAATCCAAATGTGCCAATCAAGAATGTACTCATAAGCACACAACAAGTTGAAGTATTATCACTGCTTAAAAGCTACCCACCCAAGAAAACCACGAATGTGTTTCTACTTAGTTCAATGCACCTACAGCAAAAAGAACTACAAAAGGGTGAGCTTACATACCAACCTTATAACGATTAATAATGTCCTTCAAAATTTTATTCAGAGCATGTCCCATGTGTAAGTCACCATTTGCATAAGGAGGTCCATCATGCAGAACGAAAGTGCCCTATCAAGAAACTCTAAGCATTAGCCAAAAGCAATTATCATTTGTAAAGACGCTTAATTCAGTCTTCAAGCACTCACCCCATTGTTCCTCTCAACAACTCTTTTAAAAACCTGGTTGTCATCCCATATTTTCTGAAGTTCAGGTTCCCTAACTGTGGAATTTGCTCGCAAGCCAAAGGCAGTTTTTGGAAGATCAACTGTGTCCTTGTATTTCCCATCATCCTGCTTAGCCCCTGGACAGTGGACAATATCAAGCAGGCCAGTCAGTTTACAACGCTGCATCTTGTCAGCAACAACCGAAGTGACTAGTAACTAACTATAGCCTACGTTAATTTTGTATTCAGAAAACCATATTGTCCAGCAAAGTCAAGTCACATTCCCTACCTTCAGACCTCTTCTTGGCCGCCATTACTGGTCCACGAGACCTCCTCTTCCCAGAGAGACAAGAATCATCATTGGAGTAGGTAGAGTAGCGGGTCATGTTCATAAGAGAGAAAACTCTAGCAGAAGAGCTACTCCTTAAATTTAACAGGCTAACTGAAGTGGTTTCCCTTAGGGATGAGCAACTCTTTAATGACCAAAGCTGAGCAAATATAAAAGATTCTACATCAGCCACATGAAGTGTAAATGAATATGCCACAACATTCAAAGAAATGAACCACTATATAAGTAGGTGTAAGCAAAGAATATAAAGCTGCTCAACTATGAAGTATAAAAGAGTGGCATTTCATCAAGCATCTGGCATGCCAACATTAATCATAGGAAAAATGAGTGAAGCAACAACACTTAAGCAGATACACAAAATAAAGCAACGACAATTGGTCCTATTCCTTCTGGGAAGGAAAGTTACTTCCAACAAATGTATGATCACATTAAGAATAAGTAAAGAACAGAATAATAGCTCATTTACAAAGGTTAGCACCTAATCAAGCAGCCGGCATTCCAACAATATTCAAGACTCTTTACAAAAAAAATATGAGTAAAGGCAACAATCCATTATGCATATATACACAATAAATTGACACCCCAATTGGTACTTAATCCCTTCCGGCGACAAAGTTACAATTAACCAAATAAAAATTGAATCTTGACGGCATAAAGCTGTCATTTTTTTCTATAGTCAACTAAAATGACATTCATAAGGTTCATATTAATAAGAACTTTAGGAAAAGCAATGAAACCCATCAAAATGGCAACTTTTATTTAACAAGAGAACTCATAAAAAAGAACCTTATATGAAGAGGTTTGCATTGCCATTTTGGCTCTAGCTAGGGCAAAGACAACTGAATTCGAAGCAGTGATGCGTTTAGGAAAAAAAGTGGCTTCCATTCATTTGAAAGTTTGAAGCTTTCTTCTTCTGCTGCTTTGACTACAGAAGAGGGAAAAACAAGCTGCGTCTCTGCTTTGTGGATAACTGAACTAGGCAACGAGCTGCTATGCGCCGTGTCTTGGCGTTTGCGATTTTAGCCCCTTTATTTTTCCCATAATTGTATTTTGTGTCTTTGCTCTTGTGATTTTGTTGAAAAGAATTGCACTTTCAACCCTTCTAATTTGTTATAAAAAAAGTCCATGTCAACACTGGTTTAAATATATGTTATTTTTTGGCTTAATTCATCGGTGGCCACCTAAAGTTCGCACAAATTTTCACTTAGACATCTTAACTAAGCTTTGTTTATTCTAGACACTTCATGTCATGCCTAGTTGTGTCAATTTAACACCTTTTGCTAACATGACATACTGAGTGAGATACACTACAGCGCGTGAAAAACTTATATAATCCATTTTTATTTTTTTTCGTCCTTTTTCCCATTTTTAAGCATCATCTTCCAAAACTTAAACTCCTTCCATGGAAAAGTAGATTTTATCTTTCATGGTGTTGTAGTATTAGGCCTCATTTGTTTGCACTTAATGGAGGTCTGAATCTTATCATTCAGATTCATCCCATTAAGTGTATTTAGTTTTTAGGTCTGAATCTAAATCATTCAGATTTAGCCCATTAAGTTCATGTTTTTAAAAACCTCTTAAAGGGTTTGAAGAGGTTTGAATGAATCAGATTATAGGAGACTCTTAACAACACTCAGACTCATTTAATAAGTTATCAAACAATAAATCATAACTTCTCTTCTTTGGGAATGCCTTTTATCTCATAGCTAAAAGCTTTCTTTCTCACTTTTCTCAATCAAACACCATCTTTTTCCAATTGGTAAGCTTTCATAAATCTTTTCAAGTAATTTTTTTTTTATATTAATAATTTTCTTGTATTGATGTGTGTCAAGAACACTGGCTGCAATAATATTTTTGGTGTATTGTTGTTTATCAAGATTTCTGAATGAAAAAATAGTACTCCAAATCATGATTATTAAAACTTTTAAAACTTCTTTTTACATCTAAAGTGATATATTTTGTTGAAATGAAAATTTTATAATATTTTATTAATACAATGTTCAATTTCACTTTCACATTCAGATATTGAAAACAAACAGCATTATATTTAGTGTTCAGATTTGGAGACCACATCTTAATATTCAGATATGTATTCAGATCAAAACACCCAATCTTACTGCAAATCTTAATATTCATATGTGTATTTAGATTCAGACCTCTTAATCTTAATGGAAACAAATGAGGTCTTAATGTTGCATGTAATACTCATTCGCATGAACATTAGGCCTAATCTATTAGTCGATCCCAATTCGTTTGATATAACATTTATTCAACACTGCTAGTTTCAATAATAGCAATTGACTTCTTAGTGTAAAGTGCAACATCAAGATATAGAACTCCAAAATGAAACTTAATCTATTCACACCAGTATAAGAAGTTAAGACCGTTATAGGTCGTAACAAAGGCAGAGTACGAACGAAGAACAATGCTGCAAATAGAACATACTCATTTGTTATTATTATGAGTTTGAATTTGTCACATACTATTTGATTGATGTCCTTCTTAAATGTATATTGATGTCCTCCTTAGGGCGAATCATCAAAATAAAAATTTAGACATAATGATGCTTAAATGTGAGTTCAACGTATTTCAATATTTTTAATGTGTCAATTAGTAATATTTATTATCTTTAAATAGATAAACAAAACTAACGACTCATCTAAATTATCGTATTAATGTTAAATGATTCTAAAAATAAATAATCAACCTTTGAGTTATCCATAAATATCTTATAACCAAAACTTCAATTTACCAATAAGAGTTATACCGGTTATAAACATCAAAATTATTGAGTAATTGAATATAAGTTTAATCATTATTTTAGAACTAATTCTTCATAAAAATTTGATTCTTTGGAAATTAACAAATCACACATATATAATTTCAAAAACAAAATATATCATAAAAATGAGTAATTATTTCTATTAAAACTACACATTTCATTGTCAAACTTTATGACCATATAAAATTATTCAAGTAAACATATAGTTTCTTTAAAGGGAAAAGACATAAATTCCTCCTTAAGCTTGTCTCGAAAAGTCAGTTACACGCTTAGACTATCATAGCGACCTGTTACACACCTATATTATTCAAAAGTGAATTTTCTAACCCCCTAAAACTGACGTGGCAAAAAAATAAAACAAAAATTAAAAATAGGTGCGTTAGTTTGAAAAAAAATTAAAAGAAAGTTACAATCCTCTTTTCTACCCCTACACTCACACCTCTTCTTCTTCACACCCACGTATTGTCTTCTTTCTTCTTCATTCTTTATTTTATTACACTTCTTTATTTTTTTATCACAATCTAAAAGCACAATTTCTTTTTATTTGCAATTAAGTTACTTTCATAGATTTGTTAGAGAATAATTGTATTTTATCTAGAAAAGTTTCGATTGATTGTTTCTATTTTTTTTACTTTGTTAAAGAAATTCTGGTTGTTAATAAATTTTTGGGTTCGATGGTGATGGGTGGAGGGTGACAAAAATTAAAATAGGTAATTGAAGGTGGTGAAGAAGAAAAAATCGATATTGATAAAGGTGGTGGTGATATTTGGTATTGGGTGACAAAGAAGAATAAGAATTGAAGGCGTAGTAATGGCGAATAACATAATCAATAGTGAAGGTGAGTATGTATATGATTTTCCAATGAAATGAGAATTGAAAATGGGTGAGATTTAGTGATGAAGAAGATATAATTATTAAAGAATTAAAATAATCAATTTGGAAATAATTAGAGTAAAATATAGTTAATAAAAGGAAATTTAATTAATAAATAAATAAAATATAATTTATGACATGACACTGAGCGTTGACGTGGCAGCGAGTATAATTCATCACAAAACGTGAGAGTGGTGTTACACGTTTAAGGGTGGTAGTAAATTCACTTTTGATTAGTATAGGTGTGTAATATGTCAGTATAATAATTTAAGTGTGAGATTGACTTTTCGGTACAAGTTTAAGAAAAAATTTATGTCTTTTCCCTTTTTTAAAACACTGAATCATATCAAAATAATGTAGGCATCAAATCATAGTAAACTACTAATTAATAGATAATTTTAATCCCTAATTTATATAATTAGGATTCACAAAATTAAAAGAAACGTTAATATTAATGGAAAATCACTAGTTCTTAAATTTGGCTCTGATACCATGTGTAAAGATTTAAAAAATAGTGAAAAATAAGCAATCTGAACATTCATACATTCTCTCAATAATTCATGATGGTAAAACTATATCATTTTCTCACACATACACTGATAAGAGAAAAATATTATATAGATACTAAATTCATTTAATTTTAATACTAATATTTTTAATCTTACGTTATAGAAAATGTTGCATTACAATAAGAAAATATCAACTAAGTAGATTTGTAACAAAATAACACAAGTGCTGATTTACAAAAATATTCAACACAAATGGAGATATTAAAGAATTATGAAGGAGAGAAACAATAAATTGTGAAAATATGAAAAAGAGTTGGACACATTTTTCTTTGTATGGAACTCATAAGCTATAAATAAGAAAAAAAATAAAAAATATATAGCAAATATTAAAAATAAAATTTGAAAAATGTAGTAGCATGATAGCCACCAAAGAGAAAAACAAAGTAAAAGACAAGCTAAAAAGAAAACTTTATTAAATATTGGAGTGATTTGGACTTGCAGATCAATTCGACTTTTCATTTTGCCATCTAGAGATAGTTTGCCCTGAGTTAGAACCATTATAATTTTGTCAAAAATTTTAACTTGCAAGTAGATAAATTAAGAGAAAAAAGTGATTTCCATCTTTAGAGAATGATTATAAATAACATAAGGAATAAATTGTTAAAGTAGTAGAATATAGCAGAAACTAAACAGTTCATATATATATTTTTAAGTTCTTCTTGTACTATTTTTTAGTTATTGATGTTGAAATTATCCTAGTTCCTTCTTTTAATTAAATAGTGAAATTATTCTTCTTGAATATTCCTTTTATTTTCTTATTTTATGGAGAAGAATATTATCGTTAGTGATACCATTTCTATTGTGGAGTAGTTTTCTTTTGTGTTGGAAAACTGACAAACTTGATATTTCTATATAATAGTAAGTATTACTTCTAAATTTCACGTGAGTGAGCTTAAGCGATAGATTTAACTTTTATTTATTTTACATTAGATATTATTTCGTTTGTTAACATATATCTATTGTTTACTACATATTTACATATTACTAATTTTGTAATCAAGAGAGGTGGAAGAAGTAATAATGTTAATCGAAGTATTAATATATTGTTAATATTTTAGTGACATCTATCTATTTTATGTTATAATTAAATTTACACTTATTTGTAATCAAGAGAGACGAATAGTGTAATAATTAGATATAACAAGTAATGTAATTGAAAGAAACTTACTTAGAAAATAATTCAAATAAATTTATCAATAAAAATATGTGTCTTCAAGAAATTCTATATTTTTAAAAATAAAGTTCAATGACTTTGTTAAATAAATTGTGAAAGTTGAGTGATCTTTTAAAATATTAACTCCTATATTTTTTTAGTATTACTTGTTATATTTATTTAGTTCACATGCCAATATTTTTAGGATTGTATTGGAGCACTTGATGGCACACATGTCAAAGCTAGATTGCCACAAGATCAACAAATACCTTATATTGGACGTAAAGGTTATCCGACTCAAAATATTCTTGCCGTTGTGGATTTTAATATGTGTTTTACATTTGCATGGGCTGGGTGGGAAAGAGCGGCTCATGATAGTCGTATATTTGGTGAGGCTCTTCGTAGAAAAGAACTTAACTTTCCACATCCTTTAGGAAACAAATATTATTTAGTGGATGTAGGATATGCACATATGAAGGGATATATGGCTCCATACAAAGGAGACAATGTGAGATATCATCTTCCCGACTTTCGTCGTGGTGCAACAAGTCAATTGCGTGAGCCAAGAGGACACATTGAAAAATTTAATTATATGCATTCTTCATGTAGAAATATAGTAGAGCGTACATTTGGTGTTTGGAAAGCAAGGTGGTCTATTTTGCGAGATAT